>NW_022060765.1:0-327935 GCF_003285725.1 Scaptodrosophila lebanonensis
GCATTGGGCCTGGTTATATGATTAAACTTTCTTTCCGATTATTTTATCATGAAACTTGGTATCCGGATATATATTCACTAACCTAATGTGACTACAAATTTCAGTTTAAAATTCCAAGAATTACGGAGTTATAGAAAATCGTTAATTAGGGGGGGTGGGGGGGTGGATCAGAAAAAATGAACAAACTCGTCCTTTCTCGGTCTCAGGAGAATCTGTGTACCAAGTTTGGTTATTCTAGCTCTTTATACTTTCGGAGATCCTTGCGTTCATACAGACAGACGACAGACGGACATGGCTATATCGGCTCGGCTTGTCATGTGATCAAAGAATATATATACTTTGTGGGGTCTACCAAGCCTCCTTCTGTGTGTTCCATGTGCACTCGCACAAAACTAATATACCCTTGTACCCTTTGGGTACAGGGTAAAAAATACCTTCTTAGTGCACAAGTATACTATAGCCATTTTAGCTTCCTAATTTTTACCGTTTGGGCTGGGGCTGTTGACTCGGTTTCCTTTGTGCTCCAAGGAAGCCCTAAAATTCAGTCTCCAAGAAAAAATTTGAAAAACCGAGTATGCAGTTTAATTATACAAGGTGCAATTCAAAAGTTCCAGGACTTTTTATTAAAAACGAAAAACAATTTTTTTTTGTTTTTATTTAAAATAGTCTCCTTCCGCCTGATAAAACGTTTTGCACGTTCAAGAAGGTGATCGAACGACTTTTTTCATGGAATTCATGGCTGCGTACATATAGCTGAAATTCTGGCAAAGTATTTTCATAAATACGATCTAGCTCCCGGGCTTCGGTGTACCCAGCATGGTGCATGAGTGCTCGCACTCTACTACGAAATCTTTAAATTTTCCCCTCTCTTCTTGGAAGCGAGTTCTTATTTCGTCTTCTAGCCGCTAAAATATATGGAGGGCAGGAAAAATTCTAAAAATTCTTTTCGGAATGTTGCCCATATTGCATTCTGTAGCCGGCTTGTGCGGAACCAGAGCGCAGCTTTCTCCGTTAGAATCTCTGGCATGGCACGTGGTAGATCGTCTTTCTTCGAGTTGTTCGATAAATGCCAGTGGGTCTGTACGCCCTTAAAACGAAGTCCCCATTTTCCTATGCCTCTGGACTTGTATTATGGAGTGCCATTTAGGCCATAGCGTTGTCTGCCGCGGATCGGTTCTGGTTGGGTTCATCGTAGTGTATTGCACGACTTGCATTCGATGGGTTTGGTTTTGGTTGCAAATTTGGAACAGTCGATTATGAACGGGTGAGAGGTATGCCGGCGAAGCAGTTCCGGGTATCTGGAATCACGCGGCGCACTCGTCATCGATGTGCGCGGCAATTGTCCAGAAATCGAAATTTAGGCTATAAAACCATGTGCAATATTCATGTGCGCAATAGAAACTTAGGCGAGTATACAATGATAAGATGAGGTTGTCGCAAATTGTGACGCAGCGGGATTCTGCGTCACGCTATGGAAAAAATTGCTGAGTCACGAAAGTTGTTGCAGTCTTGGATACGTGGTCACTCCAGACAAAGACTTGTTAATGGAGATTTGTTTTCCAAAGTAAACAGGACTTACAAAAAAAAAAAAAAAAAAAAAAACAAATGGTTTTTATCGGCAAAATCATTTTAGTTTAATTCCAAATAGTCTGCTTCTGCTTCAATACAGCTTTCTGCACGATCCAAAAGCATGTCGAACGAGTGTTTTTAGCTCGTTGGCCAGTATGGCCGCCAGTATACCGGTGCGAGCCTTTTGAATGGCCTCTATGTCTACATAACGCTTTCCTTTCATGGGCAAATGCATTTTCCGAAAAGGTAGAAGTCGCACGGTGCCATATCAGGTGAATACGGCGAGTGGTTAATGGTTAAAATGTGATTTTTGGTAAAAAAATCGTTCACAAGCGTCGATCGATGAGACGGATTTTGAGCAATTTTTGGTCGTCAGTCAATTTGTGCGGAACAAACCGTGCAACCACGATGTTTTGGAGATGTTCAGACTATAAGAGCTAGAGACACCAAATTTGCACAAAGATGCCTTATGTGTGTACGCTATACGAGTTTGTTTTATTTTGGAATTTCTCTCCCTTCCCCCTCTACCACGCAAATGCGATTTTCTCTAACTCCCGTAATTCTTGGAATTAGTTATTATATGTCCGTATGCCAAGTTCATTATGATAGACCGATTTAACAAGAAGTTATAGCCATAAATATATTTGCTGCTGCAGCGCTGCCCGCGGCTGTTGTTGATGTTGTTGTCTCCTATGTATGTATTAAATAAATTTTCTTAATTAATTTAATAAATTAATTAAATTTTTTTTATATAATTTAATTTATTTTTAATAGTTTAATTTTTATTCTTTAATTGATTTTAAAAACCAAGTTTTAGAAATCACATTTTAAGTCGGTCGGGTGAGAAATGTGGATTTTTCGAACAAACTTTGGAGCTTATTTTCCCCCCTTTGGAGCTACAATATTCAACAAGAAAGGAATGCTAAAGTCGAGCAGGCTCAACTAAATACCCTGTACCACCCCACAAAAAAGTAGTTAAATTAATTAATTAATTTAATTAAATTAATTAACTACATTAAATATAAAATATTCCATGAATGCATACATACATTTACATTTACATCAGAATCGTGCCTTATGCGTGTTTGTGTACTTGTACATATGTATGTATGTGTGCATTGGGCCTGGTTATATGATTATAACTTTCTTTCCGATTATTTTATCATGAAACTTGGTATCCGGATATATATTCACTAACCTAATGTGACTACCAAATTTCAGTTTAAAATTCCAAGAATTACGGGAGTTATAGAAAATCGTTAATAGGGGGGAGTGGGGGGGTGGATCAGAAAAAATGAACAAACTCGTCCTTTCTCGGTCTCAGGAGAATCTGTGTACCAAGTTTGGTTATTCTAGCTCTTATACTTTCGGAGATCCTTGCGTTCATACAGACAGACGGACAGACGGACATGGCTATATCGGCTCGGCTTGTCATGCTGATCAAGAATATATATACTTTGTGGGGTCTACCAAGCCTCCTTCTGTGTGTTCCATGTGCACTCGCACAAAACTAATATACCCTTGTACCCTTTGGGTACAGGGTATAAAAATACCTTCTTAGTGCACAAGTATACTATAGCCATTTTTAGCTTCCTAATTTTTACCGTTTGGGCTGTGGGCTGTTGACTCGGTTTCCTTTTGTGCTCCAAGGAAGCCCTAATAATTCAGTCTCCAAGAAAAAATTTGAAAAACCGAGTATGCAGTTTAATTATACAAGGTGCAATTCAAAAGTTCCAGGACTTTTATTAAAAAACGAAAACAATTTTTTTTTTTTTTAATTTAAAATAGTCTCCTTCCGCCTGAATACAACGTTTTGCACGTTCAAGAAGGTGATCGAACGACTTTTTTCATGGAATTCATGGCTGCGTACATATAGCTGAAATTCTGGCAAAGTATTTTCATAAATACGATCTAGCTCCCGGGCTTCGGTGTACCCAGCATGGTGCATGAGTGCTCGCAGCTCTACTACGAAGTCTTTAAAATTTTCCCCTCTCTTCTTGGAAGCGAGTTCTTATTTCGTCTTCTAGCCGCTAAAAATATATGGAGGGCAGAAAAAATTCTAAAAATTCTTTTCGGAATGTTGCCCATATTGCATTCTGTAGCCGGCTTGTGCGGAACCAGAGCGCAGCTTTCTCCGTTAGAATCTCTGGCATGGCACGTGGTAGATCGTCTTTCTTCGAGTTGTTCGATAAATGCCAGTGGGTCTGTACGCCCATTAAAACGAAGTCCCCATTTTCCTATGCCTTCTGGACTTGTATTATGGAGTGCCATTTAGGCCATAGCGTTGCCTGCCGCGGATCGGTTCTGGTTGGGTTCATCGAAGTGTATTGCACGACTTGCATTCGATGGGTTTGGTTTTGGTTGCAAATTTGGGAACAGTCGATTATGAACGGGTGAGAGGTATGCAGGCGAAGCAGTTCCGGGTATCTGGAAATCACGCGGCGCACTCGTCATCGATGTGCGCGGCAATTGTCCAGAAATAGAAATTTAGGCTAATAAAACAATGTGCAATATTCATGTGCGCAATAGAAACTTAGGCGAGTAATACAATGATAAGATGAGGTTGTCGCAAATTGTGACGCAGCGGGATTCTGCGTCACGCTATGGGAAAAAATTGCTGAGTCCACGAAAGTTGTTGCAGTCTTGCATACGTGGTCACTCCAGGACAAAGACTTGTTAATGGAGATTTGTTTTCCAAAGTAAACAGGACTTACAAAAAAAAAAAAAAAAAAAAAAAAACAATGGTTTTATCGGCAAAATCATTTTATTTAATTCCAAATAGTCTGCTTCTGCTTCAATACAGCTTTCTGCACGATCCAAAAGCATGTCGAACGAGTGTTTTAGCTCGTTGGCCTCTATGTCTACATAACGCTTTCCTTTCAGGGGCAAATGCATTTTCCGAAAAGGTAGAAGTCGCACGGTGCCATATCAGGTGAATACGGCGAGTGGTTAATGGTTAAAATGTGATTTTTGGTAAAATAATCGGTCACAAGCGTCGATCGATGAGACGGGATTTTGAGCAATTTTTGGTCGTCAGTCAATTTGTGCGGAACAAACCGTGCAACCACGATGTTTTGGAGATGTTCAGACTATAAGAGCTAGAGACACCAAATTTTGCACAAAGATGCCTTATGTGTGTACGCTATACGAGTTTGTTTTATTTTGGAATTTCCCTCCCTTCCCCCTCTACCACGCAAATGCGATTTCTCTAACTCCCGTAATTCTTGGAATTAGTTATTATGTGTCCGTATGCCAAGTTTCATTATGATAGACCGATTTAACAAGAAGTTATAGCCATAAATATATTTTCTGCTGCAAGCGCTGCCCGCGGCTGTTGTTGATGTTGTTGTCTTCTATCTATGTATTAAATAAATTTTCTTAATTAATTTAATAAATTAATTAAATTTTTTTTATATAATTTAATTTATTTTAATATTTTTTTTATTTTTCTTTTTTGTGGAGAGTAGAGGGTTTTTTTACTGTCGGGGGTTGCTCGACCGTAGCGTTCTCTCTTGCTTTTATTCTTTAATTGATTTTATAAAACCAAGTTTTAAGTCGGTCGGGGTGAAAAATGTGGATTTTTCGAACAAAAAATACCTTTTTAGTGCACAAGTATACTATAAAACGATACTTGAGCCAATTTTCAGCTTCCTAGCTTTTACCGTTTGAGCTGTGGGCTGTTGACGCGGTTTCCCTTTTGTGCCCCAAGAAAGCCCTAATAATTCAGTCTCCAAGAAAAATTTTGAAAACTCGAGTATGCAGTTTAATTTTTATTCTTTAATTGATTTTAAAAAACAAGTTTTAGAAATCACATTTTAAGTCGGTCGGGTGAAAAATGTGGATTTTTCGAACAAACTTTGGAGCTTATTTTCCCCCCTTTGGAGCTACAATATTCAACAAGAAAGGAATGCTAAAGTCGAGCAGGCTCAACTAAATACCCTGTACCACCCCACAAAAAGTAGTTAAATTAATTAATTAATTTAATTAAATTAATTTAATTAATTAACTACATTAAATATAAAATATTCCATGAATGCATACATACATTTACATTTACATCATAATAAAACAATGTGCAATATTCATGTGCGCAATAGAAACTTAGGCGAGTAATACAATGATAAGATGAGGTTGTCGCTAATTGTGACGCGGCGGGATTCTGCGTCACGCTATTGAAAAAATTGCTGAGTCCACGAAAGTTGTTGTAGTAAGCCATAAGTATTTCCTGCAGTCTTGGATACGTGGTCACTCCAGGACAAAGACTTGATAATGAAGATTTGATTTCCAAAGTAAACAGGACTTACAAAAAAAAAAAAAAAACAAATGGTTTTATCGGCAAAATCATTTTATTTAATTCCAAATAGTCTGCTTCTGCTTCAATACAGCTTTCTGCACGATCCAAAAGCATGTCGAACGAGTGTTTTAGCTCGTTGGCCAGTATGGCCGCCAGTATACCGGTGCGAGCCTTTTGAATGGCCTCTATGTCTACATAACGCTTTCCTTTCATGGGCAAATGCATTTTCCGAAAAAGTAGAAGTCGCACGGTGCCATATCAGGTGAATACGGCGAGTGGTTAATGGTTAAAATGTGATTTTTGGTAAAATAATCGGTCACAAGCGTCGATCGATGAGACGGATTTTGAGCAATTTTGGTCGTCAGTCAATTTGTGCGGAACAAACCGTGCAACCACGATGTTTTGGAGATGTTCAGACTATAAGAGCTAGAGACACCAAATTTTGCACAAAGATGCCTTATGTGTGTACGCTATACGAGTTTGTTTTATTTTGGAATTTCTCTCCCTTCCCCCTCTACCACGCAAATGCGATTTTCTCTAACTCCCGTAATTCTTGGAATTAGTATTATGTGTTCGTATGCCAAGTTTCATTATGATAGACCGATTTAACAAGAAGTTATAGCCATAAATATATTTGCTGCTGCAGCGCTGCCCGCGGCTGTTGTTGATGTTGTTGTCTTCTATGTATGTATTAAATAAATTTTCTTAATTAATTTAATAAATTAATTAAATTTTTTTTATATAATTTAATTTATTTTTAATAGTTTAATTTTTATTCTTTAATTGATTTTAAAAACCAAGTTTTAGAAATCACATTTTAAGTCGGTCGGGTGAAAAATGTGGATTTTTCGAACAAACTTTGGAGCTTATTTTCCCCCTTTGGAGCTACAATATTCAATAAGAAAGGAATGCTAAAGTCGAGCAGGCTCAACTAAATACCCTGTACCACCCCACAAAAAGTAGTTAAATTAATTAATTAATTTAATTAAATTAATTTAATTAATTAACTACATTAAATATAAAATATTCCATGAATGCATACATACATTTACATTTACATCAGAATCGTGCCTTATGCGTGTTTGTGTACTTGTACATATGTATGTATGTGTGCATTGGGCCTGGTTATATGGTTATAACTTTCTTTCCGATTATTTTATCATGAAACTTGGTATCCGGATATATATTCACTAACCTAATGTGACTACCAAATTTCAGTTTAAAATTCCAAGAATTACGGGAGTTATAGAAAATCGTTAATAGGGGGGAGTGGGGGGGTGGATCAGAAAAAATGAACAAACTCGTCCTTTCTCGGTCTCAGGAGAATCTGTGTACCAAGTTTGGTTATTCTAGCTCTTATACTTTCGGAGATCCTTGCGTTCATACAGACAGACGGACAGTCAGACGGACATGGCTATATCGGCTCGGCTTGTCATGCTGATCAAGAATATATATACTTTGTGGGGTCTACCAAGCCTCCTTCTGTGTGTTCCATGTGCACTCGCACAAAACTAATATACCCTTGTACCCTTTGGGTACAGGGTATAAAAATACCTTCTTAGTGCACAAGTATACTATAGCCATTTTTAGCTTCCTAATTTTTACCGTTTGGGCTGTGGGCTGTTGACTCGGTTTCCTTTTGTGCTCCAAGGAAGCCCTAATAATTCAGTCTCCAAGAAAAAATGTGAAAAACCGAGTATGCAGTTTAATTATACAAGGTGCAATTCAAAAGTTCCAGGACTTTTATTAAAAAACGAAAACAATTTTTTTTTTTTTTTTAATTTAAAATAGTCTCCTTCCGCCTGAATACAACGTTTTGCACGTTCAAGAAGGTGATCGAACGACTTTTTTCATGGAATTCATGGCTGCAAACATATAGCTGAAATTCTGGCAAAGTATTTTCATAAATACGATCTAGCTCCCGGGCTTCGGTGTACCCAGCATGGTGCATGAGTGCTCGCAGCTCTACTACGAAGTCTTTAAAATTTTCCCCTCTCTTCTTGGAAGCGAGTTCTTATTTCGTCTTCTAGCCGCTAAAAATATATGGAGGGCAGAAAAAATTCTAAAAATTCTTTTCGGAATGTTGCCCATATTGCATTCTGTAGCCGGCTTGTGCGGAACCAGAGCGCAGCTTTCTCCGTTAGAATCTCTGGCATGGCACGTGGTAGATCGTCTTTCTTCGAGTTGTTCGATAAATGCCAGTGGGTCTGTACGCCCATTAAAACGAAGTCCCCATTTTCCTATGCCTTCTGGACTTGTATTATGGAGTGCCATTTAGGCCATAGCGTTGCCTGCCGCGGATCGGTTCTGGTTGGGTTCATCGAAGTGTATTGCACGACTTGCATTCGATGGGTTTGGTTTTGGTTGCAAATTTGGGAACAGTCGATTATGAACGGGTGAGAGGTATGCAGGCGAAGCAGTTCCGGGTATCTGGAAATCACGCGGCGCACTCGTCATCGATGTGCGCGGCAATTGTCCAGAAATAGAAATTTAGGCTAATAAAACAATGTGCAATACTCATGTGCGCAATAGAAACTTAGGCGAGTAATACAATGATAAGATGAGGTTGTCGCAAATTGTGACGCAGCGGGATTCTGCGTCACGCTATGGGAAAAAATTGCTGAGTCCACGAAAGTTGTTGCAGTCTTGGATACGTGGTCACTCCAGGACAAAGACTTGTTAATGGAGATTTGTTTTCCAAAGTAAACAGGACTTACAAAAAAAAAAAAAAAAAAAACAAATGGTTTTATCGGCAAAATCATTTTATTTAATTCCAAATAGTCTGCTTCTGCTTCAATACAGCTTTCTGCACGATCCAAAAGCATGTCGAACGAGTGTTTTAGCTCGTTGGCCAGTATGGCCGCCAGTATACCGGTGCGAGCCTTTTGAATGGCCTCTATGTCTACATAACGCTTTCCTTTCATGGGCAAATGCATTTTCCGAAAAAGTAGAAGTCGCACGGTGCCATATCAGGTGAATACGGCGAGTGGTTAATGGTTAAAATGTGATTTTTGGTAAAATAATCGGTCACAAGCGTCGATCGATGAGACGGATTTTGAGCAATTTTTGGTCGTCAGTCAATTTGTGCGGAACAAACCGTGCAACCACGATGTTTTGGAGATGTTCAGACTATAAGAGCTAGAGACACCAAATTTTGCACAAAGATGCCTTATGTGTGTACGCTATACGAGTTTGTTTTATTTTGGAATTTCTCTCCCTTCCCCCTCTACCACGCAAATGCGATTTTCTCTAACTCCCGTAATTCTTGGAATTAGTTATTATGTGTCCGTATGCCAAGTTTCATTATGATAGACCGATTTAACAAGAAGTTATAGCCATAAATATATTTGCTGCTGCAGCGCTGCCCGCGGCTGTTGTTGATGTTGTTGTCTTCTATGTATGTATTAAATAAATTTTCTTAATTAATTTAATAAATTAATTAAATTTTTTTTATATAATTTAATTTATTTTTAATAGTTTAATTTTTATTCTTTAATTGATTTTAAAAACCAAGTTTTAGAAATCACATTTTAAGTCGGTCGGGTGAAAAATGTGGATTTTTTCGAACAAACTTTGGAGCTTATTTTCCCCCCTTTGGAGCTACAATATTCAATAAGAAAGGAATGCTAAAGTCGAGCAGGCTCAACTAAATACCCTGTACCACCCCACAAAAAAGTAGTTAAATTAATTAATTAATTTAATTAAATTAATTTAATTAATTAACTACATTAAATATAAAATATTCCATGAATGCATACATACATTTACATTTACATCAGAATCGTGCCTTATGCGTGTTTGTGTACTTGTACATATGTATGTATGTGTGCATTGGGCCTGGTTATATGATTATAACTTTCTTTCCGATTATTTTTATCATGAAACTTGGTATCCTGATATATATTCACTAACCTAATGTGACTACCAAATTTCAGTTTAAAATTCCAAGAATTACGGGAGTTATAGAAAATCGTTAATAGGGGGGAGTGGGGGAGCTCCCGGGCTTTGAGTATGCAGTTTAATTATACAAGGTGCAATTCCAAAGTTCCAGGACTTTTATTAAAAAACGAAAACAATTTTTTTTTTAAATTTAAAATAGTCTCCTTCCGCCTGAATACAACGTTTTGCACGTTCAAGAAGGTGATCGAACGACTTTTTTCATGGAGTTCATGGCTGCGTACATATAGCTGAAATTCTGGCAAAGTATTTTCATAAATACGATCTAGCTCCCGGGCTTCGGTGTACCCAGCATGGTGCATGAGTGCTCGCAGCTCTACTACGAAATCTTTAAAATTTTCCCCTCTCTTCTTGGAAGCGAGTTCTTATTTCGTCTTCTAGCCGCTAAAAATATATGGAGGGCAGGAAAAATTCTAAAAATTCTTTTCGGAATGTTGCCCATATTGCATTCTGTAGCCGGCTTGTGCGGAACCAGAGCGCAGCTTTCTCCGTTAGAATCTCTGGCATGGCACGTGGTAGATCGTCTTTCTTCGAGTTGTTCGATAAATGCCAGTGGGTCTGTACGCCCATTAAAACGAAGTCCCCATTTTCCTATGCCTTCTGGACTTGTATTATGGAGTGCCATTTAGGCCATAGCGTTGCCTGCCGCGGATCGGTTCTGGTTGGGTTCATCGAAGTGTATTGCACGACTTGCATTCGATGGGTTTGGTTTTGGTTGCCAATTTGGGAACAGTCGATTATGAACGGGTGAGAGGTATGCAGGCGAAGCAGTTCCGGGTATCTGGAAATCACGCGGCGCACTCGTCATCGATGTGCGCGGCAATTGTCCAGAAATAGAAATTTAGGCTAATAAAACAATGTGCAATATTCATGTGCGCAATAGAAACTTAGGCGAGTAATACAATGATAAGATGAGGTTGTCGCAAATTGTGACGCAGCGGGATTCTGCGTCACGCTATGGGAAAAAATTGCTGAGTCCACGAAAGTTGTTGCAGTCTTGGATACGTGGTCACTCCAGGACAAAGACTTGTTAATGGAGATTTGTTTTCCAAAGTAAACAGGACTTACAAAAAAAAAAAAAAAACAAATGGTTTTATCGGCAAAATCATTTTATTTAATTCCAAATAGTCTGCTTCTGCTTCAATGCAGCTTTCTGCACGATCCAAAAGCATGTCGAACGAGTGTTTTAGCTCGTTGGCCAGTATGGCCGCCAGTATACCGGTGCGAGCCTTTTGAATGGCCTCTATGTCTACATAACGCTTTCCTTTCATGGGCAAATGCATTTTCCGAAAAGGTAGAAGTCGCACGGTGCCATATCAGGTGAATACGGCGAGTGGTTAATGGTTAAAATGTGATTTTTGGTAAAATAATCGGTCACAAGCGTCGATCGATGAGACGGATTTTGAGCAATTTTTGGTCGTCAGTCAATTTGTGCGGAACAAACCGTGCAACCACGATGTTTTGGAGATGTTCAGACTATAAGAGCTAGAGACACCAAATTTTGCACAAAGATGCCTTATGTGTGTACGCTATACGAGTTTGTTTTATTTTGGAATTTCTCTCCCTTCCCCCTCTACCACGCAAATGCGATTTTCTCTAACTCCCGTAATTCTTGGAATTAGTTATTATGTGTCCGTATGCCAAGTTTCATTATGATAGACCGATTTAACAAGAAGTTATAGCCATAAATATATTTGCTGCTGCAGCGCTGCCCGCGGCTGTTGTTGATGTTGTTGTCTTCTATGTATGTATTAAATAAATTTTCTTAATTAATTTAATAAATTAATTAAATTTTTTTTATATAATTTAATTTATTTTTAATAGTTTAATTTTTATTCTTTAATTGATTTTAAAAACCAAGTTTTAGAAATCACATTTTAAGTCGGTCGGGTGAAAAATGTGGATTTTTCGAACAAACTTTGGAGCTTATTTTCCCCCCTTTGGAGCTACAATATTCAACAAGAAAGGAATGCTAAAGTCGAGCAGGCTCAACTAAATACCCTGTACCACCCCACAAAAAAGTAGTTAAATTAATTAATTAATTTAATTAAATTAATTTAATTAATTAACTACATTAAATATAAAATATTCCATGAATGCATACATATATTTACATTTACATCAGAATCGTGCCTTATGCGTGTTTGTGTACTTGTACATATGTATGTATGTGTGCATTGGGCCTGGTTATATGATTATAACTTTCTTTCCGATTATTTTTATCATGAAACTTGGTATCCTGATATATATTCACTAACCTAATGTGACTACCAAATTTCAGTTTAAAATTCCAAGAATTACGGGAGTTATAGAAAATCGTTAATAGGGGGGAGTGGGGGAGCTCCCGGGCTTTGAGTATGCAGTTTAATTATACAAGGTGCAATTCCAAAGTTCCAGGACTTTTATTAAAAAACGAAAACAATTTTTTTTTAAAATTTAAAATAGTCTCCTTCCGCCTGAATACAACGTTTTGCACGTTCAAGAAGGTGATCGAACGACTTTTTTCATGGAGTTCATGGCTGCGTACATATAGCTGAAATTCTGGCAAAGTATTTTCATAAATACGATCTAGCTCCCGGGCTTCGGTGTACCCAGCATGGTGCATGAGTGCTCGCAGCTCTACTACGAAATCTTTAAAATTTTCCCCTCTCTTCTTGGAAGCGAGTTCTTATTTCGTCTTCTAGCCGCTAAAAATATATGGAGGGCAGGAAAAATTCTAAAAATTCTTTTCGGAATGTTGCCCATATTGCATTCTGTAGCCGGCTTGTGCGGAACCAGAGCGCAGCTTTCTCCGTTAGAATCTCTGGCATGGCACGTGGTAGATCGTCTTTCTTCGAGTTGTTCGATAAATGCCAGTGGGTCTGTACGCCCATTAAAACGAAGTCCCCATTTTCCTATGCCTTCTGGACTTGTATTATGGAGTGCCATTTAGGCCATAGCGTTGCCTGCCGCGGATCGGTTCTGGTTGGGTTCATCGAAGTGTATTGCACGACTTGCATTCGATGGGTTTGGTTTTGGTTGCCAATTTGGGAACAGTCGATTATGAACGGGTGAGAGGTATGCAGGCGAAGCAGTTCCGGGTATCTGGAAATCACGCGGCGCACTCGTCATCGATGTGCGCGGCAATTGTCCAGAAATAGAAATTTAGGCTAATAAAACAATGTGCAATATTCATGTGCGCAATAGAAACTTAGGCGAGTAATACAATGATAAGATGAGGTTGTTGCTAATTGTGACGCAGCGGGATTCTGCGTCACGCTATGGGAAAAAATTGCTGAGTCCACGAAAGTTGTTGTAGTAAGCCATAAGTATTTCCTGCAGTCTTGTATACGTGGTCACTCCAGGACAAAGACTTGTTAATGGAGATTTGTTTTCCAAAGTAAACAGGACTTCCAAAAAAAAAAAAAAACAAATGGTATTATCGGCAAAATCATTTTATTTAATTCCAAATAGTCTGCTTCTGCTTCAATACAGCTTTCTGCACGATCCAAAAGCATGTCGAACGAGTGTTTTAGCTCGTTGGCCAGTATGGCCGCCAGTATACCGGTGCGAGCCTTTTGAATGGCCTCTATGTCTACATAACGCTTTCCTTTCATGGGCAAATGCATTTTCCGAATAGGTAGAAGTCGCACGGTGCCATATCAGGTGAATACGGCGAGTGTGTAACGTTGTTACTCTGCCGCGGGTATGCTCGCCGGCCAGAGTCTGCTGAAATAAATTAGGCACCCCAAAGTGCCGAGGTGTCCACCAAATAAAAGAGGGCGGTATGCCCAAACTTATCCACGTTGGGCCTGAGCCAGAAGAGAACTAGAAGTGAACTAACTTAAACCGAACATAAAATTACTCGCCTTCATGGCTTACTATCCTTACAATTACTTGTTCGCTTAAACATTACTCGTAATGACGCACAGCTGGTTGCTGCGCAACGCGTCGTTACACCTCCCCCTTTCCCCAAGTGGTCGAACGGCCCGATCGGTGGTTTTTTCGAATTTTCCTTCACCGCGCCATCATCGAACGGCAGATGTGTAGCAGCTGGGTGGCAGCGCTGCCACCCCTCGCGTTTGGCCACCTGTCAACGCCACCTGTACCTTCACCGTCAGCTGTTTGCTCTGTCATGCTGTCGCCTCGTTGTTTTCGCTCTGCATTTCCGCCGCGTGGTATATTCGGCGCTGTGTGTGTATCTCAGGCGGTGCGGTAATCTACATCGCTTCACATGGCCTGAAACGTAACAACAAACTGCGTTTAATTATGTTTGTAGGCTTACATGGGCATCTTCTTTGGCTAGAACGGCAGCTTTGCTGTTCCCGCTTTGGTGGACGCCGGTGGTGTTGCTGTTGCTGTGTGGCTGCTACGAAGCCGGCTGCTGCCGTTGTGCTCGTTGATGTGGCCGATCTAGTTGCCCGGACTGCCGCTGCGTCTGCGGAGATTGGTGCTGTGGCTGCTGTGAAGCTGTCGGTGGCGTGGTCCCGGTGACCATACTAACGCTGCCTCTGTCGTCGCTGCCTTCGTCGGCTTCGCTGTCTTCTGCATTCACCGCTTTTAGATCCCGCACATGTGCCGTTCTACCTCTGCCGCCCGCTACTGGTCGCACACGCACTATAACTGGGGATATGAATGCTCGCACTGTGAATGGTCCATCGAAGCGAGGCGCCAGCTTGGCCGCAAACTGCTCGGCTGCGTTGGACAGGTGATGTTGTCGCACGAGCACCTCGTCGCCCAGTTTGGGTCGCCACTCGCGTCTCCGCAGATTGTACTGGCGCGCCTGATCTTCGCTGGCCACCCCTTGGTTTCTTCTTGCTATGCGGGCAACAAACTGTAGCAGCGTTGCGTGTGTTTCTGGGCTACCTGGTGCTGCCTCAGGGGCATCAGGGTCCCTGCCGTACAGTGTGTGTGGATGCCGTGGTTCTCTCCCAAATAGGATGAAAGCCGGTGAGTAGCCCGTTGCGTCTGAAATTGCTGTATTAATGGCCAATTGTGCTTCCGGCAGTTGTTCGTCCCACGTGTTGTGCTGCCCGTCCGCCAGCTGAGCAATCAATGTTTTGACCGTTCTATTGGTCCGCTCAGTGGGATTCTCCTGAGGTGTGTATGGTGCCGTCAGTTGTTGCTGTATGCCTGCCTCGGCGAGGAACTGCTTCAGCGCGCGGCTCGTAAACTGGGCTACGTTGTCTGTAATGAGCTTTCTTGGTGTGCCAAACCGTGCCAGAATCCGCTCTCGCAAGGCCAGCTTCACTGCCGCTGCCGTCGCCTTGCGGATGGGGACCAGTTCTGCCCATTTACTGAACTTATCGACCAGGACCAGTAGATACGCGTTGCCTCGTTTGGACCGCGGCAGCAGCCCCACAAAATCGGCGCAGACGACGTCCCACGCTGCCTCCGCTGGTTTGAAGTGCATTTTGCCTGCCGTCAGCTGTTGCTGGGCTTTATAGCGTTGGCACAACAGACACTGGTGCACATACTTCGCTACGTCGCGATACAGACCAGGCCAGTGGTATCTGTCTGCAACGCGTGCACAGGTTCGGTGTACTCCCATATGGCCCGCCGTTGCGTCGTCGTGGCCACGCATAGCCTCCATGGTGACACCTCATCTTCTCCTAGCACGTGAGCGATGCGGCGGTACAGCCTGTCGTTCTGTATGGCGTAATCTGGGTACTTGCTGGGACTCTCCAACACCGCTGCCGTCAGCCGCTGTAACCATTTACAAGTTGGTGCTGCCTCTGACTCCACGTGTGCACGGCCGATCACCTCGCGTGGTTGTCGTGACAGTGCGTCGGCCACCAATGCCGCACATCGTACTCTGCGGCGCGCCTGACGCCTTCTCCGCCGTCGTCGCTCATCTCGCA
The DNA here is from genome assembly GCF_003285725.1 of Scaptodrosophila lebanonensis. Lineage (NCBI taxonomy): Eukaryota > Metazoa > Arthropoda > Insecta > Diptera > Drosophilidae > Scaptodrosophila > Scaptodrosophila lebanonensis. Next base: position 15,661 of record NW_022060765.1, read on the forward strand.
TCTCCAGCTTGTGGCTGCCGGCGGTGAGCGTACCATATGCCTTCCTGATGAAATCCAGCCCTAGTGAGAGCTCGTCCTCGCAGCCCGGCAGTGTTAACAGTGGTATCGAGATGCATTTGTCGTCCACTGTTATCGCCGTCATCGTCTCCTCGCAAACAGTTTGTCGCGAGCCGTTGGCCATCGACATCGACACCTCTACACTCCGTACATTCTCCCCACCTGGCTTTCTCAAGCGTCGTGCCAGCGCCGGGCTCACGAAGCTGCGAGTGGCTCCCGTATCCACCACAGCGTCGAGGGCAAGACCACCGCAATCCACCCTCAACACCATCACTCGCGAGCGTTCTGCCACTAGTTTTCCTGCGTGGGCTCGCCTATTGGCTGTATGTGGCGAGCCCCCCTGGCGTTTCCCGCTCTGCAGCGACAGCATTCGTTCGCTCGTACGCCCAGCCTACCGCAATCCCAGCAGTATAGTTGTTGTTGGTTTGGGCAGCATTCGTTGTCGTGCCCCGCCATACCACAGCGTTTGCAAGACCGCCCCTGGTGTACCCACGAGCTCTGCATCTCGGGCCCGGTTGCTGTTGTTCGCGCGGGTGTAGTCTGTAAAGGGACAAAGTCTCGCCTGTTTAACTCACCACCAGATATGGGCTGCATATCCGTTGGCTCCGGACGTCGGATCGGAAACCCCCGTGGGCCCATGAACGCTGGCTGGGATGGCCCTGCCCCAATGGTATAGGCCGGAACCAGGCCCAACTCCTCCAGCTCTGCTGCTTGCCGTTTGAATTCTGACACAGTATGGACATCCTGATGCCGTATCCTGATGTTGATCGCTGGTCGGCTGTTGCGGTAGATGAGCCTCAGCTGCTCCTCTCCGGGCATGTCTGCATCGAGCATCAATTCCAGCATCGCTTGGACGTAGGTCGCAGTGGACTCCGACTCGCCCTGAAAGCGTCGTTGCGCATTCTGTCGCCACCGCTCAATGTGAGGAGCGGCCGGGTACGCTTCCAGCAGTTCCACGCGGAACTCTGCCCACGACTGCGGCGGGCTTCGCCTTGTGCGGTCCCACGTCAGTGCCGCGCCCTCCAGAATGTTTGGTAACATCGGCACCAAATTATCTACCGGCTCCCCACTCACTTCCGCTTTCTCTTCTAGCCTGCGCAAGAATGCCCGTGGGTCCCCGCTGCCGTCGAAACGTACTCCCCACTGTGCCACCTCCGTGCTCAGGGCTCTCCGCTCCGCTCGTGACATTGTCGAGTGGGCCGAACCAGCCGTGGATGCGGTTGACACGGCTGATGTTGGCGCCTGTGGTTCTGCCACCGCCTGCGCGCTTGCGAGCGGTGACGCTGGAGTCGGTGCTGTTGGGTCATCTTCGTCAGGCGCATTACCAGCAGGCGCGGTGGAAGCACAGACCTGGCTCGACAGTTTCTGGAACCCATCCTCCATAGCCTGGGCCAACCGGTGGGTGTACTGAGCCAACGCAACTGTCACCGAATCGGCAATCGCTTGTGTCAGGTCCGCCGTTGAGAGCACTGGAGCCACTGTTGGCGTCGCTGAGGCTGCCGTGGGCTCGGTTGTGGTAGCCCCCGGCGAGGCCGCGACCGCTACCGAAATGGTCGGCACTGTCGCAGGAGTTAGCGGTGTCGTGTTTGCCTCTGTCACGACGAGCAGCCCCTCCGGTACGTCCTCTTGTTTCGGGACTCCCAGCCGTCCGCCGGGCACCGGGCTCAACTGACCTGTCGCCGCGGTACGCGACGACATGTTCTCGTAATACGCCGCTAGTTCTTCCAGGCGGGGTCGGTACTCTTCTTGGGCCGACTTCACGAACGTTGCCAGCCGCACCCGCAAAGCCTCCACGGTGCCGGTCTCCTCGATGTCGAACTCGCGCTGCACCGTGCTGAGCTCTTCCTTCCGCAGCACACGTATCCAGCTCGTTCGTAGCATTGTAGGTCCACGCTCTCTTCCCTAATTGGTCGGATCTAACCTCTAACTTCTTTGGGGTCCCTGCTCGGGCGCCACTTGTAACGTTGTTACTCTGCCGCGGGTATGCTCGCCGGCCAGAGTCTGCTGAAATAAATTAGGCACCCCAAAGTGCCGAGGTGTCCACCAAATAAAAGAGGGCGGTATGCCACAACTTCTCCACGTGTTTCTTTAATTGTAAAAAATGATACAGAGCACTTCAGTGCGCGTTGGGCATGAGCCAGAAGAGAACCAGAAGTGAACTAACTTAAACCGAACTTAAAATTACTCGCCTTCATGGCTTACTATCCTTACAATTACTTGTTCGCTTAAACATTACTCGTAATGACGCACAGCTGGTTGCTGCGCAACGCGTCGTTACAAGTGGTTAATGGTTAAAATGTGATTTTTGGTAAAATAATCGTTCACAAGCGTCGATCGATGAGACGGATTTTGAGCAATTTTTGGTCGTCAGTCAATTTGTGCGGAACAAACCGTGCAACCACGATGTTTTGGAGATGTTCAGACTATAAGAGCTAGAGACACCAAATTTTGCACAAAGATGCCTTATGTGTGTACGCTATACGAGTTTGTTTTATTTTGGAATTTCCCTCCCTTCCCCCTCTACCACGCAAATGCGATTTTCTCTAACTCCCGTAATTCTTGGAATTAGTTATTATGTGTCCGTATGCCAAGTTTCATTATGATAGACCGATTTAACAAGAAGTTATAGCCATAAATATATTTGCTGCTGCAGCGCTGCTGCAGCGCTGCCCGCGGTTGTTGTTGATGTTGTTGTCTTCTATGTATGTATTAAATAAATTTTCTTAATTAATTTAATAAATTAATTAAATTTTTTTTTATATAATTTAATTTATTTTTAATATTTTTTTTTAATTTTCTTATTTGTGGAGAGTAGAGGCTATTTTACTGTCGGGGTTGCTCGACTGTAGCGTTCTCTCTTGCTTTTATTCTTTAATTGATTTTATAAACCAAGTTTTAAGTCGGTCGGGTGAAAAATGTGGATTTTTCGAACAAAAAATACCTTTTTAGTGCACAAGTATACTATAAAACGATACTTGAGCCAATTTTCAGCTTCCTAGCTTTTACCGTTTGAGCTGTGGGCTGTTGACGCGGTTTCCTTTTGTGCCCCAAGAAAGCCCTAATAATTCAGTCTCCAAGAAAAATTTTGAAAACTCGAGTATACAGTTTAATTTTTATTCTTTAATTGATTTTAAAAACCAAGTTTTAGAAATCACATTTTAAGTCAGTCGGGTGAAAAATGTGGATTTTTCGAACAAACTTTGGAGCTTATTTTCCCCCCTTTGGAGCTACAATATTCAACAAGAAAGGAATGCTAAAGTCGAGCAGGCTCAACTAAATACCCTGTATCACCCCACAAAAAAGTAGTTAAATTAATTAATTAATTAAATTAAATTAAGTTACTAAATTAATGTAATTAATTAACTACATTAAATATAAAATATTCCATGAATGCATACATACATTTACATTTACATCAGAATCGTGCCTTATGCGTGTTTGTGTACTTGTACATATGTATGTATGTGTGCATTGGGCCTGGTTATATGGTTATAACTTTCTTTCCGATTATTTTATCATGAAACTTGGTATCCGGATATATATTCACTAACCTAATGTGACTACCAAATTTCAGTTTAAAATTCCAAGAATTACGGGAGTTATAGAAAATCGTTAATAGGGGGGAGTGGGGGGGTGGATCAGAAAAAATGAACAAACTCGTCCTTTCTCGGTCTCAGGAGAATCTGTGTACCAAGTTTGGTTATTCTAGCTCTTATACTTTCGGAGATCCTTGCGTTCATACAGACAGACGGACAGACAGACGGACATGGCTATATCGGCTCGGCTTGTCATGCTGATCAAGAATATATATACTTTGTGGGGTCTACCAAGCCTCCTTCTGTGTGTTCCATGTGCACTCGCACAAAACTAATATACCCTTGTACCCTTTGGGTACAGGGTATAAAAATACCTTCTTAGTGCACAAGTATACTATAGCCATTTTTAGCTTCCTAATTTTTACCGTTTGGGCTGTGGGCTGTTGACTCGGTTTCCTTTTGTGCTCCAAGGAAGCCCTAATAATTCAGTCTTCAAGAAACAATTTGAAAAACCGAGTATGCAGTTTAATTATACAAGGTGCAATTCAAAAGTTCCAGGACTTTTATTAAAAAACTAAAACAATTTTTTTTTTTAATTTAAAATAGTCTCCTTCCGCCTGAATACAACGTTTTGCACGTTCAAGAAGGTGATCGAACGACTTTTTTCATGGAATTCATGGCTGCGTACATATAGCTCAAATTCTGGCAAAGTATTTTCATAAATACGATCTAGCTCCCGGGCTTCGGTGTACCCAGCATGGTGCATGAGTGCTCGCAGCTCTACTACGAAATCTTTAAAATTTTCCCCTCTCTTCTTGGAAGCGAGTTCTTATTTCGTCTTCTAGCCGCTAAAAATATATGGAGGGCAGGAAAAATTCTAAAAATTCTTTTCGGAATGTTGCCCATATTGCATTCTCTAGATCGTCTTTCTTCGAGTTGTTCGATAAATGCCAGTGGGTCTGTACGCCCATTAAAACGAAGTCCCCATTTTCCTATGCCTTCTGGACTTGTATTATGGAGTGCCATTTAGGCCATAGCGTTGTCTGCCGCGGATCGGTTCTGGTTGGGTTCATCGAAGTGTATTGCACGACTTGCATTCGATGGGTTTGGTTTTGGTTGCCAATTTGGGAACAGTCGATTATGAACGGGTGAGAGGTATGCAGGCGAAGCAGTTCCGGGTATCTGGAAATCACGCGGCGCACTCGTCATCGATGTGCGCGGCAATTGTCCAGAAATAGAAATTTAGGCTAATAAAACAATGTGCAATATTCATGTGCGCAATAGAAACTTAGGCGAGTAATACAATGATAAGATGAGGTTGTCGCTAATTGTGACGCAGCGGGATTCTGCGTCACGCTATGGGAAAAAATTGCTGAGTCCACGAAAGTTGTTGTAGTAAGCCATAAGTATTTCCTGCAGTCTTGGATACGTGGTCACTCCAGGACAAAGACTTGTTAATGGAGATTTGTTTTCCAAAGTAAACAGGACTTACAAAAAAAAAAAAAAAAAAACAAGTAAAAAAGCTAAAGTCGGGTGTCCCGACTTTGAAATACTCTGTACATATGTTTACAATAATTATAGAAAATAAAAAAATTAAGAAAATAAAAAAAAAATTTGATCGATTTTACCTCTCTCGGTATTCGAACTCACGTATAATGGCACATTTACATAGCAATTGCGTCTGTGTGAGTGTATGTATGACTATGCGCATCAATTCGTGTCTGTGTAAGCATTTTCGCAGTCAACCAAACAGCAACATCAACAACATCCGCGGGCAGCGCTTGAGCAGCGCTGCAGCAGCGCCATAAGTATTTCCTGCAGTCTTGGATACGTGGTCACTCCCTCCCCCCTCTACCCCGCAAATCGTAACTCCCGTAATTCTTGGAATTTCGAACTAAAATTTTGGAAATACCCCCAGTTGGTTATTATGTGTCCGTATGCCAAGTTTCATTATGATAGACCGATTTAACAAGAAGTTATAGCCATAAATATATTTGCTGCTGCAGCGCTGCCCGCGGCTGTTGTTGATGTTGTTGTCTTCTATGTATGTATTAAATAAATTGTCTTAATTTAATAAATTAATTAATTTTTTTTATATAATTTAATTTATTTTTAATAGTTTAATTTTTATTCTTTAATTGATTTTAGAAATCACATTTTAAGTCGGTCGGGTGATAAATGTGGATTTTTCGAACAAACTTTGGAGCTTATTTTCCCCCCTTTGGAGCTACAATATTCAACAAGAAAGGAATGCTTAAGTCGAGCAGGCTCAACTAAATACCCTGTACCACCCCACAAAAAAGTAGTTAAATTAATTAATTAATTTAATTAAATTAATTTAATTAATTAACTACATTAAATATAAAATATTCCATGAATGCATACATACATTTACATTTACATCAGAATCGTGCCTTATGCGTGTTTGTGTACTTGTACATATGTATGTATGTGTGCATTGGGCATGGTTATATGGTTATAACTTTCTTTCCGATTATTTTATCATGAAACTTGGTATCCGGATATATATTCACTAACCTAATGTGACTACCAAATTTCAGTTTAAAATTCCAAGAATTACGGGAGTTATAGAAAATCGTTAATAGGGGGGAGTGGGGGGGTGGATCAGAAAAAATGAACAAACTTGTCCTTTCTCGGTCTCAGGAGAATCTGTGTACCAAGTTTGGTTATTCTAGCTCTTATACTTTCGGAGATCCTTGCGTTCATACAGACAGACGGACAGACGGACATGGCTATATCGGCTCGGCTTGTCATGCTGATCAAGAATATATATACTTTGTGGGGTCTACCAAGCCTCCTTCTGTGTGTTCCATGTGCACTCGCACAAAACTAATATACCCTTGTACCCTTTGGGTACAGGGTATAAAAATACCTTCTTAGTGCACAAGTATACTATAGCCATTTTTAGCTTCCTAATTTTTACCGTTTGGGCTGTGGGCTGTTGACTCGGTTTCCTTTTGTGCTCCAAGGAAGCCCTAATAATTCAGTCTCCAAGAAAAAATTTGAAAAACCGAGTATGCAGTTTAATTATACAAGGTGCAATTCAAAAGTTCCAGGACTTTTATTAAAAAACGAAAACAATTTTTTTTTTAAATTTAAAATAGTCTCCTTCCGCCTGAATACAACGTTTTGCACGTTCAAGAAGGTGATCGAACGACTTTTTTCATGGAGTTCATGGCTGCGTACATATAGCTGAAATTCTGGCAAAGTATTTTCATAAATACGATCTAGCTCCCGGGCTTCGGTGTACCCAGCATGGTGCATGAGTGCTCGCAGCTCTACTACGAAATCTTTAAAATTTTCCCCTCTCTTCTTGGAAGCGAGTTCTTATTTCGTCTTCTAGCCGCTAAAAATATATGGAGGGCAGGAAAAATTCTAAAAATTCTTTTCGGAATGTTGCCCATATTGCATTCTGTAGCCGGCTTGCGCGGAACCAGAGCGCAGCTTTCTCCGTTAGAATCTCTGGCATGGCACGTGGTAGATCGTCTTTCTTCGAGTTGTTCGATAAATGCCAGTGGGTCTGTACGCCCATTAAAACGAAGTCCCCATTTTCCTATGCCTTTTGGACTTGTATTATGGAGTGCCATTTAGGCCATAGCGTTGTCTGCCGCGGATCGGTTCTGGTTGGGTTCATCGAAGTGTATTGCACGACTTGCATTCGATGGGTTTGGTTTTGGTTGCCAATTTGGGAACAGTCGATTATGAACGGGTGAGAGGTATGCAGGCGAAGCAGTTCCGGGTATCTGGAAATCACGCGGCGCACTCGTCATCGATGTGCGCGGCAATTGTCCAGAAATAGAAATTTAGGCTAATAAAACAATGTGCAATATTCATGTGCGCAATAGAAACTTAGGCGAGTAATACAATGATAAGATGAGGTTGTCGCTAATTGTGACGCAGCGGGATTCTGCGTCACGCTATGGGAAAAAATTGCTGAGTCCACGAAAGTTGTTGCAGTCTTGGATACGTGGTCACTCCAGGACAAAGACTTGTTAATGGAGATTTGTTTTCCAAAGTAAACAGGACTTACAACAAAAAAAAAAAAAAAAAAAAAAAAAAAACAAATGGTTTTATCGGCAAAATCATTTTATTTAATTCCAAATAGTCTGCTTCTGCTTCAATACAGCTTTCTGCACGATCCAAAAGCATGTCGAACGAGTGTTTTAGCTCGTTGGCCAGTATGGCCGCCAGTATAACCGGTGCGAGCCTTTTGAATGGCCTCTATGTCTACATAACGCTTTCCTTTCATGGGCAAATGCATTTTCCGAAAAGGTAGAAGTCGCACGGTGCCATATCAGGTGAATACGGCGAGTGGTTAATGGTTAAAATGTGATTTTTGGTAAAATAATCGGTCACAAGCGTCGATCGATGAGACGGATTTTGAGCAATTTTTGGTCGTCAGTCAATTTGTGCGGAACAAACCGTGCAACCACGATGTTTTGGAGATGTTCAGACTATAAGAGCTAGAGACACCAAATTTTGCACAAAGATGCCTTATGTGTGTACGCTATACGAGTTTGTTTTATTTTGGAATTTCCCTCCCTTCCCCCTCTACCACGCAAATGCGATTTTCTCTAACTCCCGTAATTCTTGGAATTAGTTATTATGTGTCCGTATGCCAAGTTTCATTATGATAGACCGATTTAACAAGAAGTTATAGCCATAAATATATTTGCTGCTGCAGCGCTGCCCGCGGCTGTTGTTGATGTTGTTGTCTTCTATGTATGTATTAAATAAATTTTCTTAATTAATTTAATAAATTAATTAAATTTTTTTTATATAATTTAATTTATTTTTAATAGTTTAATTTTTATTCTTTAATTGATTTTAAAAACCAAGTTTTAGAAATCACATTTTAAGTCGGTCGGGTGATAAATTTGGATTTTTCGAACAAACTTTGGAGCTTATTTTCCCCCCTTTGGAGCTACAATATTCAATAAGAAAGGAATGCTTAAGTCGAGCAGGCTCAACTAAATACCCTGTACCACCCCACAAAAAAGTAGTTAAATTAATTAATTTAATTAAATTAATTAACTACATTAAATATAAAATATTCCATGAATGCATACATACATTTACATTTACATCAGAATCGTGCCTTATGCGTGTTTGTGTACTTGTACATATGTATGTATGTGTGCATTGGGCCTGGTTATATGGTTATAACTTTCTTTCCGATTATTTTATCATGAAACTTGGTATCCGGATATATATTCACTAACCTAATGTGACTACCAAATTTCAGTTTAAAATTCCAAGAATTACGGGAGTTATAGAAAATCGTTAATAGGGGGGAGTGGGGGGGTGGATCAGAAAAAATGAACAAACTCGTCCTTTCTCGGTCTCAGGAGAATCTGTGTACCAAGTTTGGTTATTCTAGCTCTTATACTTTCGGAGATCCTTGCGTTCATACAGACAGACGGACAGACAGACGGACATGGCTATATCGGCTCGGCTTGTCATGCTGATCAAGAATATATATACTTGTGGGGTCTACCAAGCCTCCTTCTGTGTGTTCCATGTGCACTCGCACAAAACTAATATACCCTTGTACCCTTTGGGTACAGGGTATAAAAATACCTTCTTAGTGCACAAGTATACTATAGCCATTTTTAGCTTCCTAATTTTTACCGTTTGGGCTGTGGGCTGTTGACGCGGTTTCCTTTTGTGCCCCAAGAAAGCCCTAATAATTCAGTCTCCAAGAAAAATTTTGAAAACTCGAGTATGCAGTTTAATTTTTATTCTTTAATTGATTTTAAAAACCAAGTTTTAGAAATCACATTTTAAGTCGGTCGGGTGAAAAATGTGGATTTTTCGAACAAACTTTGGAGCTTATTTTCCCCCCTTTGGAGCTACAATATTCAACAAGAAAGGAATGCTAAAGTCGAGCAGGCTCAACTAAATACCCTGTACCACCCCACAAAAAAGTAGTTAAATTAATTAATTAATTAAATTAAATTAATTTACTAAATTAATTTAATTAATTAACTACATTAAATATAAAATATTCCATGAATGCATACATACATTTACATTTACATCAGAATCGTGCCTTATGCGTGTTTGTGTACTTGTACATATGTATGTATGTGTGCATTGGGCCTGGTTATATGGTTATAACTTTCTTTCCGATTATTTTATCATGAAACTTGGTATCCGGATATATATTCACTAACCTAATGTGACTACCAAATTTCAGTTTAAAATTCCAAGAATTACGGGAGTTATAGAAAATCGTTAATAGGGGGGAGTGGGGGGGTGGATCAGAAAAAATGAACAAACTCGTCCTTTCTCGGTCTCAGGAGAATCTGTGTACCAAGTTTGGTTATTCTAGCTCTTATACTTTCGGAGATCCTTGCGTTCATACAGACAGACGGACAGACGGACATGGCTATATCGGCTCGGCTTGTCATGCTGATCAAGAATATATATACTTTGTGGGGTCTACCAAACCTCCTTCTGTGTGTTCCATGTGCACTCGCACAAAACTAATATACCCTTGTACCCTTTGGGTACAGGGTATAAAAATACCTTCTTAGTGCACAAGTATACTATAGCCATTTTTAGCTTCCTAATTTTTACCGTTTGGGCTGTGGGCTGTTGACTCGGTTTCCTTTTGTGCTCCAAGGAAGCCCTAATAATTCAGTCTCCAAGAAAAAATTTGAAAAACCGAGTATGCAGTTTAATTATACAAGGTGCAATTCAAAAGTTCCAGGACTTTTATTAAAAAACGAAAACAATTTTTTTTTTTTTTTATTTAAAATAGTCTCCTTCCGCCTGAATACAACGTTTTGCACGTTCAAGAAGGTGATCGAACGACTTTTTTCATGGAATTCATGGCTGCGTACATATAGCTGAAATTCTGGCAAAGTATTTTCATAAATACGATCTAGCTCCCGGGCTTCGGTGTACCCAGCATGGTGCATGAGTGCTCGCAGCTCTACTACGAAGTCTTTAAAATTTTCCCCTCTCTTCTTGGAAGCGAGTTCTTATTTCGTCTTCTAGCCGCTAAAAATATATGGAGGGCAGAAAAAATTCTAAAAATTCTTTTCGGAATGTTGCCCATATTGCATTCTGTAGCCGGCTTGTGCGGAACCAGAGCGCAGCTTTCTCCGTTAGAATCTCTGGCATGGCACGTGGTAGATCGTCTTTCTTCGAGTTGTTCGATAAATGCCAGTGGGTCTGTACGCCCATTAAAACGAAGTCCCCATTTTCCTATGCCTTCTGGACTTGTATTATGGAGTGCCATTTAGGCCATAGCGTTGCCTGCCGCGGATCGGTTCTGGTTGGGTTCATCGAAGTGTATTGCACGACTTGCATTCGATGGGTTTGGTTTTGGTTGCAAATTTGGGAACAGTCGATTATGAACGGGTGAGAGGTATGCCGGCGAAGCAGTTCCGGGGTCTGGAAATCACGCGGCGCACTCGTCATCGATGTGCGCGGCAATTGTCCAGAAATAGAAATTTAGGCTAATAAAACAATGTGCAATATTCATGTGCGCAATAGAAACTTAGGCGAGTAATACAATGATAAGATGAGGTTGTCGCTAATTGTGACGCAGCGGGATTCTGCGTCACGCTATGGGAAAAAATTGCTGAGTCCACGAAAGTTGTTGTAGTAAGCCTTGTTAATAGAGATTTGTTTTCCAAAGTAAACAGGACATAAAAAAAAAAAAAAATGGTTTTATCGGCAAAATCATTTTATTTAATTCCAAATAGTCTGCTTCTGCTTCAATACAGCTTTCTGCACGATCCAAAAGCATGTCGAACGAGTGTTTTAGCTCGTTGGCCAGTATGGCCGCCAGTATACCGGTGCGAGCCTTTTGAATGGCCTCTATGTCTACATAACGCTTTCCTTTCATGGGCAAATGCATTTTCCGAAAAGGTAGAAGTCGCACGGTGCCATATCAGGTGAATACGGCGAGTGGTTAATGGTTAAAATGTGATTTTTGGTAAAAATAATCGGTCACAAGCGTCGATCGATGAGACTGATTTTGAGCAATTTTTGGTCGTCAGTCAATTTGTGCGGAACAAACCGTGCAACCACGATGTTTTGGAGATGTTCAGACTATAAGAGCTAGAGACACCAAATTTTGCACAAAGATGCCTTATGTGTGTACGCTATACGAGTTTGTTTTATTTTGGAATTTCCCTCCCTTCCCCCTCTACCACGCAAATGCGATTTTCTCTAACTCCCGTAATTCTTGGAATTAGTTATTATGTGTCCGTATGCCAAGTTTCATTATGATAGACCGATTTAACAAGAAGTTATAGCCATAAATATATTTGCTGCTGCAGCGCTGCCCGCGGCTGTTGTTGATGTTGTTGTCTTCTATGTATGTATTAAATAAATTTTCTTAATTAATTTAATAAATTAATTAAATTTTTTTTATATAATTTAATTTATTTTTAATATTTTTTTTTTTAATTTTCTTTTTTGTGGAGAGTAGAGGCTATTTTACTGTCGGGGTTGCTCGACTGTAGCGTTCTCTCTTGCTTTTATTCTTTAATCGATTTTATAAACCAAGTTTTAAGTCGGTCGGGTGAAAAATGTGGATTTTTCGAACAAAAAATACCTTTTTAGTGCACAAGTATACTATAAAACGATACTTGAGCCCAATTTTCAGCTTCCTAGCTTTTACCGTTTGAGCTGTGGGCTGTTGACGCGGTTTCCTTTTGTGCCCCAAGAAAGCCCTAATAATTCAGTCTCCAAGAAAAATTTTGAAAACTCGAGTATGCAGTTTAATTTTTATTCTTTAATTGATTTTAAAAACCAAGTTTTAGAAATCACATTTTAAGTCGGTCGGGTGAAAAATGTGGATTTTTCGAACAAACTTTGGAGCTTATTTTCCCCCCTTTGGAGCTACAATATTCAACAAGAAAGGAATGCTAAAGTCGAGCAGGCTCAACTAAATACCCTGTACCACCCCACAAAAAAGTAGTTAAATTAATTAATTAATTAAATTAAATTACTAAATTAATTTAATTAATTAACTACATTAAATATAAAATATTCCATGAATGCATACATACATTTACATTTACATCAGAATCGTGCCTTATGCGTGTTTGTGTACTTGTACATATGTATGTATGTGTGCATTGGGCATGGTTATATGGTTATAACCTTCTTTCCGATTATTTTATCATGAAACTTGGTATCCGGATATATATTCACTAACCTAATGTGACTACCAAATTTCAGTTTAAAATTCCAAGAATTACGGGAGTTATAGAAAATCGTTAATAGGGGGGAGTGGGGGGGTGGATCAGAAAAAATGAACAAACTCGTCCTTTCTCGGTCTCAGGAGAATCTGTGTACCAAGTTTGGTTATTCTAGCTCTTATACTTTCGGAGATCCTTGCGTTCATACAGACAGACGGACAGACGGACATGGCTATATCGGCTCGGCTTGTCATGCTGATCAAGAATATATATACTTGTGGGGTCTACCAAGCCTCCTTCTGTGTGTTCCATGTGCACTCGCACAAAACTAATATACCCTTGTACCCTTTGGGTACAGGGTATAAAAATACCTTCTTAGTGCACAAGTATACTATAGCCATTTTTAGCTTCCTAATTTTTACCGTTTGGGCTGTGGGCTGTTGACGCGGTTTCCTTTTGTGCCCCAAGAAAGCCCTAATAATTCAGTCTCCAAGAAAAATTTTGAAAACTCGAGTATGCAGTTTAATTTTTATTCTTTAATTGATTTTAAAAACCAAGTTTTAGAAATCACATTTTAAGTCGGTCGGGTGAAAAATGTGGATTTTTCGAACAAACTTTGGAGCGTATTTTCCCCTCTTTGGAGCTACAATATTCAAAAATACCTTCTTAGTGCACAAGTATACTATAAAACACTACTTCAGCCCCATTTTTATCTTCCTAGCTTTTACCGTTTGGGCTGTGGGCTGTTGACTCGGTTTCCTTTTGTGCTCCAAGGAAGCCCTAATAATTCAGTTTCCAAGAAAAAATTTGAAAAACCGAGTATGCAGTTTAATTATACAAGGTGCAATTCAAAAGTTCCAGGACTTTTATTAAAAAACGAAAACTATTTTTTTTTGTTTTTTTTGAAAAATTTATTGGTCGCCTTCAAAATAGTCTCCTTCCGCCTGAATACAACGTTTTGCACGTTCAAGAAGGTGATCGAACGACTTTTTTAGGTCATTTGTCGGTATAGCGTTGAGGATGGTGGTCGCCGCCTGTTGGATGGCATCAACGTCACCATAGCGGTTTCCTTTCATGGCCAAATCTAGTTTTCCGAAAAGGTAGAAGCCGCACGGTGCCATATCAGGTGAATACGGCGAGTGGTTAATGGTTAAAATGTGATTTTTGGTCAAATAATCGGTCACAAGCGTCGATCGATGAGACGGATTCTAGGCAATTTTTAGTTATAACTCGATGTTTTGGAGATATTCAATTCAATTTAATTTCATCAATTTCAATGATGACTTCTGCTGATTTTTGATGAATTGACGGACAGTTTCGATGGAATTTTCGGTGATCACGAATTTTGATGAGCCCAAATGTTGATCGTCATTTATGTCCTCACGACCACTTTGAAAACGTTGAAACCACTCGTGCACTTGTCTTCGGGATAGGCAATCATCGCCATAAACTTGTTCCATCAATTGAAACGTTTCGGTTAAAGTTTTATCAATTGTGTAATAGCTCAGCTGTCCAGGATTCCTTACAAGAAATTTGTAAGTTGCGGGACCTTGCGACCAAAGGGCTCGATGCACACTGTTAGGGATAATCGGCAGCGAAAGTGCAAATTCGACGAGCCTACCAGTCTGTTGCCGTTTTACAACTGCGGTTAATGGCCCAGCAACTGTAAAACGTCGCCAGTCTGATCCGCCGATCTCATGGTTTTGGTGTTGTATTTGCCTGTTAGTGGCCCAGCAAATATAACTACCAGGACTCAGATGAGAGGGCTACAGTTTATACACCACGACTAATCTCCGGCAGAGGGAGAAATAATGCAAGAAGTAGATCGATGCGCGCTGAAATATTTCGCACACTTCATTTTATTTATAATATTTTTGCATTGTTGTTGTTGCATGATTACGTAGACTTACTCAGATTAGTTAACTTACGTTAAATAATGTACTGGGTTGCTGGAAGCTGTGTCGAAGTACGTCTGCCATGCTTGATGGTTCGCCGGAGAAGAGAGCAAGCTTCCGTTTTCGCTCGCCTTTCTAGCCTTTGTTTGTGTGACCCTATTCTCCTTTTCTAAAGTCCCTATGGAAGCGTGAGCGGTGATGCCGGTCCGTTTATTCTCCCTCTATTCAAAAGATTACTGCTTCGTAACTCTAATTGGCAAATAAAGGAACTTTTGTATGCGATATCCAAAGTGCAATACGGTAACAAGAATGTGCAATATTCAACTGTGCAATAGAAAATCTTAAATCTAGTAATCCAATAATAGTAAATCTTAATCCGATGTTGCTGGCTCCCAGACAAGCCATTGGACAGTCTCGGGCGGTGTGCGTTGTCGTGGTTGCAGCCTCTGCGGGCTATTATCTCGCCCACCTCGTGCCTTTCGCGTGCCTCTCGTCTCTCCTGGGGGAAGGAAAATATCTAGGGTGGTCGTAGTGGTGCGGGTTACCCGACCGCCATAGGGCGTGACCACGTGGTGATATTCCTCCGTGGACGTCACCAGATCCCGATAGTAGGTGACTTCGTCGTCGCTGGTGGACTCGCTGCCTTGACTGGCTGTATAGAGTTCCAGCTCAGTTGGTGGCTCAGCGGGCTTATATACTCCTTGTCCATGTCTCGGGTCTCGGCGGAAATTCGGCGTCGGTTGCGAGCTGGAGCCGTAATCCTCATCATAGATCTCGCGCACGTTGTCCGTGTAGTGCCTTTCGGGTGTAGTGTCGCTGTCCGGGCTGCGAGGTGGTGGTGACTCTTGCCAGTCCCACTCATTCCACTGCGGTGTCGCCTCGAATCGTTCGTCGGGCTCCTGCTCCGGTGAGGTGAGCCACTCGTTGCTGTGGGTGTTGTTGGCTGGGGACGGGTTATCCGAATACTGGCCGTCCTGGTCTTTGGGAAGGTACGGGGTCGTGGACTTGTCGTCTTCCCACTCCCGCTCTGGACACGATTGCCACTCACTACTTCCATTCTCTTTCTCCATCTTGGCTTGTCAAAATTTGTTGTTGCTGTGGAAGATAGAATTGCTTGTTATTATTTCTGCTTTTGCAGGTTTTATTCCGCTCTAGAGGTGTGGCTTGCGCGTAATATAACTAGATTTGGTTGAGGTAAACTATCTTGGTGGGCGATGCCTGTGAGCGCGGGGTCACTGGCTAGCACTCCCCCCTTCTTCACTAATTACCCCTCGAAGTAGGTGTTCCACGTGTCCTGGTTCATACCCAGGACTACTAGGACTTGTTTGATGATTGCTTGATTAAATCCCGAGGGCTTTTGATGGCCTCGAGGATGTCTGCGTCGTCGTCGTCGTTGCTTACTTGTCTAGTGTTCACTGGGTTGACCCTGAGAGTTGTTGGTAACCTCGGGGGTATCTGCGTCGTCGTTGCTTGCTGCATCAGTGTGGTAGTCCTTCAAATCTGACACGTTGGCAACTTGTCTCCTACGGCTTCCCACTCGTTGAATGCGCACGGCCCCCTTGAATGGCCCATCGTACTTCGGTTCCAGTTTCGCAGCAAATCCTTTTGAAAGGTGATGCTGTCGGAGTAGAACGAGGGATCCTAGCGTCGGCCGCCATTCTCTGCGACGTAGGTTGTAGTGGAATTGTTGATCTTGCGTAGCCCGTTGCTGTATGTTAGACTGTGCTATGGCGAATATCTCCTTCAAACGGGCTGCTTTCTCGACCGGCGTTTGAGATTCGCTTCCATTGGCTGGCGTCACCTCGTCGTATAGTGCGTTTGGAGTCTTGGCTCTCGCCCTTGTACTACGAAGGCTGGACTGAAACCAGTAGAGTCTAAGACGCTGGAGTTGATGGCCAGAGTAATCTCTGGCAGCAACTCGTCCCAGGTGTTTTGATCGCCGCTTATGAACTGCGATATCATCGTTTTGATTGTCCGATTTGCCCTTTCTGTTGGGTTCTCCTGCGGGCAGTACGGCGCTGTATGCTGGACGTAGACTCCCCGTTCCTTTAGGCAGTTCTTAAATATCCGACTAGTGAACTGTATGCCGTTATCGCACACGAAGAGTTTTGGGGCTCCAAACCTGCTGAAAACTCGTTCTCTAAATGCTCGTACCAGATGGGTGGCAGTGGCCTTTTTAAAGGGGACCAATTCGACCCATTTCGAGAACAAACCGAAAAAGACGAGCAATGTAGTGTTCCCATGCTTGGATCTAGGTAGAGGCCCGACAAAATCGGCGAAAAGTGTCGTGAATGGCTCATCGACTTGTCTCGTGAGCATTCTTCCCGCTGGCCGCTGTTGGTTGGTCTTGAATCGTTGGCAGCTTTCGCATTTCTGGACGTGGCGTCTGGTGTCTCGATACATTCCTGGCCAGTAGTATCGCTGGGATAGCCTAATGATTGTCTTGCGGATGCCTTGATGACCTGCTGTGGGAGCGTCATGGCACTCTTCGAGAACACAGCGACGATGGTTCCGGGGAACACAGAGCTTCCACGGGACGTAGTTGTCGTCGTTTGGCCTGCGCCCCAGATTCCGATACAGTTGTCCATTTTCCAGGGTGTACTCCGAGAACTTCTGTGGATCTTCCTGTACTTGCATTATCTTGTGCATAATCCACGGGCAAGATGATTCTTCGGCTTCAATTCGATACATGTTTTCCAGAGGCTGCCTTGAGAGTGCGTCGACCACGACGTTTTGCTTGCCGGCTCTGTAGCGAATGTCGAATTGATATTGTTGCAGTTCCAGCGCCCATCGTGCAACTATCCCTAGGGGACTCTCGAGTGTATTTAGCCCACTTGGCACTCAAGTGGCTACGGCTCCGTCACCACCTCGAATCGGTAGCCCTCTAGGTAGCACCTCAGCTTCCGGATTGCCCAAATGACAGCTAGACATTCCTTGTCGGTAGCAGAGTAGTTCTGCTCAGCTTTGCTTAGTCTGCGACTGATGTATGAAATGACTCGCTCCTGCCCATCGATCTCCTGCGTTAATACCGCACCGATCCCGAGATTGCTAGCGTCCATTTGGAGTACGAACTTGTGGCTAAAATCCGGACATGCTAACACTGGAGCTGTGGTGAGTAAAGATTTCAAATTATTAAATGCTGTTTGCTATTCTTCGCCCCAACGCAATACTCTTCCCTTCTGGAGTAGTTGGGACATTGGTTGTACAACTGCAGCAAAGTTTGGAACGAATCTGCGATACCAGGATGCCACGCAATACACTGGCGAAGTTCCTTCATGTTCATTGGCGGCTCTAGGTTTTGTACGGCCGA
This sequence comes from Scaptodrosophila lebanonensis, assembly GCF_003285725.1. Lineage (NCBI taxonomy): Eukaryota > Metazoa > Arthropoda > Insecta > Diptera > Drosophilidae > Scaptodrosophila > Scaptodrosophila lebanonensis. Next base: position 33,644 of record NW_022060765.1, read on the forward strand.
AACTTTGTCGGGATCTGTATGGATGCCATGGTTACTGACCACATGGCCCAAGTATTTTAGTCTCTGTTGGAAGAAACTGCATTTCTCTGGATTAATTCTGAGATTTTCCTGACGTAGTCGTCTGAAGACCTCGCGCAAGTTTCTGATGTGGTCATCAAAATCTATGCCGATTATGATGACGTCATCCATATAGGCGAATGCGTTGGGTTCCCTGTCTGTTCGCAGGACTGCGTCAAGAGTGCGTTGAAACGTAGCAGGCGCCGAATGTAGTGCAAACGGCATAACGCGCCATTGGAATAGAATACGACCAGGTACGGTAAATGCCGTACATTCACGGCTGTCATCAGCCATGGGTATTTGCCAATAGCCATTCTTTAAGTCCAGTGTGGTTATAAACTCCGCGTTGCGTAGTCGCTCTAGTATATGGTTAATGCGCGGCAGAGGATACGCATCAGGAATTGAGTGCTCATTGAGTTGTCGGTAATCCATACTGCCACTTGCCATTCTTTTTACGAACGAGCACAATGGGAGCGCTGTGTGGGCTCCGAGAAGGCTTTATTAATCCTTGCTCCAAAAGTTAATCCACTTGTTCATTTACTATACGTTGCATGGCCGGGTTTCTTGTGAAGTATCGTTGCTTGATTGGGCGATTATCTCTCATGACGATTGAGTGCTTCGCCATATGCGTTACTCCACTGAGCGTGTCAAATCTTGTCATCTTTTGCGGGCTTTGCGCTTCTTTGGTGCAAACCTTCTATGGGATTGAACCTGCGGTCTTCTATGGCTTCTCGCTTCTTTGTCACTCGGCGGCCCAAACCTTGTAAGGGATCTTTGGGAACCGCTCTTCTTTGACTCTCTTGCTTCTTTGGCTTCTCGCTTCTTCGTCCTTCGGCGGCCCAAACCTTGTAAGGGATCTTTGGGAACCGCTCTTCTTTCCTGCGACCCTCTCGTTTCTATGGCTTCTCGCTTCTTCGTCCTTCGGCGGCCCAAACCATGTAAGGCATCTTTGGGATCCGCTCTTCTTTGACCCTCTTGGTCCAAACCTGGTAGCGGTTTGCAGGGGTCTTCCTTCTGATTTATCGGCCCAAACTTAGTAGAAGTTTGGCAACAGATTTTATTCTTTCGTCATCTCTAGACCCGGTATTTTTTTCCTCCTACTTTAAAGGCTATGGCCTTAATGGATCGGCTTTTTCGCCTTAAATTTTCTTTTTTTTCTGACACCTTTTCGGTATCTAGTTCGGATGGGTCCGCTATTGCCGACCTCGCCGTTTCCTTGCTCGAAGGACCAAAATGTAAATAATTCCCTGCTATACAGCTAAAAACTATTTCCTATCAGAGGCTACACTTATGTATAGAGCATCTCTGAGAGAACAAAAAAGGAAACAAACCAATGCTTAAATTTCCAATTTCATTCTAATTTTATTCCTGAAATTCCTTCAGTATTTATACAATTTTTGTCTTATTTACTAGGTTTTTACTTATGTACTAATAATTCAATATTTGACTCTTTCTTATTTTCTAAACATTGTACTTACTCTAATTTTACATTTTTTGTCTTATTCTATCCTAACGGTGTCAAGTGGATTTCCCCTCCATATGTACTTATTCGAAGCCTTTCTTATCTAGTGCATTGCGCACCCACCCTTAAACGCTTTCGTATCATATGCACATGCCTACGATGCGTTGGTCTGCAGCACTGATGCATGCGGCTATTTTTAGGCAGAGATTCTGTTAAGCCTACCTACTAATTATTGCCTATGCTCATTCCTGATCTCTTGTTCACTTTTGTGAACAGTTGCTGTTGTTGCTGCTTTGGTTCAACTTTGTGCTGCATACATACATGCATATAAACACGCGTAGGTACGTGATGTAAATGTATGCTATTAAAACTTAACATAATTTAATTTAATTCATTTACTCTGTACATGAAATGTACAGAAGTATATTAGGTTTGCGGTAGCTGAAAAATGTAAATGTGGCAGACCCCACAAAGTATATATATTCTTGATCAGCGTGACGAGACGAGTCGATCTAGCCCTGTCTGTCTGTATGTCCGTCTGTCCGTCCGTATGAACACCTGGATTTCAGAAACTATAAGAGATAGAGACACCAAATTTTGCACAAGATGCCTTATGTGTGTATTCTATACGAGTTTGTTTTATTTTTTTGATTTTCCCCCCACTTCCCCCCTATGGGGGTTTTCCCGATTTTCCATTCGTATAATCGCCTATGTCTCGGAGACTATAAGACCTAGGAACACCAAATTTTAGTCCCACGTGCGTTATGTGAATACGCAGAAAATGTATATTTTGGAATTTCCCTCCCTCCCACTCTACCTCGCAAATCGTAACTCCCGTAATTCTTGGAATCTCGTGCTAAAACTTTGGAAATACCCCAGTTAGTTATTATGTGTCCGGGTGTCAAGTTTCACTATGATAGACCGATTTAACGAGAAGTTATAGCCATAAATATATTTGTTGCTGCAGCGCTGCTCAAGCGCTACCCGCGGCTGTTGTTGATGCTGGTGCTTTGGTTGACTGCACACATGTTTACACAGACACGAAAAGATGCACATAGGCATACATACGCTCACACATGCTATGTAAATGTGCAATTATAAACCCTTTACGCGAGTTCGAATACCGAGAAAGGTAAAATCGATCAAAATTTTTTTTTTAATTTTCTTAATTTTTTTAATTTTCTATAATTATTGTAAACATATGTACTTACAGAGTATTTCAAAGTCGGGACACCCGATTTTAGCTTTTTTACTTGCTTTTTCTTAATTTTTTATAAATAATATAAACATATTGAGCAGTTATAGGCTTTTCTATAACTGATATTGAGCAAGAATTAATTAACAACTGTGCGAAATTGTTCAATTTAAAAATGCGATTTATTAACCAAGGTTTGGTTGCGATTGAATAATACAAAGTTCGGTATTAAGCGACGAAACAAGCTTCTAAATGTATATATTAATTGCCGAAATGCAATTCAATTTATTAAACAATTGCCGAAGTGCAATGTTAATATAGAAATTGATCGAGTAGACGGAAAACTAGGGTTCACCGTACCGACACAAGCGAAAACGAACGATGCGACTTAACTGGTTGTTAATAAGCAAGCAAGTGTTTCGGCCGCTGCAGCAACTTAGGCAAAATTATAGCAAATTAAGAACAATGCGTAAAGAATATAGAAATTTGAGCGACAAAGCAAACAATGAGTAAAAATTACGTTAAATGGCTCAACTTGCTTGGGTCCTGGGTCTTCAACAGAATCTTGTTTCGGCAGTGGACACAGCTTGCAGTGCCAATAAAGTGTGCTGGAGTCAGAACATCAAGATCGCCAGGATGTTCTGAAAGCGGGAATAAAGGATGTGAATTAATAATAGCTGTGATATGGCAAACTACTGCGCAGCCCATCAAAATCAAGCAGCGAACGCCCAACAGCTCTGTAGAAGTGGTGCTTGGCAGTCTTCACCGCTGCCTCCCAAAGTCCACCAAAATGCGGAGAACGAGGAGAGATGAATCGCCAATCTATGTAGTCAGCCAAACAAAACTCTTGAAGCGCCTTCAAATGCTCGCTGCTCTCAAATAATCGTTTAAGCTCAGCCATCTCATTTTTTGCACCAACGAAGTTTGTTGCATTGTCTTACCATATGCGAGCTGGCCGACAACGTGTCAAAATAAACCTTTTTAATGCGCTCAGGAAAGATCCAGTGGCCATTTGGCCAACACATAACAGCTCATAGAAAAGGCTCGCACCAATAAGCATGTCAATTTGTTGAGGCCGAAAGAATGCAGGATCTGCTAGCCGTATGTTGCTAGGAATATTCCATTTGGTAATATCTACCGAAAAGTTAGGCTGACTTTCCGTGATGGCAGGAACAATCAGTGCAGAAACGTCTGTAGAATAATCCGATGAATTCGATTTTAAGCAAAGTTGTACAACATATCCATCAGAAACGAAATTAGTGTCACCTAAACCTGACACTGAAGTAGACGACTTTGTTTTTCGCAATTGCAAGTGATGCGCAAACCGAGAGGTGATTATACAAGTATGCAGCTGCGATCCAGCGTCCAGCAGTGCACGACAAGGAACCCAGGTGCCTGCGTTATTTTTACATTAACAACCGCAGTAGCCAGGAGCACAACATCCGAAATGAGATTATGGGCAGGCTCTAATGACAACGATGGCAAAATAACGGCAAGCGCGCTGAGCGACAAAAATGATTGCAAGTGGGCAGGAGGCTGTATACCAGAACTAGACAGCTGCTCAGACGAAACGATTTGTGAAGCTGCATTGTAGAAATGCAGTAAGCTATGCTTGGAGCCACACACTCTACATGATCCTGAGCTACATGTTCGCATTCTATGACCTTTCTTCAGGCAACTGACGCATAAGGCCATCCGTTTTGCCTCCTTCAAGCGAAGGGGCGGCGATAAATTACCAAAAAGCGGGCATGTGTAAATATCATGGCTCGAATTATCACAAAACGCTCAACCATTTCAAAGATTGTTAGTGGCGACAAAGGAACGTTTGGGGTTAGTATATTTCTTTCCCACCTGAGAGCTCGGCGTATACTTTGCCATAGCGTATTCCATTTTTTCCAATTTTTGGCAGCGCTCCTCTAGAAAAGTTGCAAACTGGGCCCACGATGGTATGACGTCCAAAAGTGCAGCCTCCTCCCATCTTGCCTGCGTAGCGTTATCAACTTTCTCCAAAACAGTATGTACGATGATGCTGCCGGCAATATCCTGAGCAGAGCCCAAAGTCAAAAGCGCACGCATGTTAGCGTTGACTTTGTCCGACACCTCACGAAGTTTAGCAGTTGTCTCAGCCCTTTTAATACCCAAAATCTCACGAATGTGTGCCTGGAAAATTAAACGTTTATTATTGAACCGCTTATCAAGTAGCTCCACTCCCACTTTATAATTTGCGCTACTTATCTCAAGCGATTTGATTGCGTCCAACGCCGATCCTTTAAGAGAGGAACGTAAATGTTGCAGCTTTTCCACGTCACTTAGATTCTGGTCGTTGGCAATAACAGCTGTAAACATTGATGAAAAATCCGCATACTCAGTGTACCCACCGCTGAAAGTGGGCAACTTGAGCTGTGGGAGGGGAGATCTGTTGTGCGCCGTCCCCAATGACGATTCTGCTGATGATTCTGGCCGTAGCGTTGATGACGGTGGCATTGAAGCATGCATTTTATTTAGGGCACTGGTCATGCGGACCTTTAAACTAGCCAGAAGTTTAGAAAAGTTGCGATGCGTCGAAATCCAACTGTTCCAACTTATCATGTACAGAATCAAACGTCGCCTGCATTCGCGGCAATATTTCCAGCTCCTCACGAATTTCATGTTCACTTTTTGAATAAAATTCACCATCACTAAAATTTGCATCAATTGATTTGACCCATGTGTAAAGTGATTCCAACTTGCGCTTGCAAAACAAAATGTTTTTATCGACTGCGAGCAGCGCGGTATCTACAGCTGTTGACATTGACGTCGAGAACTAAAACGTGCGTTAAAAACTTCTCGAATAATAATGTAGAAGGCTGGTGCTAGGCCTGCAGGCGCCGTTAGGTGTTTAAAAGAGAGACCAAAGAGACCGTGCCGTTATATGCGTTTATACGTGTGCTTGTATGTGTGTAGATGCGTTGACTGCGTTAACGCGAACGAAATATTGGTACAGTCAACTATGCACATATGTATGAGTGCATGTATATATAACGGTTTGCACTTCGCACATGTAATGTGAATATGTATGTATGTATGTCACTTTGTGCTGATTTGCACATCAATTTATATTGTTACAACCGATTTTAGCGAATATATGCACGAATATATATCACGTCGGGGTCACCAAAATGAGCAGTTATAGGCTTTTCTATAACTGATATTGAGCAAGAATTAATTAACAACTGTGCGAAATTGTTCAATTTAAAAATGCGATTTATTAACCAAGGTTTGGTTGCGATTGAATAATACAAAGTTCGGTATTAAGCGACGAAACAAGCTTCTAAATGTATATATTAATTGCCGAAATGCAATTCAATTTATTAAACAATTGCCGAAGTGCAATGTTAATATAGAAATTGATCGAGTAGACGGAAAACTAGGGTTCACCGTACCGACACAAGCGAAAACGAACGATGCGACTTAACTGGTTGTTAATAAGCAAGCAAGTGTTTCGGCCGCTGCAGCAACTTAGGCAAAATTATAGCAAATTAAGAACAATGCGTAAAGAATATAGAAATTTGAGCGACAAAGCAAACAATGAGTAAAAATTACGTTAAATGGCTCAACTTGCTTGGGTCCTGGGTCTTCAACAGAATCTTGTTTCGGCAGTGGACACAGCTTGCAGTGCCAATAAAGTGTGCTGGAGTCAGAACATCAAGATCGCCAGGATGTTCTGAAAGCGGGAATAAAGGATGTGAATTAATAATAGCTGTGATATGGCAAACTACTGCGCAGCCCATCAAAATCAAGCAGCGAACGCCCAACAGCTCTGTAGAAGTGGTGCTTGGCAGTCTTCACCGCTGCCTCCCAAAGTCCACCAAAATGCGGAGAACGAGGAGAGATGAATCGCCAATCTATGTAGTCAGCCAAACAAAACTCTTGAAGCGCCTTCAAATGCTCGCTGCTCTCAAATAATCGTTTAAGCTCAGCCATCTCATTTTTTGCACCAACGAAGTTTGTTGCATTGTCTTACCATATGCGAGCTGGCCGACAACGTGTCAAAATAAACCTTTTTAATGCGCTCAGGAAAGATCCAGTGGCCATTTGGCCAACACATAACAGCTCATAGAAAAGGCTCGCACCAATAAGCATGTCAATTTGTTGAGGCCGAAAGAATGCAGGATCTGCTAGCCGTATGTTGCTAGGAATATTCCATTTGGTAATATCTACCGAAAAGTTAGGCTGACTTTCCGTGATGGCAGGAACAATCAGTGCAGAAACGTCTGTAGAATAATCCGATGAATTCGATTTTAAGCAAAGTTGTACAACATATCCATCAGAAACGAAATTAGTGTCACCTAAACCTGACACTGAAGTAGACGACTTTGTTTTTCGCAATTGCAAGTGATGCGCAAACCGAGAGGTGATTATACAAGTATGCAGCTGCGATCCAGCGTCTAGCAGTGCACGACAAGGAACCCAGGTGCCTGCGTTATTTTTTACATTAACAACCGCAGTAGCCAGGAGCACAACATCCGAAATGAGATTATGGGCAGGCTCTAATGACAACGATGGCGAAATAGCGGCAAGCGCGCTGCGCGACAAAAATGATTGCAAGTGGGCAGGAGGCTGTAAACCAGAACTAGACGGCTGCTCAGACGAAACGATTTGTGAAGCTGCATTGTGGAAATGCAGTAAGCTATGCTTGGAGCCACACACTCTACATGATCCTGAGCTACATGTTCGCATTCTATGGCCTTTCTTCAGGCAACTGACGCATAAGGCCATCCGTTTTGCCTCCTTCAAGCGAAGGGGCGGCGATAAATTACCAAAAAGCGGGCATGTGTAAATATCATGGCTCGAATTATCACAAAACGCTCAACCATTTCAAAGATTGTTAGTGGCGACAAAGGAACGTTTGGGGTTAGTATATTTCTTTCCCACCTGAGAGCTCGGCGTATACTTTGCCATAGCGTATTCCATTTTTTCCAATTTTTGGCAGCGCTCCTCTAGAAAAGTTGCAAACTGGGCCCACGATGGTATGACGTCCAAAAGTGCAGCCTCCTCCCATCTTGCCTGCGTAGCGTTATCAACTTTCTCCAAAACAGTATGTACGATGATGCTGCCGGCAATATCCTGAGCAGAGCCCAAAGTCAAAAGCGCACGCATGTTAGCGTTGACTTTGTCCGACACCTCACGAAGTTTAGCAGTTGTCTCAGCCCTTTTAATACCCAAAATCTCACGAATGTGTGCCTGGAAAATTAAACGTTTATTATTGAACCGCTTATCAAGTAGCTCCACTCCCACTTTATAATTTGCGCTACTTATCTCAAGCGATTTGATTGCGTCCAACGCCGATCCTTTAAGAGAGGAACGTAAATGTTGCAGCTTTTCCACGTCACTTAGATTCTGGTCGTTGGCAATAACAGCTGTAAACATTGATGAAAAATCCGCATACTCAGTGTACCCACCGCTGAAAGTGGGCAACTTGAGCTGTGGGAGGGGAGATCTGTTGTGCGCCGTCCCCAATGACGATTCTGCTGATGATTCTGGCCGTTGATGACGGTGGCATTGAAGCATGCATTTTATTTAGGGCACTGGTCATGCGGACCTTTAAACTAGCCAGAAGTTTAGAAAAGTTGCGATGCGTCGAAATCCAACTGTTCCAACTTATCATGTACAGAATCAAACGTCGCCTGCATTCGCGGCAATATTTCCAGCTCCTCACGAATTTCATGTTCACTTTTTGAATAAAATTCACCATCACTAAAATTTGCATCAATTGATTTGACCCATGTGTAAAGTGATTCCAACTTGCGCTTGCAAAACAAAATGTTTTTATCGACTGCGAGCAGCGCGGTATCTACAGCTGTTGACATTGACGTCGAGAACTAAAACGTGCGTTAAAAACTTCTCGAATAATAATGTAGAAGGCTGGTGCTAGGCCTGCAGGCGCCGTTAGGTGTTTAAAAGAGAGACCAAAGAGACCGTGCCGTTATATGCGTTTATACGTGTGCTTGTATGTGTGTAGATGCGTTGACTGCGTTAACGCGAACGAAATATTGGTACAGTCAACTATGCACATATGTATGAGTGCATGTATATATAACGGTTTGCACTTCGCACATGTAATGTGAATATGTATGTATGTATGTCACTTTGTGCTGATTTGCACATCAATTTATATTGTTACAACCGATTTTAGCGAATATATGCACGAATATATATCACGTCGGGGTCACCAAAATGAGCAGTTATAGGCTTTTCTATAACTGATATTGAGCAAGAATTAATTAACAACTGTGCGAAATTGTTCAATTTAAAAATGCGATTTATTAACCAAGGTTTGGTTGCGATTGAATAATACAAAGTTCGGTATTAAGCGACGAAACAAGCTTCTAAATGTATATATTAATTGCCGAAATACAATTCAATTTATTAAACAATTGCCGAAGTGCAATGTTAATAAAGAAATTGATCGAGTAGACGGAAAACTAGGGTTCACCGTACCGACACAAGCGAAAACGAACGATGCGACTTAACTATTGGTTAACAAACAAGCAAGTGTTTCGGCCGCTGCAGCAGTGCAGCGGCTTAGGCAAAATTATAGCAATTAAGAACCATGCGTAAAGAAAAATAGAAATTTGAGCGACAAAGCAAACAATGAGTAAAGATTACGTTAAATGGCTCAACTTGCTGCGTAGAGCAAGATTACAAATTGAGTGATTTTATGATCGAATTAAACAAACGGCAGTAACGGCAGTGGACATAGCTTGCGTACGGCTCTTCTGATTAGTCCAGTGGCAGTCTTCAGCTCAGCAACCCTCACGACGTTATCTGCTCCAGGGATCAGGTTGACGACTCGTGCCAACGGCCATTTGAGGGATGGCAAGTTTTCGTCTTTGACGAGGACGACATTGTTGATGCAAATGCCAGGCTGGTTCTTATGCCACTTGGATCTTTGTTGAAGTAGAGTCAAATACTCTTCACGCCAGCGCGACCAAAACACCTGTTGATAGTAGGTGACCTGCTGCCACATATATTCAAGCGATTGAAATTGAGCTTGGTTATATCCGGCTCAATGTAGGACGACAGAGGTGCAGTGCCAATAAAGTGTGCTGGAGTCAGAACATCAAGATCGCCACTATGTTCTGAAAGCGGGAATAAAGGACGTGAATTAATAATAGCTGTGATATGGCAAACTACTGCGCAGCCCATCAAAATCAAGCAGCGAACGCCCAACAGCTCTGTAGAAGTGGTGCTTGGCAGTCTTCACCGCTGCCTCCCAAAGCCCACCAAAATGCGGAGAACGAGGAGGGATGAATCGCCAATCTATGTAGTCAGCCAAACAAAACTCTTGAAGCGCCTTCAAATGCTCGCTGCTCTCAAATAATCGTTTAAGCTCAGCCATCTCATTTTTTGCACCAACGAAGTTTGTTGCATTGTCTGACCATATGCGAGCTGGCCGACAACGCGTCAAAATAAACCTTTTTAATGCGCTCAGGAAAGATCCAGTGGTCAAGTCCTTAACCAGCTCCACGTGCACGGCCTTCGTTGAGAAACAAATAAAAGTGCTCATATAGCATTTAACAGGCGCCTTATTATGAACTTCATTCCTGTAGAAGAATGGGCCACAAAAATCCACGCCTGTGGCCATGAACGGGTGCGATAACCTGACGCGATCCTCAGGAAGGTCAGCCATGATATGCTCCATGAGACGTGGCTTTGCTCGAAAGCATAACGTGCATTTATTGACAACACGGGCGACTGTTTTGCGACCTCCGATTGGCCAATATCGCAATCGAATAGATGCCAAAAGCGAAAGTAGATTTCGCTCATGAAAATTAGCAATGAGTGCGAATGTAATTGGATGGCGTCTGGGCAATATAATTGGATGATTGGCCTTGAAGTCAAGTGTCGAGTTGCTAAAACGTCCGCCAACGCGCATCAATCCAAAATTGTCGATAAAAGGCGATAATGGAGCGATGCTACTAGATGATTTAATGGAACGAGATTGTTGGAGGGCCTTGTAGTCATCCCAAAGATGCGCCCTCTGTATCAAACGAAGCAATATTTGAGTGCCGCGATGCACGCAATCCACAGTTAATCCGGGAATCCGTATGCGGTGCAGGAACTTGTAGATATATCCGAATACACGCTGTAGTTTTGCAAAGATATTCGAATATTTACATTCCTGGCTGATGTCCCGAAATGGGCAGGAACTCAGAAGCACCTGTTTTCGCTGTTCCGGCAAAGTCGAAACTGGTGCGCAAGGAGTAGGCCAACAAGTTTTGTCCTCAGTAAGAAACGATGGGCCATGAAGCCATAGTGTTGACTGAACGAGCTCGCTGGGAAGTGCTCCTCGCGAAAGAATGTCCGCTGGATTGAGATCAGTAGGGACATATTGCCACTTCATGTCCGAAGTCAACTCTTGAATGGTTGCTATCCGATTCGAGACAAAGGTTTGGTATCGGGACGGCTCGCTGTTTATCCAGGATAGTGCGACAGCAGAGTCGGACAAGCAATAATAATTGCAGCTAAATAATGCCATCCGCATGATTTCATTGACCAGTTGCGCCAACAAGACAGCTCCGCACAGCTCCAATCTGGGCACGGTAATTGTCCTAAGTGGCGCCACTCGTGATCGTGAGCACAACAACTCAACCTTGCGACCGCTTGAGGTAGCAGATACGACGTATACACACGCTCCATATGCATCCATACTTGCATCGCTAAATCCATGTATCTCAAGTGCGCCGCCGGAAAGAAGAACCAATCTGGGAAATTGCAATCTCTGCGTCTGTTTAAAATCTGAAATTAAGTTATGCCAAGATGTGATTAGAGATGCTGGCAAACTTTCATCCCAATTAAGTTTTTCCTTCCAAAGCGTTTGAAGCAATATTTTTGCCTTTGCAATTACTGGACCGATGAGACCAAGAGGATCATAAAACCGGGCGATAGTAGATAAAACGGATCGCTTGCTAGGCTTAGTAGCAGAATGAATGGGCGTAAACGAGAACATGAAGCAATCCGAGGCAGGATCCCATGCAAGGCGTCTTAGCGATATCGCTGCCGTCATCGAATTTTAAAAGTGTTTCTTTGTCGACATCGGGAATTTCCATTAGAACATTTGGATCGCTAGAGCACCGCTTACGAAGCTTGAATTTTCCTTTCTCCAACAGACCTGTTGTTTGCCGCATGATTTCGAGAACTTCTTCTACGGATGCTCCACCAGTAATTAGACCGTCTACGTAGAAGTCACGACGCAAAATCTTAGAGCCAATTGGGTACGAAGTTTGCTCAAGTTGATGCATAACGCGAACGGACAAAAAAGAGGCAGGCTTTGTTCCATAAGTAACCGTGTCAAGTTTAAATGACTGTATATCATCTTGAGAGGAATTCCACCATAGGATGCACTGCAAGAAATTGTCTGGCTCTGAGACCCGAACACAACGATATATTTTGCAAATATCACCTGTCAGGGCCACAGGAAATGTACGAAAGCGACACAGTGTATTTGCTAACTTTGGCTGAATCGTTGGGCCAGCCATGAGGATATCATTCAAAGAATATCCAGACGAAGTAGCTGCTGTTGCTAGGAATATTCCATTTGGTAATATCTACAGAAAAGTTAGGCTGACTTTCCGTGATGGCAGGAGCAATCAGTGCAGAAACGTCTGTAGAATAATCCGATGAATTCGATTTTAAGCAAAGTTGTACAACATATCCATCAGAAACGAAATTAGTGTCACCTAAACCTGACACTGAAGTAGACGACTTTGTTTTTCGCAATTGCAAGTGATGCGCAAACCGAGAGGTGATTATACAAGTATGCAGCTGCGATCCAGCGTCTAGCAGTGCACGACAAGGAACCCAGGTGCCTGCGTTATTTTTTACATTAACAACCGCAGTAGCCAGGAGCACAACATCCGAAATGAGATTATGGGCAGGCTCTAATGACAACGATGGCGAAATAGCGGCAAGCGCGCTGCGCGACAAAAATGATTGCAAGTGGGCAGGAGGCTGTAAACCAGAACTAGACGGCTGCTCAGACGAAACGATTTGTGAAGCTGCATTGTGGAAATGCAGTAAGCTATGCTTGGAGCCACACACTCTACATGATCCTGAGCTACATGTTCGCATTCTATGGCCTTTCTTCAGGCAACTGACGCATAAGGCCATCCGTTTTGCCTCCTTCAAGCGAAGGGGCGGCGATAAATTACCAAAAAGCGGGCATGTGTAAATATCATGGCTCGAATTATCACAAAACGCACAACCATTTGAAAGATTGTTAGTGGCGACAAAGGAACGTTTGGGGTTAGTATATTTTTTTCCCAACTGAGAGCTCGGCGTATACTTTGCCATAGCGTATTCAATTTTTTCCAATTTTTGGCAGCGCTCCTCTAGAAAAGTTGCAAACTGGGCCCACGATGGTATGACGTCCAAAGGTGCAGCCTCCTCCCATCTTGCCTGCGTAGCGTTATCAACTTTCTCCAAAACAGTATGTACGATGATGCTGCCGGCAATATCCTGAGCAGAGCCCAAAGTCAAAAGCGCACGCATGTTAGCGTTGACTTTGTCCGACACCTCACGAAGTTTAGCAGTTGTCTCAGCCCTTTTAATACCCAAAATCTCACGAATGTGTGCCTGGAAAATTAAACGTTTATTATTGAACCGCTTATCAAGTAGCTCCACTGCCACTTTATAATTTGCGCTACTTATCTCAAGCGATTTGATTGCGTCCAACGCCGATCCTTTAAGAGAGGAACGTAAATGTTGCAGCTTTTCCACGTCACTTAGATTCTGGTCGTTGGCAATAACAGCTGTAAACATTGATGAAAAATCCGCATACTCAGTGTACCCACCGCTGAAAGTGGGCAACTTGAGCTGTGGGAGGGGAGATCTGTTGTGCGCCGTCCCTAATGACGATTCTGCTGATGATTCTGGCCGTAGCGTTGATGACGGTGGCATTGCAGCATGCATTTTATTTAGGGCACTGGTCATGCGGACCTTTAAACTAGCCAGAAGTTTAGAAAAGTTGCGATGCGTCGAAATCCAACTGTTCCAACTTATCATGTACAGGACCAAACGTCGCCTGCATTCGCGGCAATATTTCCAGCTCCTCACGAATTTCATGTTCACTTTTTGAATAAAATTCACCATCACTAAAATTTGCATCAATTGATTTGACCCATGTGTAAAGTGATTCCAACTTGCGCTTGCAAAACAAAATGTTTTTATCGACAGCGAGCAGCGCGGTATCTACAGCTGTTGACATTGACGTCGACGCCGCTCCCGGCGGCGACGCAAGCGCCGACTCTACAGCTACTTCAGCAGCAAAACCAGTGGGAGAGCCATTTCACTCAGCGATATTCTGTAACGGTTACAGCAGGAATTTGGGACTAGGTGGTCGACATGAGTAGGAGCGGCACGCTTAGAGTTCCGGCTCTGGCTCGTCGGCAATTGGGTGGTGTTCTTTACCTCCTACGTCATGTATGTCCCATGCTTATTATTTATTTTAAATAAGCGTGCATAAGACGAGAAAACAAAACCGGAAGAGAAACACTTAAACTGACTTCGGACGGACTTGCACCTACACTAAACTGCACACACATGATCAGAACTCAGATGTTGGCGAGTCTGAATACGCCCTCCCTACCTTGGTCATTACTACACTAAGCCACACAGAACAAAAAAAAAAGAATATTAACAATGACCCCTTTGCTGGAAATAAAAAACTTACGAAGGCATTGGGTTTGGCGTGAAATCAAAAAAATGATAAATTTTTAACACGTTATAATTTATTTAAATGGGAATAAAAATGAGAGTGTTAAAGGAAAACATAAAACAAATTGTTCATCGATACTATTACTAACAAATCCAATAAATCGAAAAATGATAAAAGAGAAAAAAATTACAATATCTAAAAATTGAACCTTTTAAAATATAAATAAATATTGCTCGAAGAAAAAAAAAATCATTAAATAGCCGTTCAGTGGCGTAGAGAATAAAAATAAATATAAACTTTCTTTAGTGAGTATTGCGCTTCCAATGACCCATTTTTTGAAATCAAATGCAAATAAAAGAATAAATAAACAGCTGTCTACTTACGGCTGGGCTGCTGATCCCACGCAGAAAGCGCTTTCCGTCTGGAACGAGCGTAGCTGTAAAAAAGACACCGCGCTGGAATAAGAGCGCGCAAACAAAAAAAAAAACGCGGGAAGCAAAGTAAAGCGCACAAGCGCGAGAGAGAACCAATAATCGCTCTCACGTTCTCACTAAAAAAAATTGGTGCCTTCCGAATTACGGAATTAGGCAACAAGAAAAAAAATGCAAAAAAATAAAACAGTGGCTTAACACTTGAAACCATGAATATTAAAAGTACATCAAATAAAATTTTGCCACTGAGTTGCACAAATTAACATATAAAAAAACTAGCCTAACCTTATAAATACTAATACGCCGGCATACGGCTTCTTCGGCGCTTGCGCGCCACTGCAATCTTACCCGAATTTACTCGGGATTTTTACTTTTTTTTTCAGGCACTAAACAAACACCAACAACAAAAAAATTAAGAAAAAAAAATGGGTAACACCTCCGGGCGAGTTCCGATACTTATTTCAACGTTTGGTCGCCGATTTAAAAAGGGTCGCGCCCCCGCCGACGTTTGGTCGCTCTAGCCGCCTTTTCTACACTCCCAAATTAAAGCAGAAGCTGCCGGGTGTTGAGTGGACGGGAAAGCTAGCCTGGAAGTTGCTCTCTTCTTTTTTTTCTGCCGTTTATTCTCCCTCTAGGCACTGCGGCCGACCGAGTGGAAGTCCCAGGCAAGGTTTGTTGTTGCAGACAGCTGATCAAGGCCCTGCAAATTAATTTAATGCCTATCAGACTGCCTTGCCTAAACACTTGTTGCAAAAAAAAAAACTTTTTTTTTTTTTTTTATTTCGACAAGTTGAACTTAACACTTCATACACTTCTGGCTTGATTGACGTTCGGAATAAAAAAGACCGAACGTACTACCGCTGGCGCGAACGAAAGCTTTTAACATAGCGTCAGTGAAAGGCGCCAATTTCTTCCTTTTGTTGACATTTGCTGCTGCTATTTCACTTTCACCTTGTACCGGTTAAAGGCTACTGTTTAGCTTGACCAACAGATGGCGAGTCGTTAAATTTTAAAAATAATTAAATTTAACGTACAGGCTACAAGTCACGCTACAATTCAAACGAGGAAGTGAAGATCAAAGCATGCGACGAGAACTAAAACGTGCGTTTCCATTGGGACCCTACTGTGGCGATAAGTGCCAATCCTTAACAATAAAGTTCAGGTGCCTTTGGATGCTGAGTGTCGTTGACGCTGGGATGCTCGGCTAACGTTAGTAGTATAAATGCTACTAACAGCATTACGTTGAACCATCTTATGGGTGATAAACTAGTTGGTGCGGTCAGTCAGACTCTTATGTTGCAATCCTCTGCACGTTCAGTGTTTGTTGATGTCGAACTACGTGGGTTTGATTTGCCGGGTCGACCGGTCGTCGATTCCTAGTAGAGCGGTCCACGTTACTTAGGATACGTGGCTCACAGATTCGTTTAGGGATTGTTGGTGGTACTGCCCTAAATGTTCTGCTACTTGGACAAACTGCCTTGATTGACCCTTTCTAATGGTTTCAACGCAGACTGTCTTGAATGCTTCCCGAACATTTACTGGTCCTGACACAATCCATCCGAGTACAGTACTTTGTAATATGGCCTGGCCAATTCCTAGTGATATCTGATAACTGCAGCCTCTGATGACTCAGGATCAGCTAACTCTATTCCCATCGGAATTTGTACTTCATCTCTGGTGAGCGTCGTCGATGGTTGGACGGGCAGAATTGTGCTCAGAACCAGAGCTTTTACTTGCATGTTAGGTTTGTTGTTTACTGATGACCTGTAGACTTACTTGTTTTGAAGCTGGCTCTATCCAATGCCTTGCAAAATAGTCTCTATTCGCCGTGGCCTGATCTTCAAGTCTGTCAATAAACGACTGGCTACAAAGTTTGCTTGGGATCCACAATCCAGTAATGCTCGCACGATTCTGTGCTGACCATTGCAGGCTACTACTTTCACCCGTACCGTAGTCAATAAAATGTATTGCGTTTTAGTTCTTGAAATCGCTGGTTGGCTGAAGGATGCCGTCGCCGTTATTCCGCTGTCCTTGTGTAGCAATATATGATGCGGCTGTTGGTTTCTCGAATCCAGGCGCATCGTCGGTACACGTGCGTTGCCTTGAACGACACGCATTTCTATACTGTGTGCCTAGTCAGCATGCAGTAACAGAAGACTCTTTTAGACCTTAGGTCTCTGGTCACTGCCGCTCCGGTGGTGGCCTTGGCTGGTTTGTTGTTGTTCCTTGTTAAATCCAGTGCTCGGAAGCGACGGTTAAGAAAGTCCAGGAACGAACTAACAGATTGCAATTCAGTTTGGTCCTTAGTATCTTGCTTCAGTAGGGCTAAAGTGCATCTATCCAACTTTTTTCTTAGAATGTACAACAGCATGCTGTCCCATTGTCTTTGTACCAGTGTCTCCCAGACAGCTGAGTAGTTGGATGCGGTTCCCCTCAAATGGTCGATGAGCTCCGCTGCCTCTCCTGTTACGCACGACTTTAAATAGCACATCTTCTGTACATGACCGGTACTATGGATCACTTCCTGGAACAGGTGGCTGAAGTTTACATAACCTCCGTCGAACGGTGGAATTGTAATTTGTGGTAGCAGCGCGGCGACGTCTGCAGGTTGTCCAGCTGGCGTTCGTTCTTGTGCCTCTTCTTTGAAAAGAAATTCATTCAGCAGACTCTGGGCCTCGAAGAAGCGTATGGAATCCAAGCCTTGGTACTCTGGTTTTTCCCAGTCGGCGTTGAGCTGACGACGCATATCCTGGAATTGGTTCCATGCTGCCAATGTTATCGTCTGCTCTCTTGTCCATGACGATCGTACCAACCATTCCTGTACCAGGAGCTCAAACGCCTTTAATTCATAGTTGAATAAGTTAACCTAGGGTGTGGTAGGATTTGTAGTTTCTTCTTGCTGTGATTGTACAGCTTGTTTATTGTCAATTCTCATTGGCCTTAGAACAGCAAATATGTCCCTCATAAACACCGGAGGTGAATTAGAAATCCCGAATGGTACGTAATTAAATTCATATTGTCCACTCTGTGTGACGAAAGAAATATATTTACGAGAATCCTCATGTACTGGGACGTGAAAAATACCATTAGACAAGTCCAATGTAGTGAAAACACTTCCTTCCTGAAGCTTTGGCAAAACATCATCAATTAACGCCATTGAAAATTGTCACGAATTATCTTCTCATTAAGTTTTCTATATATATCGTCTTTTTGAGCCATCCTTCTTGGCGACAAGCACCACAGGGGAAGCGTATTCGGAAACACTATGGCGAATTAACCCCTCCTTTAACCAATCCCTGATCTGCTTATCGACTTTCTCATTGTCCACGAAAGGTAGACGTCTAGGTCTTTGACGGACTGGTACTTCATCCGACAATATTATTTTCATTTCGACAGGGCTTCTTTCTGGTTTTACTGCGCTATAATTTTCAACCAATCTCCCTATCACTGACTTCATATAACGATTTAAATGCGACAGCTCTATTCCTCGCGAAAACTCTTCAATTACATTGGTAAACAGTATCTGACGGAACGTATTTTTCAAATCATCTATTGGACTCGCTGATTCTGAAGGCCTGGGCACTTGAGTATCACTATGTTGAGTGAACTCTAAGTCACGGCATCCCTTTGCCAAACTAGCAGTAGTAGCATACTCTTTTCCCGATGAAGCAATTTTTTCTACCACCTGGCGCCCTTCACTTGTCGAATGAAAGAACACTCCTTTTCTCCCTATGCTCGCACTGACAAATTCGAGAACA
Source organism: Scaptodrosophila lebanonensis (assembly GCF_003285725.1). Lineage (NCBI taxonomy): Eukaryota > Metazoa > Arthropoda > Insecta > Diptera > Drosophilidae > Scaptodrosophila > Scaptodrosophila lebanonensis. The sequence continues at coordinate 52,245 of NW_022060765.1, forward strand.
TCACTTCCAATCACACCTGCGTACAGCGTATCAACGTCACGGTCTACGTGGAAACACATATCCAACGGAGCATCATCCAACTTAGTGACAACATTAAAGGAACCCAACGTATACATTTTCTTGCCTCCTATTCCGATCAATTCTTTTACATCATTTTCCCACGCAACTGGGAAGATATTCCTGTAAACTTTCTCGCTCATCCTACAAATATCGCTGCAAGAATCAAACAATGCAGTGATCTCTATATTACCGATGGCAACATTTTTAAAAGCCCAATTGAAACTTGTCTGAGAAAATTGCTGGACATTGCACATTTTCTTCTCCCTTTCCATTCTTGGACCTTTTGCTTCGCATTGATTTGCCTTGTGGCCTAGCTGATTGCAATTGAAACACTTAACGGCATTTTCTTTGCAATCCTTTGCAATAAGGTTGCTACCTCCACATTTGAAACAACGCCTATTATCCATGATTTGAATCGAACTATTCTCAAACTTCGATTTGTCCTTAGTGTACTTCCTTGATTCGAACTAATCTTTTCATAAATTTTAAGTTGCTCACGAAACTCTTTGAAATTGTTTGCTTGGTATAAACAGCTCTTGTTTTGCTTGGAATCTTGAATGCCTTCAATAATATATTCAATAATGCTTTCTTCATCTAGTTGGGATTGACTTGCCAAGGTACACATACTATAGAAATATTCAATTAAGCTTTCCTTATGACTCTTCTTTCTATTTTCTAATAACTTATGGAGTTGCTTTGCTGTTAATTTCTCACTAAATTCACGTTTTTTTTAAAACAAATGTTTTTTTTGACTTTATTTGTATATGATCAAACACAACTTGGAAACTGTTCAATTAGCGTAAGAATTAAAAAATATAGCCATAAGCCACAACTGGCTTGCGCTGTTGTCTATATTTCAACCTGAGTATGAGCCAAGGCTCGATTCAATTAATGCAATGAGTAAAGAGAAGGAAAAAAATTAAAGATTATTTTAAGATTGATGGGCGTGTCTCTGTCTGTTTTCATCGTCAATTTCCTCCTCATCCTGCAGATAATCCTCATACCAATCATATAGATCTGCCGGTGGTTGGGTGTAGCGTAAGTACATGAAACCTAGTGCCCGGATGTAGGCTGAATCTGTATGATTTAACAGTCCATTAACCTGTTTGCGCGTCAATCTAAGCGTGTAGAGTGATAGAGGATGTGTGGCGATGTGCGTCTGCTCTAGAGACAATACGCTGTGGAAACGATGCCGCCGGCGCCAACGCCACGCACACTGCCACACATCCCCGTTTGGCCGGATGTTTTGCGTGATCTCCAAAGTGCAATTTACAAGTAGTCGAAAATTGACATTAATTTTGATATTATTATTTTGCGCACACCTCACAGCAGTGGCAAAAGAACGGCCTCAGAGCTGAATTTGCAAACGTTTAGTTACCGAGAAAAGGCCATGAAGAGTGAGCTTCCTTCAGAGAATTATAATTTATTAATTAATAAATTAATACCGGATTGACTAAACAAAAATAATTTCGCTGCACCGTTTACTAATGTCCTGCCATAAACAAACATAAAATCATTCCAATTCACTGTTAAAGCATTAAGTTCAAAATCACGCAGCCAATCATCAACTTCCGGAGATCCATTGCCAGTAAATGCTGAAAGGGAATCTTCGATATCTCTTAATGTGAACACCATATTTACCGAACTATCCACTGCTGCTTCGTTTACTGAATTTAAAACTTGCCCGTATTCTGTCTGTTCGTCCCCAGTTATGTTAATCGTTTCCTCATAAATAGATTCCTCGCTTTCGTCTTGATCTAATCCAAAATACGACAATAGTCTTTCTTGTAAAACTGCTTTAGCACCTGAATGCTTCAACTGTAACTTGAAGTGAAACCCTTTTGGGTTTCTATCCCGTTGTTGTCTCGAACACAAAAAATAACACTTGCGAGTCATTTGGTAAATCTTAATTAATTGAAATGTATAAAATGTGCTTAGCCTAAAAACTACACATTTATTATTATTATTATTAATTTTTTTGTTTTTTTTTTTCTTCTTTAGTTATTTTATTTTTTATTTTTATATGTTGATTGGTTCTTTATTTTATGGCTTATAGGGTCTAAGAATTTGAATATATTCTAGCTCGAGCTAATCTAACTTTTTAATAATTTTAACCTGTTCTTATTTACTATTCGTGGTTTCTTTTTTCCCCCATCTATTTTTATGTTGTTTCTATATTCTATGCTTATAACTTTATAAGGACCTAAATATTTTATTTTTAGCTTATGAGCTGTATCGTTCTTTAATAGTACTAAAGTTCCTATCTCTAGTTCTATGTCATTTAATTTTTTATCATATTCTATTTTTCGTTTTTGTTTTTCTATATCTATTAAAGTTTTTGCTATTTTATAAGCTGTTTCCAATCTAAACTTAAACTCTTTAGCATAATCATCTATGTTATAAATAGGGTCAATTGTAGTATTGTTATTAAATTCTGTGAACTGTCTTGGTAATCTACCATAAACAAGTTCGTATGGACAGTATTCATGTACTGTCGATGGAGTCGTATTGAAACTATAGGTAAAATAATTCAACCATATGTCCCAATCGTCTTTGTCAATTGAAATATATGAACGAATAAACTCGTTAAATGTTCGATGGCTTCTTTCAATTGTTCCTAACGTCTGGTGATGATGTGCTGTTGAGTGTATATTAATTATCTTCATATACTTGCACAAGTCATTTATAAGTGAATTCTTGTATTCAGTACCCATGTCCGTTATGAACGTCTTCATAGGACCGTAATTTAATACAAAAGATTCAAATATTCCCTGAGCAACTGTTTTTGCACTTTTATCCGCTACTGGTATTGTAACTAGATATTTAGTGAGATCGCATATTATAGTTATTGCGTATTCATTGCCATTCTCTGTACGAGGTAATGGTCCTATTGTATCTATTAAAACAGTGTCAAATGCGGTATTTGGGGTATTTGTTAATATCATTGGAACTTTAGTAAGCTTAGTGTTTTTTGCCTGTTGGCATTCACACAAATTTTTACATACTTTTTAATTGTCTTATACATTCTTATTCATAATCCCTGTATGGCCTCCTTCTATAGGATCATCATGGTATTTTGACAGTATTGCATTGATTTCACTTTCGTCATTTTTGTCTATGTGTGTCACTTTTGTTAGTAGCGCTACTTTTAATGTTTTCAAGTATTTATTGCCCATATTTTTAAATTCATTTAGTGATACAAATTCGAAAATTTGTTCACTTTGTGACAACTGTAAATTAATAATTTTATGTAATCCGGCTTCTGAATTAAGCCTTTGAAAAAATTGACCTAAGTCAAACTTTTCATTGGAATACAAATCATTAATTGAAAACTGTGAAATAATTATTTTTCCACGTTTAATTAAACAATTGAATTTACCGATTTTTAGTTTCACAAATTTTCTTATTATTATTGCTAATGACTTTATAGACATTGGGCTCTTTTTGTTCTTTTTGCAATTTTATTTTATCATCTGCGCAGATGTTTTCCTGTCGTGTTGATGATCTTGTTTGAACCATCAGTATGTTCCTATTCATTTCTATTAGCGAGTCTATGTTAATTCTAGACAACGCATCAGCTACATGATTATCTTTCCCCTTGAGATATTCTACCGTAAATTGGTATTCTTATAATTCTAGTCTCATTCTCGTTAGTTTAGAAGTTGGATTTTTCATTGAAAACAGATATGCCGTAAACATATGGTCTGAAGTGTTTTATTGCCCAGTGAATTGCAGCTAATTCCTGTTCTGTAGTTGATTTTTGCTTTCTCCCTCTGTGAAGGATCTTGACGCGTATGCAATTGGTATTTGCATACCGTTGTACTCTTGGGTTAATACTGCCTACAGATGCAAGTAAACACGCATGTGGTGCAGTATTATCTGCAGAATTCTTTGCTGAAATCGGGGTACTGTAGCAATTTTGGCTTCATTAGTGCCTTTTTTAAATAATTAAATGCGTCATCGCATTCTTATGTCCATTCGAATTGAACATTCCTTTTGCACAATCTAGTCAAGTGACGTGAATATTGTGCGAAATTATGAATAAATCGTCTGTAATAATTACAGAACGCGACTAATCGTCGTGCACTATCTGCATCAGTTTGTGCATTTATGGCCTAGGAATGTAACCTCATGCATGAAAAAGGAACATTTCTCTGGGTTTAATTTTAAGTTGTGTTTTCTACACAGGTCAAAGATATTTGACAAATTTGGCTGTTCAGAACAGCCAATGACTACCAAGTCATCCATGTAGAGAAATGCTTGTGATGGTTCAAGCCCGGAAAATGCGAGTGCCATCATTCGCTCTATTTGGTGAAATCCAGACACTAGATCGAGACATGAAAAATATTTTGCTCGTCCCAATTGGTCTAAGATTTCTTCAATTCTTGGCAGCGGGTATTTGTCTGCCAAAAGTTTTTTATTTATTTGACGATAATCAACTACTAAACGCCATTTTTTCTCCTTGGAGTTTTGGAGAGATTTCTTGGGTACCAAGAGAAGTGGGCTGTTATATTCAGAAATAGATGGTTCAACTATACCATCTTTTATTAGTTTTTCGACCTGTCTGTTTATCTTAGGTTCTGTCTGCCAATCTTATTATACCCTGTACCTGTAGGGTAAAAAGGGTATATTAGGTTTGTGCAAAGTATGTAACATGCAGAAGGAAGCATCTCCGACACCATAAAATATATATATTCTGAATCAGCATGACGAGAGAAATCGATCTAGACATGTCCGTCCGTCGGTCTGTCCGTCCGACTGGATGAACGCAAGGATCTCAGAAACTATAAAAGCTGGAATAACCAAAGTTGGTATCCAGATTCTCCTAGGTACGAAAAAGGACGAGTTTATTTTATTTTTTGGAATTTTCTCCCCGCTACAGAATTTCGGGCTTTCTCGACTGTAGCGTTCTCTCTTGTTTTTGTTTATAAAAGTTATTACTTGAAATTGCCTCTGTTTCTAAACCGAATATGTCACTGTAATCGGTAAATAAATCAGTTAATTTGTTTTTAAATTGTTCAGGAAACTTTAGTTTTTTTCAAAACTTCATTACTTCTATTATTTTTACCTGTAATTTGTGTTTTAATTTCGTAATTTTTTATTGACTCAAATCGTATTTTGGGATTTTGTATTTTTATATTGCTATTTGTTGTATTTAAAATACGAACTATCGCATCATTACCAGCTACTATACTGTTAGATATTAATACCTCAGGATGAATTTCCTGGTTTGGTATTAATACAGATTCCTCATTTTAATTTTTCGTAATTTTTCGCAATACCTCTGATCTAGCTGGTAACAATATTGAATTGTCAACATCGCTATGCAATAGTGGTACGTGTATTTGGTAATTAGATGATTTGGATTTCATGATAAATTCATCTTGATGATAATATATTATACAATTAAATTTTCTAATGAAGTCTAAACCAAAAATTCCATCGCATGGTATGGGAATATCATCGTAAACTATTTGGAAATCGTGACTGTTACGAAGTAATCGAAAAGTAGGTCAATTGTCGATTGTCCAAGTGACTGAATTGCTCCCTGTCCAATTCCTGTTATATTTGTTTTCAAATTTTGATTAATATTTGAGTTTACGTTATTATTTTTTAAGATCGAAACATTTGGCCCCGTATCTACTAGTATTGTTAATCGGATATTATTTTTTTCATTTCTTATTTTAATGAGACTACTGAGACTTAGATTTATATTAGACAGCTGCAAGGCTTCATTCATAAGGTACGTTGAAAAGAATGGAATCGAATTGAATTGAGTTGAGTAAGTGGAATATTGAAAATGAAATGAATTTGTATGAACATGAAGGCGTCTTGTGTCTCATAGCATACGATATTCATTGAAATGATTTAGAATAAATGAAACGTAAAACGGAATGAAATAATTGACATCTCGGAAAACATTCGAGTTACTCTAGTTACTCTATTCTAGTTATTGTAAAATCTGCTCACTTTGGTCCGATAAAGGCCGAAATTGAGGAATACAAAGCCATTGGATATGCCATCACCAGTGATATATGGGTAGCATGGGCAGCCTGTGCGATGACCTGCGCCGGCACCGCTTAACGCGCCCAGTTAAGCCCTTATGAGTGACGACTATAGTACATAGATTCTGCTCCTATTGAGCAAAGGGAAGCACCTTCCATCCAGGAGTACCTGGAGGTGTTTCCAAACGATGGACCACGCCCACTCACAATAGCTGAGTACCGGGCACGGCAAAAAAAAAATCTACAAAAAAACCGAACACAAAACGTGGAGGACAAGTAAGAAAGCTACTACAACAAAAACGCCTACAATAAGATTTGCTGGCGGCAGCGACAACACCAGAAGACCGACAGCGCTACATAGAGCGCATCAACGAATTAAAAGCTGAATTAAAACTTCGCAACCGGGAGAATCCACGCAAGGCGGCCGCAAATATGCGTAATCCTTATGTTGCCATTGATTTAATTTCTACATGCGAATTGACGCACGTCAGTGCAAGTCGCAAAACACTAAAACCTGTTAGGCTTTCATTACTAACATATGTGGTTGAAGAATATTTATGATTTGTAACATTGAATTGTGAGCCTACCACATAAACTAAATAACTAACTTTTCCACGTCTCTGGCGCTGAGTATTTATACTCAGCTGCTTTTAGAATTTTTGTGTAATTGATAAATCTTGCAATAAGTTCATTGCAATGAAAATATGACTCCAATTTTTCTTTTCGATTTTCTAAGAGGTAAATATATTTTTCTTTCTTTATAAAATCCCATATAAGATTAAAATAAAAAGATTAAATATAAGATTAAACCTTATTATGAAAATAAAATTAATATCTCTTTCATAAACGTATAAAAAAATATTTTTTTTATATTGAATAGGCAGAAATAGAATTTGAAAACATAATGGGATGGTTTAGTGATTTTAGTAAGGCAAAAGACAATACTGCCAACGTTCTAAACAACGTCAAGATAATTGATCACACAGATGATATAAAATCGTTGTGAATCCTGTTATTAATTATCACGATAGTGTCAGTTTTACAATTTGTGCTTACAATCTATGTTAAGCATAATAAAATGAAAATGATAAAGAAAAGATACATGAGTAGGGCAAATAACTTAGATAAGATCTAACAAGAGAGAACGCTACAGTCGAGCAAGACCGACAGTGTAATACCCTGTACCCAGGTAAACTTCCGTCACTGAGTTATATGCGCCCATAGCAGCAACAAAAAGAGGAAGAAGAAGAGCGAACTTGTTGCTGCAGTTTGTGGGGGTTGTACTGGCGAGAATTTGTTTCGCTAATAACTTTTCTTAGAATTGACAGAATTCAATAAAATTTTGAACAACAGTAGACAATTATATATTAATTATGTGTGCAAAGTTTGGTTTAGGTAGCATTTGAAATGTGGACGCTATTGACGAAATTCTGTAGCGGGGGAAGGGGGGGAAAATTAAAAAAAAAAATAAACTCGTCCTTACTCGGACCTAGGAGAATCTGGATGCCAACTTTGGTTATTCTAGCTTTTATAGTTTCTGAGATCCTCGCGTTCATCCAGACGGACGGACAGACGGACGGACATGTCTAGATCGATTTCTCTCGTCATGCTGATTAAGAATATATATACTTTATGGGGTCGGAGATGCTTCCTTCTGTATGTTACATACTTTGCACAAACCTAATATACCCTGTTTACCCTACGGGTACAGGGTATAAAAATGAATAAGGAGAAAATAGATCACCTTTACGAAAGCTTTCCAAATTTTCGTATTAATGTGATTAGAGTTTTACATTCCCATAGCGAATACATATCAGTATATCAGTTCGAGACTGATTATGTAGAAGCTTTCGGCGGAATCTGTAGACCACTTATACACTGCGATAAAGCAGAAAAGGCAATGATACTTTCAACACTACCATATGTCATGGTAAAATTAACAGAAAAAGAAGACCCATATTTAGGTATAGCAACTACATGGTTAGCACGCTTACAAAAGTAAGAAATTTCCAGTAAAAGAATGAAATGGAACTAAATTGCGAAACATATAGACGCATTTCGTTACAAATTTGATAAATCTTACAAATGCATCAATAAAGATGCAGTTATAAAGACGGAAACACTAAAAAACCATATAGAAATATTAGTAAGGGAATACAGTAATAGTAAATAGTTATGAAAATAAATTCACATCTGAGCACAATAGTAAATGTTTAAGGGTAATAAAATTCCTAAACACAAGATTGATTACTGTCGCCAATAGGCGACATATTCAGATAAACGTGCCAGAAAGTCTAAATCAATTAGCGGAGTTTGATCCCGACAAATTGAAAGAATTAAACGAATCAATTCAACCAAGCGACGCTGAATCTGATAGTGACATTGAAACACTAGAAGAAAGCGATCCAATCGAAACCAAACGGAAATAATAACAATCTCTGAAAAGGCACAAACCGTTGTAGAATTTAACAAGCTACCCACATCTCTGATACCAGAGTTTGAAGGTAGGCCGGAAAATTTACAAAGTTTTCTAGACTCTTTGAATTTATTAGAAACTTTAAAAGGCACACATGAGCTAACAGCCATAAGCCTTATAAAAACAAAGCTAAAAGGCCATACGGGAAATTTAATAAGTAATGAGCGGATAATTGCTGCAATCATTACGCAACTATCAAATGCAATAAAAATCGGTAGAAGTTGTATCTGCTAAGCTTCTTAATCTGCAATAGAAAAGTAAAACGGCTAATCAGTACACCCAAGAGGTGGAAAAACTGGCAAAGGCCCTTAATGCGCCTATATCAGCGAAGGTCTAAGCCAATTACTTGCAAACAAATACAGCACTACAACAGCTGTAAAAGCTATGACCCAAAATTGTTCAATTGATAAGGTAAAACTTATCATGCAGGCAGCCACATTAACAAATATGAATGATGCCGTTTCCAAATTTGTCAATAGTTGCACGGAGATAACAGGTCAAAGTAACACTGTCCTGTATGGTCGACGAGGTGCAAACAACAATAATAGAGGAGGCAGAAGTTGCAATCGTGGCAGAAATTACAACCACAATAATTGAAACCGAGGCGGTAACAACAACTAGTAACTAGAAACTAGAAACAACTAGTAAATGCAAAGGTTCATTCCATCCATCACAGTCTTAATATATTTATCACTTTTAATAATCATTCAACTGAGAATAAACTCACATTCCTAATAGATACTGGTGCCGATATCTCAATTTTAAAAATAAATTCAGATAATTTCAAAATTCAAGAAGAAAAAATGATAAACATCCAAGGCATAGGCCAAGTTGTAATAAAATCTCAAGGAAGAACTTCAATCAACAATATATATTATTCCACACGAATTTCATTTAGTAGATTCAGATTTTTCAATACCGTGTGATGGAATAATAGGCATTGATTTTATTAAAAAATTCAATTGTAAATTAGATTTCGAACCAAGTCAAGATTGGTTTATAATTAGACCTCAAAATTTAAATTATCCTATTTATGCTCCGATAACATATAGTGCTGACAACAATATAGTTCTTCTGCCAGCCAGATCCCAAGTACTTCGAAAAATAGACATTAATACAGTAAATGATTGTACATTTGTTCCTAATCAAGAAATACATAATGGAATTTATTTTGCAAATACATTAATAGCATCCAAACATGTATACATTCGCCTTCTAAACACAACTAATTTCGACCAATAGGTCAAAGTAAATAAAATACAATATGAAAAGTTAACAGATTACGATATTCATAACACTAATCCCGAAATTAGAAGCGAACAAGTACTTTCAAAATTAAAGAAAAATTTTCCAGTACAATTCAAAAGTCAACTAACAGAATTATGCACCAAGTATAGTGATGTGTTCGGACTGGAAACCGAACCCATAGCGACAAATAATTTTTATAAACAAACATTGAAACTTAAAGATGATGAACCCATTTGTATTAAAAACTACAGAAGCCCTCATAGCCACGTTGAGGAAATTCAAAAATAAGTAGGGAAATTAATAAATGACAAAATCGTAGAACCGTCCGTATCCGAGTATAACAGCCCACTCTTGTTACTTTCGAAAAAATATTTACCAAATTCGGAAGACAAGAAATGGCGATTAGCAATTGACTATCGCCAAATAAACAAAAAACTACTTACTAAATACTTTTCATGCCTTGACTTAATGTCAGATTTCCACCAAATTAAACTTGAAGAAAGTTCAAGAAATATAACATCTTTTTCAACGAGCAATGGCTCATATCGCTTCACGCGATTACCATTTGGTCTTAAAATAGCATCAAATTCATTTCAGAGAATGATGACTATAGCATTCTCGGGTTTAGATCCCTCTCAAGCATTCCTTTATATGGATGACTTAATGGTGATGTTCCGAAAAACACATGATTGGGAACTTAATTGATGTTTTTAATGTGTGTAGAATATATAACTTAAAGATGCATCCAGAAAAATGTTCATTTTTCATGCATGAAGTGACATTCTTGGGTTACAAATGCATTGACAAAGGAGTATTGCCAGATGACAAGAAATTTGACGTCATCAAAAATTATCCTGTCCCTCATGATGCGGACAGCGCGAGACGATTTGTAGCATTCTGCAATTATTATCGTCGATTTATAAAAAACTTCGCCGATTATTCACGGCACATAACTAGATTATGTAAAAAGAATGTACCTTTTGAATGGTCAAGTGAATGCCAAAACGCATTCCAATACCTTAAAGAAAAGCTTATGCAAGCCACATTATTACAATATCCTGATTTTCGCAAAGAATTTTGCATAATAACAGATGCTAGCAAACAAGCTTGCGGAGCGGTTCTAACTCAGAACCATAACGGAATTCAACTCCCAATAGCTTATGCATCTCGTTCATTTACCAAAGGGGAAAGCAATAAGAGCACAACAGAACAGGAGCTAGCGGCAATTCATTGGGCAATTATCCACTTTAGATCATATATTTATGGCAAACACTTTACTATTAAAACGGATCACAGACCATTGACATATCTTTTTTCTATGACTAATCCGAGTTCGAAGTTTACTCGCATGCGGCTAGAGCTTGAAGAATACGACTTCACAGTAGAATATCTAAAGGGGAAAGATAATTTTGTAGCAGGCGTACTTTAGCGTATTAAAAATCTGCCAACTCAAAGTGGCACCGAGCGAACAGGTCTTTGAATCAGTTTCAATAGAGTCTTTTAAAACTATGGGCAATAAAATATTAAAATCTTTAAGAGTATCGATACTCCAGCCAGTGACCCAAATAAAAAATGAAAAAGAGATACAACAAATACTGTCTACATACCATGACGACCCAATTCAAGGAGATCATAGCGGCATAACAAGAACGGTAGCGAAAACAAAACGACACTACTACTGGAAAAATATGACACGTCATATAAAAGAGTACGTACGTAGATGTCGAAAATGCCAAATTTTTAAAACAAAAACGCACACAAAAACTCCTAGTGATAGTGGATACAGTTGGTCCGCTACTTAAATCGGAAAATGGCAATGAATACATAGTCACATTAATATGCGACCTTACAAAATATTTAGTAGCCACTCCAATAAAAAGCAAAAGCGCAAATAATGTCGCAAAAGCTATATTCGAAAATTTCATACTCAAGTTTGGTCCAATGAAGACCAAACTCGGACATGGGAACATAATATAAAACCAGATTTTAACTGCTTTATGCAAGTATTTGAAGATCAAGTTCGGTTGGAGAGGGAAACGAACGCGCATTGAAGCGCACCCTCCTATGTTGAGATTTTTGAAATAAAAGACAAATCATCATATTTGAATGGTAACTGCGGGCTCGCTTTATTTCTGGGGACCAATCAAAGTATTTTGCAGCGACTCTGGCCGACGAGTATACCCGGGCCAGAGCAACGTTACAAGTGGACTGCTTTATGCAAGTATTTGAAGATCAAGAATCTCACCTCTACTGCATATCATCATCAAACATTAGGGACATCGAACATTTATTGAATACATTCGTTCATATATCTCTGCAGACAAAACTGATTGGGATGTCTGGATTCAATATTTCACTTATTGCTTCAACACGACACCATCAGCAACGCATGAGTATTGTTCATACGAACTAGTATTTGGCAGACTACCAAAACAATTCATAGATTTAAACACAACTAATTACGTACTTGTAGTTCTTATTTACAATTTAGATGACTATTCTAAGGAAATAAAGTTTAGATTAGAAATAGAATACAACAAGTAAAAAAGCTAAAGTCGGGTGTCCCGACTTTGAAATACTCTGTACATATGTTTACAATAATTATAGAAAATAAAAAAAATTAAGAAAAAAAAAAAAAAAATTTGATCGATTTTACCTCTCTCGGTATTCGAACTCACGTAAAGGGTGTATAATTGCACATTTACATAGCAATTGCGTCTGTGTGAGTGTATGTATGCCTATGCGCATCAATTCGTGTCTGTGTAAGCATTTTCGCAGTCAACCAAACAGCAACATCAACAACAGCCGCGGGCAGCGCTTGAGCAGCGCTGCAGCAGCGCTGCATCAGCAAATATATTTATGGCTATAACTTCTTGTTAAATCGGTCTATCATAATGAAATTTGGCATACGGACACATAATAACTAACTGGGGGTATTTCCAAAGTTTTAGTTCGAAATTCCAAGAATTACGGGAGTTACGATTTGCGGGGTAGAGGGGGGAGGGAGGGAAATTCCAAAATATACATTTTCTGCGTATTCACATAAGGCATCTGAGACTAAAATTTGGTGTTCCTAGGTCTTATAGTCTCCGAGATATAGGCGATTATACGAATGGAAAATCGGGAAAACCCCCATAGGGGGGAAGTGGGGGGGAAAATCAAAAAAATAAAACAAACTCGTATAGAATACACACATAACGCATCTTCGTGCAAAATTTGGTGTCTCTATCTCTTATAGTCTCTGAGATCCAGGTGTTCATACGGACGGACAGACGGACAGACAGACAGACAGACAGACAGGGCTAGATCGACTCGTCTCGTCATGCTGATCAAGAATATATATACTTTGTGGGGTCTGCCACGCCTCCTTCTGCCTGTTACATTTTTCAGCTCCCGCAAACCTAATATACTCTTGTACATTTCATGTACAGAGTATAAAAAGCTAGAATTATGTTAGAAAAGGCCAAGGCTTATAGGAAATTAGTATGACAAAAATACTAAGAATTTTGATTTAAAGGTAGGAGATAAAGTACTCATACGAAACGAAACAGGGCACAAATTAGACCCAGTATATTTAGGACCATATAAAGTAGAGAAAATAAAAGATAATGACAACATTTTCATTAAAGATAGTAAGAATAAGAAACAACAAGAAAGGAATGCTACAGTCGAGCAAGCCCGACAGTAAAATACCCTGTCCACAAAAAGGAAAAATTAAAAAAAAATTAAAATTTAAAAAAAATAAATGAATTAATTAATTAATTAAATTAAATTTAATTTCTCACGTATGTATAATAACGTGAGAGATAAATTTCTTAAATTGCAAAAAATAACTAAGCAACTCTCAACTGATATTGGTTTGTGTCTCCGCCCAAGCGTAGGTTAGAGCCTCAATTTTTAGAGGTACCGCCTTGCTCGGCCCCGTCAACCTCATCACGCCCATGTTCACCAGGGCATCTCGATTTATCACCGGTAATCTCGTTGTCTGCTTCCCCTGGAAATTTGTTTGAAATTTCCCCTATGCCTTCTCCTGCTGAAGTCGCAGTAGCCCCATTAATGGAACCTCCTGCAGTAAGCAAGTCAGCAGTTGCCTCGAAAGCTTCTAAAAAATCTTCTAAAAAAGCTTGCACTGCCAAATCCCCTGCCAAATCCCCTGCACTATCCCCTGTAGTTTCATCAGTTACTGCTGAAAGTGCGTCAATTCCAGCTCTTCCTCAGCCTCCGTCTCTTACTGTGATAGCTCCCCGAAAACAAGTTTTTGTATCTAGATTATCTTCTGATACAACTTGTGAATCCTTAGCAGCCTATATTGCTAGTAAATCGACAGCTAGTGTGTCTATTTCGAAGTTTAGTTTTGCTGAGCCTCGTGAAATAGCCTCGTTTAAAATAAGTGTTCCGCCGGAAGCTTTTACAATTATATGTGATCCAAAATTTTGGCCTCCACATATGATTGTTCATGAGTTCAGGCAGAAAAAACGAGTTTCGTCACTGCCTGTTGATTTACAGTCCAATCTTTCTTCGAAACCAACGTCAAGTTTGGCTTCAAAAAACTAGGCTCGCGATCCTTTTCGCTTAATATTCTGTATCAGAATGTTAGGGGTCTTTTGTCCAAGCTTGGCAATTTATTTTTGAGCAGTTTTTCTTTTGATTCGAATATTATTGCGTTTTCAGAAACGTGGTTAAACCCTACGATTTTTGATAACGAAATTTTATCAGATGACTTTTGTATCTTTCGTCGTGATCGTCCGAGTCGTCGAGGTGGAGGCGTACTGATTGCAGTCAAATCCAACCTTCGGTCGGAAATCATTGATGTAGATGTGCCAAATGATGTTGAATTTGTTGCTGTTAAAGTAACTTTTCCATCTTTTGTTCTATACATCACTTGCTCGTACATACCTCCCTCTTCTGATGTTCAGGTTTATATGCAACATATAACTTGTATTAAAGAATAGAATGGTCATACCTCAATGAATCAAATTATTTGGTGCCCTCTGCAGACCATGAATTTTTGGATTGCCTGTTGGACCTTTCTTTGTTTCAAATTAATCATATACCTAATCACCTTAGTAGAATGCTTGATCTCGTCTATGTCACTGACCCTAGTAGCGCAGTTGTCTCTAGGTCTTCACCCCTGTCAGTGCCTGAAGATACTTACCACCCTACTTTAGAAATCTCTCTGTCATTTTCAAATCACACCTTAATTCCTACACTTAATTCTAATAAAACAAGTCGTTGCTTTCACAAAGGAAATTTTTCTTTGCTTAATGAACTTATTTTAGCAACTAATTGGTCTTTTCTGTATAGTGCGGTTGATATCAACATAGCCGTTAAGTTTTTCTATGACACTATTAACGCTCTTTTTGATGTCTGTATCCCAAATTGTGTCATATCGTCTGCGTCATCAAAACCTCCGTGGTTTTCGCCAAGACTTTCAAACTTAAAAAATGTTAAATCTAGATGCTTTAAAAAGTATAAGCGGTCGGGCCTATCTATTGACTTCTATAAATACTCTATAGCGAAATCCAATTTTGTCCTTCTTAACTCACGGTGTTATAATAATTACCTTGCCCGATGTAAGATACAATTTGCACAGGACCCTAAAAAGTTCTATAAGTTCGTTAACTCTAAACGTAAAACTGCTTCGCTACCTTCATCATTTTTCCTTGGTGACAAGAAAGCCAGCAATGATTCTGAAGCTGCTGACTTGTTCGCCAACTTCTTCCAGTCAACTTTTTCCTCTGTCTCTATAAGTAATACCTCTTATCCTTATAGCATTTCATCTTCCCACACTATTTACGCTCCCATAATTACTGATAGTTGTCTACTTTCTGCTATCAAATCCTTGAAGTCTTCGTACTCTCCTGGAGCAGACAACATTCCTAGTTGTGTACTCAAGGAATGTTCTAGTTCTCTTTTACAACCATTGCTTAAACTTTTTAATCTGTCGCTTAGTTCTTCAATCTTTCCAGCTATTTGGAGAGAATCTTTTATAATTCCTTTATATAAAAAGGGTGGTAAGTCTGATATTTCGAATTACAGAGGTATTGCAAAGTTGTCCGCTATACCAAAATTATTTGAAAAAATAGTTTGCGGCACTTTGCAGCATCTCTGCAAATCTGTCATATCTCCTGCTCAACATGGTTTTATTAAGAGACGGTCTACTACGACCAATTTGCTGGAATTTACTTCTTTGGTAAATGAGGCATTTATTCTAAAAATGCAGACTGATGTCGTTTACACTGACTTCAGTAAAGCATTTGACTCTGTTAACCATGACCTTCTGCTCTTTAAGCTTAGCCGCATAGGATTTCCCGCCGATTTGTTGCGTTGGATTTCGTCCTATTTAAAAAATAGGACCCAACGAATTTTGCTCAGGTCGCATATCTCTAAGCCCGTTTATGCATCATCAGGTGTGCCTCAAGGTAGTCATCTTGGCCCTTTACTTTTTACATTATTTATTAATGACCTCCCCTCTATCTTGTCACACTCTTATATACTTATGTATGCTGATGATGTGAAACTTATTCTATCTTACAAAAACCCTCTTCATTTTCAACGCCTGCAGGATGATCTGAACTGCATGCAATCTTGGTGCATAGTAAACCGCTTGTACCTCAATTGCTCTAAATGTAAGTTCATGACCTTTCATCGAACTTTGCCCCTCTTAGTCACATATACGATTGACAATGTGCCATTGCAGCGTATATCGACTGTTGAAGACCTTGGGGTTCTTTTTGATTCCAAATTGAACTTCAATCTTCACATTTCTAGCATTGTAAATAAAGCTAAGGGTGTACTTGGATTCATTAAACGATGGTCCAAGGAATTTACTGATCCTTATACTACCAAACTTCTGTACACGTCTCTAGTACGCCCTGTGATTGAATACTGCTCTTGTGTCTGGTGTCCACAGTATAGAAAGTATCAGGAGCGTATTGAATCTGTTCAGAAGCAATTCTTGCTTTTTGCTTTACGCGGACTTAACTGGGATCCTAATGTTTTGATGCCATCGTATTCAAGTAGACTATTACTTATAAACCTTCCATCTTTAGAAAATCGTAGGACTGTTCTTGGAATAGTTTTTCTCCATAAGTTAGTTATCGGTGAGGTTGACTCCTCTGCCCTCTTAGGTCGCCTTAATTTTTCAGTTCCTTGTAGACCAACAAGGAATTATTTGCCGTTCATATTGGCTAGATGCACAACCGATTACGCTTTGCACAATCGTTTTCGGGTCATTTGCAGTAATTATAATGATCTTTCACACTTACTTTCGACAGAACTCTCTCTCTGTTCGGTAAAGATTATTCTTTATAATTATCTTCGGGAAAATCTCTGACCACTTCTGCTGTGAGTCGGGGCATAGCTAGCCGGACTGGCATTTAAATTTTCCCCCACCGGGTTGGAGATTTACCTCTTTCTCTTTCTCTGTCTTTGTATCTCTCTTTCCCTCTTATTTTTTCTTTTTCCTCTTCCTCTTTCTACACCTTACTTTTTCTAATTAGTTCTTAAGTAGAATTAATTCTTCTCTTCTACTTGCTATTTGTTTAGTTTGTTAGGTCTATAATGTCTCTGACCACATTTGGCTGTGAATCGGGGCATAGCTGGCCAACTGGCAAATAAAATTCCCCCAACGTGTCGGAGGCATTAATAGACGTCATTGTATAGCTCTCCCTTAGGCTTTCTTATCTTTTAAGTTTAACTTATAATGTAATACTATAAATATTTTTATTTTACTTTCTAAAATTACCAATTATTTATTGACAGTAAATTTGTTGATTTTTATAAATAAATAAATAAATAAATAAAAAATTAGAATACATGTTTTTGTTCAGTTTTAACAGCATACATTTACATCACGTACCTATGCGTGTTCATATGCGTGTATGTATGCAGCACAAAGTTAAACCAAAGCAGCAACAACAACAACAGCTGCGGGCAGCGGTGCCGACAGAGGCAGCGCATGAGCAGCGATTTTACTTATTATAACTTTCCTCAGAATTGACCTATCATGATGAAATTTGGCACACGGATGTACCTGCAAAAATTATTAATTTCAAAATTCCGAGAATTACGGAGTTATAAGAAACAAGTAAAAAAGCTAAAGTCGGGTGTCCCGACTTTGAAATACTCTGTACATATGTTTACAATAATTATAGAAAAAAAAAGAACATTTAAAAAAATTGGATCGATTTTACCTTTCTCGGTATTCGACCTCAAGTAAAGGGTACATAATTGCACATATACAAAGCAATTGCGTCTATGTGAGTGTATGTATGTTTATGCGCGTCTTTCACCATTTGGGTACAGGCTATAAAAAATTAAGAAAAAACAAGTAAAAAAGCTAAAGTCGGGTGTCCCGACTTTGAAATACTCTGTACATATGTTTACAATAATTATAGAAAATAAAAAAATTAAGAAAATTAAAAAAACAAAATTTGATCGATTTTACCTCTCTCGGTATTCGAACTCACGTAAAGGGTTTATAATTGCACATTTACATAGCAATTGCGTCTGTGTGAGTGTATGTCTGCCTATGCGCATCTATTCGTGTCTGTGTAAGCATGTTCGCAGTCAATCAAACAGCAACATCAACAACAGCCGCGGGCAGCGCTTGAGCAGCGCTGCAGCAGCAAATATATTTATGGCTATAACTTCTTGTTAAATCGGTCTATCATAGTGAAACTTGGTATACGGACGTATAATAACCAACTGGGGGTATTTCCAAAATTTTAGTTCGAAATTCCAAGAATTACGGGAGTTACGATTTGCGGGGTAGAGGGGGGAGGGAGGGAAATTCCAAAATATACATTTTCTGCGTATTCACATAAGGCATCTTCGACTAAAATTTGGTGTGCCTAGGTCTTATAGTCTCCGAGATATAGGCGATTATACGAATGGAAAATCGGGAAAACCCCCATAGGGGGGAAGTGGGGGGGGAAAATCAAAAAAATAAAACAAACTCGTATAGAATACACACATAAAGCATCTTTGTGCAAAATTTGGTGTCTCTATCTCTTATAGTCTCTGAGATCCAGGTGTTCATACGGACGGACAGACCGACAGACTGACAGACGGACAGACGGACAGACAGACAGACAGGGCTAGATCGACTCGTCTCGTCATGCTGATCAAGAATATATATACTTTGTGGGGTCTGCCACGCCTCCTTCTGCCTGTTACATTTTTCAGCTCCCGCAAACCTAATATACTTCTGTACATTTCATGTACAGAGTATAAAAATTTGATCGATTTTAGCTCTCTCGGTATTCGAACTCACGTAAAGGGTGTATAATTGCACATTTACATGGCAATTGCGTCTGTGTGTGTGTATGTATGCCTATGCGTGTCTGTGCGTGTCTATTCGTGTCTGTGTAAGCATTTTCGCAGTCAACCAAACAGCAACATCAACAACAGCCGCGGGCAGCGCTTGAGCTTATACGAATGGAAAATCGGGAAAACCCCCATAGGGGGGAAGTGGGGGGAAAAATCAAAAAAATAAAACAAACTCGTATAGCGTACACACATAAGGCATCTTTGTGCAAAAATTGGTGTCTCTAGCTCTTATAGTCTCTGAGATTTAGGTGATCATACGGACGGACGGACGGACGGACGGACAGACGGACAGTCGGACAGACGGACAGTTAGACAGACAGACAGGGCTAAATCGAGTCGTCTTGTCATGCCGATCAAGAATATATATACTTTGTGGGGTCTGCCACGCCTCCTTCTGTGTGTTACATAAATGCGCACAAAACTAGTATAGCCTTTCACCCTTTGGGTACTGGCTATAAGAACAAATGGGAATAAAATAAAGAAAATTTAAATTCTTCTAAAGAGTCGAATGACTATTTAAAGTTAAGTGCAGTTACAGTAACAACTTCAAATATATTTAAAAAAAAAGTCGAGCAAGCCCGACAGTGTAATACCCTGTACCCAGGTGAACTTCCGTCACTGAGTATATGAGCCCATAGCAGCAGCAAAAAGAGAAAGAAGAAGAGCGAACTTGATGCTGCAGTTTGGGGGGGTTGTACTGGCGAGAATTTGTTTCGCTAATAACTTTTCTTAGAATTGACCGAATTGAATAAGGGTATACAGGGTATAAAAATTATCAATGAACACAAATATTTTAATAAATAGAGATAACACATTTTAATAAACTTTATATATCTATATATATAAAACAGTTCGTCCTGACTGACTGACTGATTGGTGATCAACGCACAGCCCAAATGGTAAAGGCTAGGAAGCTGAAATTTGGACTCAAGTATCCTTTCATAGTCTAGGTCCCCACTAAGAAGGGATTTTGGAAAACTCGAGCTCCAAAGGGGGGAAAACAGGCTCCAACGTTTGTATGAAAAATCTACAGTTTTCATCTGATTAACTTTAAACTTAGTTTGTATACTCTCAGAACAATTCCAAGAAAAACTGTATACTTGGTTTTTTGATATTTTTTTGGGGCCTAAAATATGGGAGCTTTCCTGTAAAAACAAGAGAGAACGCTACAGTCGAGCAAGCCCGACTGTGTAATACCCTGTACCCAGGTAAACTTCCGTCACTGAGTTATATGCGCCCATAGCAGCAGCAAAAAGAGGAAGAAGAAGAGCGAACTTGTTGCTGCAGTTTGGGGGGTTGTACTGGCGAGAAATTGTTTTGCTAATAACTTTATTTAGAATAGACCGAATTGAATAAAATTTTAAACAACAGTAGACAATTATATATTAATTATGTGTGCAAAGTTTGGTTTAGGTAGCATTTGAAATGTGGACGCTATTGACGAAATTCTGTAGCGGGGGAAGGGGGGGAAAATTAAAAAAAAAAATAAACTCGTCCTTACTCGGACCTAGGAGAATCTGGATGCCAACTTTGGTTATTCTAGCTTTTATAGTTTCTGAGATCCTCGCGTTCATCCAGACGGACAGACGGACGGACAGACGGACGGACAGACGGACGGACATGTCTAGATCGATTTCTCTCGTCACGCTGATCAAGAATATATATACTTTATGGGGTCGGAGATGCTTCCTTCTGTATGTTACATACTTTGCACAAACCTAATATACCCTTTTTACCCTACGGGTACAGGGTATAAAAATGTTGGGGCACAAAAGCAAACCGCGTCAACAATCCCACAGCCCACACGGTAAAAGCTAGGATGCTGAAATTTGGGCTCAAGTATCCTATCATGGGGTAGATGAGCACTAAGAAGGGATTTTGGAAAATTCGAGCTCCAAAGGGGGGAAAAGTAGCTCCAAAGTTTGTTTGAAAAATCTGCATTTTTCAACCGATCGACTTAAAACTTAGTTTCTAAAATCAATTAAAGAATACAAAGAAAACTGCATACTCGGTTTTTTAAATTTTTTGTTGGAGCTTGAATTATTGGGGTTTTCTTGGGGCACAAAAGCAAACCGCGTCAACATCCCACAGCCCACACGGTAAAAGCTAGGATGCTGAAATTTGGGCTCAAGTATCCTATCATGGTGTAGATGAGCGCTAAGAAGGGATTTTTGGAAAATTCGAGCTCCAAAGAGGGGAAAAGTAGCTCCAAAGTTTGTTTGAAAAATCCGCATTTTTCAACCGATCGACTTAAAACTTAGTTTCTAAAATCAATTAAAGAATACAAAGAAAACTGCATACTCGGATTTTCGAAATTTGTGTTGGAGCTTGAATTATTGGGGTTTTAATATTTATTCACTATTTCAAATGAAAAGTTTTTGTTATAAATTTAGTCCGATCGATTTAAAAATTGGATAATGTAATCTACGTAACTAAATCTACAACTTTGCATTCAAGGATTTTCAAAATATGCATTCTACAAAAGCAGGCAGAACAAACAATACAAAATATCAAACAGTTGGGGACAACTAAGTATACATACACACATACACACAAATACAAACAGCTATTCGTGTAGTTGCGTGCAAACGATTGAAATAGCCAAAGCAATATGTGAGACACTAATGTGTGAATGTCCATACATATGTGCACATCTATGTATGTACATATGTATCTACATATGTAAGTATGTGGGTTTACACAAATGTATTTTATTCAGTTTCATTTTCAGTGCTTTAATTATTTAACGATAATATTAGTATTTAAGTTTACGTTTACAAAAGGTTTACTTTAGTTTACTGTATGAAAGATGCACACAACACACGATTACTATAAAACTCAACTTGACGCCTTAGCGGACGTATAACACAACACTCTCCCTTGAACGACGAACAACGAGTGTCGTTCACTTGTGTCGACAATCCTATCGAAGGGTAATATCGATTACCATTCTCTTACTACCCTGTACACTGCAACTCCCATCTCCTGCCTATCCTACATTCGGCCTTCCTGATCCTTTGTTCGTCCCGAACAATTCCCACTTTTTCATAAACTCTGCCGCTGTTGTAGTACAGTTGGGTCCTTCCTGTTTGCCTACTTTCTGTACCTCATATCTTCCATGATTCATTTTCTTCACAACTTTATAAGGTCCAAAAAATTTAGGGCGTAATTTCATGTTCGTTCCGTACTGTGTCCTTTTGATGGCTACTAAATCACCAATATTATAAACTGTTTCGACTGTTCTTTTCTTATTAAAACTTTTCTTATTTTCTTTCTGGATCTGTTCGATATTTCCTTGTGCTATTTTTCTTATTTCTTCACGATCTTCCTGAAGCTCTTCAATATCTATGTCCTCAAGCAAGGTTCTAATATCTTTATCTTTTGTTTTCATATCAACTCCAATGAGTATTTTAAACGGGGTATATTTTGTGCTTCGTGGTGCTGTATTATTTATTATTTGCTGCACCTTATCCACCTGTGTATACCAATTTGCTGGATTGTTCTGACATAATTTGTTTAACATGGGTATGACGATTTTGTGTACACGTTCCACTTGACCGTTTCCTCGTGGCATACCGGTTGCTATATGTAAAAGTTGAATTCCCTCGTCAAGGCAATATTCAGAAAACGCGTTTGAAGTAAATGCGGACCCCCTGTCTGCAACAATTCGCCTGGGATTCCCGAATACCGATGCTTGTTTTCTCAGCCTATCAAGAACTTCCTCTGTCCCTGTTGATTTTGTAGGGTAAAGCCACACGAATTTTGAGAAACCATCAATAACTGCCATTATGTGATTATATTTTTTTTTCGTGTCCGTAAGAGGACCAACATGATCAATATGAAAGGTTCCTAGTGGCTCTTGGGCTTTGTCTATTGGCGTTAGCAAACCCTCTTTTTTACCACGTTTAGCTTCTGCGATCAAACACTCCACACAACTGTTTACTATTTTTTCAATTTTTGGCTGGATCCCATGTATATAGTATGCTTTCTCAAGAATATCTCTAGTCTTTTTAACACCGAAATGACCTTCTCTGTGTGCGATGCTTATCATTTCATCCTGCATTACTTCTGGCACAACCAACAATTCTTTGTTTGCATCTTTGTATAAGATGTCGTTCCGTACAAAAAAGTCTTCATACACGTCAGAGTTCCTCAATACAGTTTTTATAGCTTTCACCCAATGGTCTTTATCCTGGGCCTCTTTTAATCTATATTTTGTAGAATCCTCAATTAAAAGACACGACAGCCGACTGAGAGCATCTACGTGCCTCATTTGACTGCCTGACCTATGCTCTATTTCGTAGTTGAACTCCTGCAAAAATAGCGCCCATCTTGCTACTCTAGTAGGTACGTCTTCTTTTTTTAATGTCATAGCGAATGCGTTACAGTCCGTAACAATTTTAAACTTTAAACCAAGGAGGTATACCCGCCACTTCCTAATAGCATTAACTATTGCTAGGACTTCAAGTTCATATGAGCTATATTTCTCTTCACTTTGTGTTGTTTTACGGCTCATATACTCAATTGGATGGAACAACTGGTCCTCTGGGTTTTTTTGCATTAAAGCTCCCCCGAACCCATGTTTGCTGGCATCGGTGTGTACCTCGGTATCCGCGGATGGATCATACAGCCTTAAAATTGGTGCCTTAACTATCAACTGTTTAAGTTATTCAAAAGCGATCACACCATCTTCCTTTAATTCGATGAATTTACTATCTTGCGTATGTGTCTTCCTAAGTAGGTCTGTCAATGGCTTTGCCTCTAGAGCATAGTTTCTAATAAATCGGCGTAAATAGGATGTAAGCCCTAAGAATCGTTGCAAGGCTTGCCTAGTTTTTGGAACAGGATAATTCACTACTGCCTGCACCTTATCTTCGGTTGGTGATATTGCCCCATTCTCAACTACATACCCCAAAAACTGTATGTTTCTTTTCAAGATTTGAGCTTTCTCCCACTTAATACGCAAACCAGCTTTTGTTGCCACTTGTAAAAACTCTTCAAAGTGATCAATTCCTTGCTCCACACTTTGTGTTGGAATGACAATGTCGTCCATATACACGATGATTTTCTTTGATTGAATCAAGCTCCTTAATACAGCACTGATGTAACGACAAAACACTGCTGGCGAATTTGAGATACCAAAAGGAACATGGGTAAACTCATTATGGGTCACAAAGGAAGTAAACTTTCTGGAACCCTCTTCGATTGGCACATGAAAAAATCCGTTCATTAGATCCAGAGTTGTAAATATTTTTGACCCCTGTAGTTGTTCAAGCACGTCGTCTATTAATGTCATAGGAAAATTGTCCTTTTTTATTTTTCTATTTAGCCTCCTAAAGTCACAACAAAATCTCTTCGAGCCGTCTTTCTTTGACACCAGTACCACTGGTGAAGCGTACTCTGACGAACTCGGTACCACGATCCCTTGGTCTAACCATTCCTGAAGCTGCTTTTCTTTAAAGCACTTATTTTCAAATGAAGTTATCCGTGGATGTTGGAATATAGGCACGTCATCCTCCAAAATAATTTTCATTTCAACTGGTGATTTGATTACCTTCTTCGGAGCATACTGGGCTATTAAGGTCTCTACTTCCTTTCTCTGCAATATTGGTAAATGATTTAAATCGACTTTAGCTTCATTAGATTTGTCAGTTAGAGCTTCCTGAACACACATCCCTTTGAATGGCTCAGCCCATTCCTCTGTTTTGCATAAAAACTTGACCCCATTCGAGCTGAATAACATATCAACTGACCCAAGTACATTATTCCCTATAATAGCTGTATATTCCAAGTCCTTTTGTTTGATGACGTTAAAGGTAACTCTGAAACATATGTTGTCTATTTTCATGCTGGTTTCGAACTCTCCCATGGTTACAATCACGCCTTTTCCTATGCCTCTCAACTGTCGTGAATTTCTTTTTAGACGCACATCATTTAGTTTTTCAAATAAATCCTCTCTAACAATGCATAGGTCACACCCTGTGTCAATTAAAGCTTGAAACTCAAAGCCAGCAATGGTGCATTTTTTATAAATTGGGCCTGCCTTTTCGTTCCCAACTTTCAACACAGCTGCTTGTTGATTTCTTGTACTATCCTGTTTTTGTTGGCACTGTTTTGCCAAATGCCCCGTTTTGTTACAAATAAAGCACACCATTGGCTCACTACAATTTTTTGCAATGTGGCCTTCTGTGTTGCAACGAAAACAGCGCTTGCTTCCCTGGATTTGGTTTCGCTTTGGTATATCCTCTTTGCCTTTCTTGACAAAATTCGTTCCCTCTTTAATTGAAAACTTGTCTTTGTTTAGGCTACTTATTTTCTCATACACTTCTATTTCCAATTTTAGTTCATTTATTGTTCTAGCACGATATAAACATGATTTGTTGATTCGACTATCCTGTATTCCATCTATGAAATAGTTCACTAAGCTTTCCTCATCTAGACTTATTGGCTTTCCTATTTCTATCAAACTGTATAAGTATTCCATCAAAGTTTCACTATTATGTTTCTGTCTACGTCTTAATAACTTGTGCACATCTGCTGCGCACATTTGCTTTCCAAACTCCTTCTTCAACATTGCCTGCAGTTTATGCCAACTGCGCACACCTGTCAGCCCTCTAGCATATATTTTTGCAGCTCCACTTAACAATTGTTTAGCGTACACAAATTTCTGCAAGTCGTCCCACCCAACAGTGATCGCAACATCCTCAAATTCACTTAACCATTGATTAATGTCAAGCTGAGCCGTACCCGAGAATGAAAAAATACTGTCTTGCACATCTCGCAATGTAAAGCGCGAACAGCTGATCCCTACATCATCGCGAGCGGCTTCAAACACACTTCCTGAAGAACTGT
The DNA here is from genome assembly GCF_003285725.1 of Scaptodrosophila lebanonensis. Classification (NCBI taxonomy): domain Eukaryota; kingdom Metazoa; phylum Arthropoda; class Insecta; order Diptera; family Drosophilidae; genus Scaptodrosophila; species Scaptodrosophila lebanonensis. The sequence goes on from NW_022060765.1 coordinate 78,219, forward strand.
TGTCGTTTCCTACTTCATATGCATTTTCTTCTTCTTCTTCTTGTACATCTAAATGGAAATGTTCTAAGAGCCTATCTTGCAGTATGCTTTTCCTGCCAGTTGTGCTTAACCCCAGCTCGTTAAGCTTTTGCTTAAGGCATTGCACATTCAATGCCAAAATTGATTTTGCGTCCATGTTGGTGCAAGTTTCACTCAATATTACCACAATAATGCAAACAACTAACAACGATCTTAACTTCTATAGTTAGTAAAGAAAATTTTTGTTGTAGCAAATAAAAATAGTTGGCAGTTTGGTTTCAAATACAAACTGCTTGTGCACTACTTTTCACCACACACGCTAAGTAATTTCTCACCACAGTTTTACTGTTGCCATCTGCGTCCAACCACGCTGTTAGTATGTGTGTATGTGTTGTCACTTCTTTTTTGTTGTTGCAGCCTGCTAATTTGCACAAAAATAGCGTCCTTCGACTGCAACTCCCTCGACGTGGCAGCTCCTTCGATATTGCTCAGGTTCTTGCTGCAACCTGCAGATCAACAAGCGTACACACCAATTCTGTACCGAGTTGACTCTGCGCCCTTCAGTTGCAGCTCCCTCGACGTGGCAGCTCCTTCGATATTGCTCAGGTTCTTGCTGCAACCTGCAGATCAACAAGCGTACACACCAATTCTGTACCGAGTTGACTCTGCGCCCTTCAGTTGCAGCTCCCTCGACGTGGCAGCTCCTTCGATATTGCTCAGGTTCTTGCTGCAACCTGCAGATCAACAAGCGTACACACCAATTCTGTACCGAGTTGACTCTGCGCCCTTCAGTTGCAGCTCCCTCGACGCTGCGGCTAATTCGTCTTTGGTTAACTTCTTACTGCAACCTGCAGATCAACAAGCGTACACACCAATTTTGTACCTAGTTGACTCTGCGCTCTTCAGTTGCAGTTCCCTCGCCGCTGTCGAAAAATTCTGCTGCGTCCTTCAACCACAACTGCTTTGCTTTGTGTTCCGTTAGAATTCACATTCCATTAGCTTGCCCTTGAATTGTTGCTCGCTCGTCGTCTCACTCACTCTCACTTGCAACTCTTCTCTCTTAGTCACACTCACGTGGTTTTTATAACGGTGCCGCGTTTCGCAAAATTCGAAGAATTGTGTACATACAGACATACAATATATAAAGTTTGGTGTACGTTAATGCGCACATATGCAAACGTTTGTAAAATACACGAACTTATAAAAAAATCTATCTCGGACGAGCCCCCAATATTTGTGGGTTTACACAAATGTATTTTATTCAGTTTAATTTTCAGTGCTTTAATTATTTAACGATAATATTAGTATTTAAGTTTACGTTTACAAAAGGTTTACTTTAGTTTACTGTATGAAAGATGCACACAACACACGATTACTATAAAACTCAACTTGACGCCTTAGCGGACGTATAACACAACACTCTCCCTTGAACGACGAACAACGAGTGTCGTTCAATTGTGTCGACAATCCTATCGAAGGGTAATATCGATTACCATTCTCTTACTACCCTGTACACTGCAACTCCCATCTCCTGCCTATCCTACATGTATGTACATTCGTCTTGCACTGACAGAGCAAGAAATGTTAATTAATTGAAAATTATATAATATAACATTTTTAAAAGTAATTTTTTCTTTGTTTAGTGCATTTGGCATTAGTGTTTTCATTAATAACTTTATGCAGCAACAACAAATATCAAATAGTTGGGGACATCACATACACACACAACAAGCAACAGTTCGTGTCTATGTGTGCGGATCTCTACGTACGGTTGAAAAAGTAAAGAGAAACATATGTACATATGTATGTATGCCTGTGTATGAATATAGCATGTATGTACATTCGTATTAATGTATACATTGGGCAATCGAACACAGTTGTTTGATTGTAAAAAAAATAATGCTCTAAAAACAACAACAACTGCAAGTCATTGGCTCGCTCTTCTTCTTTCGTTTTGACCATTTAATGTTAATTGCAAAGGCAAAACGTCAAAAGTTTACAGTTACCGTCGCTAGGCAACGACTGCGTAAGCGATAGTAAAGCAGAAACCGAATAACGGAGCTACGCATATTCTGCTTCGCATTGCGGGCAGATGTATGTATGTATATGATTTGTTCTTATTGATCTCAATAAATAATTAGATTTTATTATTTAAATATTCTGCTTATTGCATTCAAACTTCGATATTTTGATGGTATCGGTGGCTTCAACTATCGAAAGTTTTACTCTAGCAAATTGAGATGAGAATTGTCAGTGATTTTTGATCGTGGCTTATCGCTGCACGGCATTGACACGAGTGCCTTGTTTCATATTCCGAGTTTGTGCGTGACCGTATTGACTCAATATGGCACGAAAAGACTCAAATGTGAATTTAAAATTAGAATATACCCTTATAATTATTCCCCCTTTTTTGCAAATCGTCTATCTTAAAACGTTGCGTTATCTCTATATATAAAACAGTTTGTCCTGACTAATTGGTGATCAACGCACAGCCCAAACGGTAAAAGATGAAATTTGGACTCAAGTATCCTTTCATAGTATCCATCATAGTGAAAGAGCACACTAAAAGGCTCCAAGGGGGGGGGGGGGGGAAACGAGCTTATAAAATAATAGTTATAGTGGTCATGTTCGTTTATCAAAATAGTTTGGCAAGAACAAAAATGTGCCGGACTACTGAACTATTTTTTGTCAAGAACAGAAAATGTTAATTTAAATACCTTAAATGCCTTCCTACTGGTAACTTATAAGGTGAAAACACATGGGTAGGTTATGCACACACAAAATAAATACAATTGGAAACATTATATTGAGCCGGGTTAAGACGGGTAATACCGTATAGTATTTTATAATTGTTTATACCCTGTACCCGTAGGGTTAAAAGGGTATATTAGTTTTGTTCAAAGTATGTAACATGCAGAAGGAAGCATCTCCGACCCCATAAAGTATATATATCCTGAATCAGCATGACGAGAGAAATCGATGTAGTCATGTCCGTCCTTCCGTCTGTCCGTCTGGATGAACGCAAGGATCTCAGAAACCATGAAAGCTAAAATAACCAAAGTTGGTATGCAGATTCGCCTAGGTCCGAGAAAGGACGAGTTTATTTTTTTTTTTTTTTTAATTTTCCCCCCTTCCCCCGCTACAGAATTTCGTCAATAGCGTCCACATTTCAAATGCTACCTAAACCAAACTTTGCACACATAATTAATATATAATTGTCTACTGTTGTATAAAATTTTATTCAATTCGGTCAATTCTAAGAAAAGTTATTAGCAAAACAAATCCTCGCCAGTACAACCCCCACAAACTGCAGCAACAAGTTCGCTCTTCTTCTTACATACATACATACATTTTTAATACACTTATAAAATAAGATAAAAAAAACACAAAAACAATAACAAAACAATTTTTTTATTATTATTAATTCCAAAATTTTTATATCGACTTTAACACTCTTTAAATAATTTATTTATTTATTTAATTGACAAATAACTGTCAATGTTAAACATAAAGAAAAGAAATAACAAACTAGATATACATTCAAATATTAATAAAAAAAAACATAAAAAAATTTTTTAATTAAATAGAATTACAAACGATTTAAAGAGTTTCAGACCGGATCAGGAAATTAAGTAAACAAGATTTAATCGAACTAACCGAACTCTCATGGCCAAAGAGATGACTCAAATTATTGTATTTGCTACACAGAACCAGAAACGGACTGTGCAAAGCATAGTTGCTGGTACAGCGATTTAGGCTTATGAGAACAAAAAATCTTGAAGGTCTTTGTGGTACCGTAAAGTTAATTTGGCTAACAAGCACCGAGGACTCGATGTCGCCGGTAATTAATTAATTTATTTATTTATTTATTTTATTTATTTATAAAAAAAATCAACAAATTTACTGTCAATAAATAATTGGTAATATTAGAAAGTAAAATAAAGATATTTATAGTATTACATTATAAGTTAAACTTAAAATATAAGAAAGCCTAAGGGAGAGCTATACAATGACGTCTATTAATGCCTCCGACACGTTGGGGGAATTTTATTTGCCAGTTGACCAGCTATGCCCCGATTCACAGCCAAATGTGGTCAGAGACATTATAGACCTAACAAACTAAACAAATAGCAAGTAGAAGAGAAGAATTAATTCTACTTAAGAACTAATTAGAAAAAGTAAGGTGTAGAAAGAGGAAGAGGAAAAAGAAAAAATAAGAGGGAAAGAGAGATACAAAGACAGAGAAAGAGAAAGAGGTAAATCTCCAACCCGGTGGGGGAAAATTTAAATGCCAGTCCGGCTAGCTATGCCCCGACTCACAGCAGAAGTGGTCAGAGATTTTCCCGAAGATAATTATAAAGAATAATCTTTACCGAACAGAGAGAGAGTTCTGTCGAAAGTAAATGTGAAAGATCATTATAATTACTGCAAATGACCCGAAAACGATTGTGCAAAGCGTAATCGGTTGTGCATCTAGCCAATATGAACGGCAAATAATTCCTTGTTGGTCTACAAGGAACTGAAAATTAAGGCGACCTAAGAGGGCAGAGGAGTCAACCTCACCGATAACTAACTTGTGGAGAAAAACTATTCCAAGAACAGTCCTACGATTTTCTAAAGATGGAAGGTTTATAAGTAATAGTCTACTTGAATACGATGGCATCAAAACATTAGGATTTATGTATAAAAACAACACCTAATAAAATCCGGCGGTTAGCAAGTGATGGAAGACCTAATAATTGTAGCCTGTGAAAATATGATGGTAGAGGGTCAGTTCTACTCCATCCAAGACCACGTAAGGCAAACAAAAGAAATTGCTTTTGAACCGATTCAATGCGATTTTTATGTATTTCATATTGCGTGCACCAGACGTTACAACAATATTCTAAGGTAGGCCGCACCAAAGCCGTATACAAAATTAGTGTTGTGTAGGGGTCTTCAAATTCCTCTGCCCAACGTTTAATAAAGCCTAGAGTTCCCTTTGCTTTATTAACAATGGTGGAGATGTGATCATTAAAACAAAGTTTAGCATCAAACAGTACACCTAGGTCGTTAACAGTGAAAATTAGTTGTACAGGAGAGTTATTTAAATAATATGAAATGAAATGAGGCTTGCATCGGTGGAACGTCATTAGCTTGCATTTAACAAAATCAAAAAAATAAAACAAACTCGTATAGAATACACACAGAAGACATCTTTGTGCAAAAGTTGGTTGGAGATAGCTCTTATAGTCTCTGAGATCCAGGTGTTCATACGGACGGACAGACGGACAGACAGGGCTAGATCGACTCGTCTCGTCATGCTGATCAAGAATATATATACTTTGTAGGGTCTGCCACACCTCCTTCTGTCTGTTACATTTTTCAGCTCCCGCAAACCTAATATACTTCTGTACATTTCATGTACAGAGTATAAAAATCCATTCATAAGAAACGATGAGAATTCAAGGAGATTTGTTGCGGTAGAGCAGCGTTTCATAAATCCATGTTGAAAAGGGGAAATTATGGACCTGCAATGTTGCTGTAACTGAGAGGTCATCAGTTTTTCAAGAATTTTGGGGATAGCAGAGAGTTAAGAAATCCCTCTGTAATTTTCAATGTCAGATTTAGGTCCTTTTTTATAGAGAGGGAAGATGTAAGAACTTTTCCAAATATCGGGGAATCGGCATCTGTCAAGTGATAAGGAAAATAGTCTATAAAGTGGTTTGCTAAGGGCATCAGCACAGAATTTCAGAACGCAGCTAAATATACCATCTGGACCGGGTGCAAAACATTGCTTAAGATTTTGAAGCGCAGACAAGATGGAAGGTTCAACGACAACAGGCATGAATATGTAGTTAGCTTCATGAATATTGCCGTAAAAGTTAATGTTGGAAGAGGAAAAACAATTTGTTGTGTATGTATCTTGGAAAAAAGTTGAAAAAAGGTCAGCGATACCAGCATCTGTGTTGGCAGTAAGTCCTTTAAAAAACAACATTGAAGGAAACCCATTTGCATTTCTTTTTAAGTTAACAAAACTATAAAATTGCTTTGGGTCTTGAGAAAAGTTAAGTCTGCATCGTGTTAAGTACTCGGCATAACATTGATTGTTTAATATTAGAAACTGAGAACGGGCTACAGTAAATTTGTACAAATCAGAGTTGGTCCCAGATTTTGAAAAACGTTTATATAACCTGGACTTAATATTCTTTAATTTGGAAAGCTCTTTAGTGAACCAAGGCACCCGACGCGATGGCCGTAGAGTACAAATAGGAACACAAGCATCAAGCGCGGAGTTAAGAGCTCCATAAAATATATTAATGGCTAAGTCCATATCCACATATATAAATGAGACCAATCAAGATGCGCTAAAATACAATTCAGTTTAAAAAAATTAGCTTTTTTAAAGCGTACCCGCGTATTTTGGTTTTGATGCAAGGTGGTGCACATTTCAATATCAATCACTAGCTCTAATGTTGGATGGTGAAGATCTTCGGAAAGGAACAAAGGCAGTGTTCTATTTCTAACCATATTTGACACATCATTTAAGAAAACGAGGTCTAGAAGTTTCATTGACGAGTTTAACACAGAATTAACTTGAAAAAGAGGTATATCAAGCATACCATCTAAAAATTGACAGGCAGAAGGAGTTAGGAAATTTGAATTTTCTAATACTGACCACGAAACATCCGGTATGTTAAAATCACCAAAAACGATCAAATAGTCTCTATCTTTAAGCATACTGGATATGCGTTGTATTGCAGAACAGTGAAGAAGGTAAGTTTCGTTATCGGATGCAGGTGGGATATAAGAACAAGTGACAAATATAGAAAAACGCGCAAATATAAGCTTTACACATATAAATGATGTACTGTTTGAATTAAGCCTTTGATGTTTAGTAAGCAGTCCCTGTACATTTTGATAATGAAATATCAGGGAAGAGGAATGATTTAGTTTTTTGGAGAAGACGGTGCTATGGAAGAAGAATTATTATTTGCATTAATGCGTTTACGGGTAAATTCGTGAGCAACTACATGTTTTGGCCAGAAAGTAGGGTCAACGATTTTATTAAATAAATTCTCAGGAACAGAAACTTTGAAAGAAGAAATGTCGCGCTTAAGCTTAAACTGGAATTTCGAAACCAAAACATCATCAGCTAAGCAAGAAGGTACATTTTGGCAAATGTACAGCTTGATGGCATCCTCTGAAACATCGTGCCTTAGCCGGGTTACAAAAATCGACTGGCGTGGCGGGACACCAACTAAGGCCCGAGTGGTGCCAGGATCATGCTGGGCAGAAGAAGAAGTAAAAGTCGGGCGTCTTGGAGCAGGAGCGATGGTGGGTACAGCAGAAGAGGCAGCAGTAACAGGAATATCCGCAATAGCAGCAGCAATCACGTTGGTAGTAGCATTAGCAATTGATATGGCTGAAGAAACACCCGGAACAGGCATTTCACTATTCATAGGGGCAGCAAAAGAATGTGAAGATGAACCGCTCTCACCAAGTGAGACCGCGGCAGGTGTAGCAAATGCTTCAACGATAGGATTAGGGTAAGCCGGTGTAGAAGGTGAAGCACAATTTGTGTTGTTATCCGGGATCGTAAGTATGTTAAGCCTATATCCCAACCGGGATATAGCCAAGTTTCGTTTCTTCCTTTTTGGACTCTGGGACAGTACCTTAAGGCCAAGAAACGTCGTTTCCAGCGCTATAAATTTTTCGTGGAAAACTTGAAACTCGGCACGAAGTTCTTTTATGCTTTTATGCGTCTGCTTCATAAACTGACGCATTTCGGTAGCAATACTACGACATTTTTCACAAAACCAGATTAAGCCGTTGTTTTTGCCTAAGTAGTCAGTTACCCGGCCAACGAACCCGGCACATTTCGCGTGACCAACGTCGTCGCACAACCAGTACTGCATGGTCCGTTTTAGTTAGAGCCTAAACGTATGCTATTCAAAAAAACAATGTTTGTTGAATGGAACTAGGAATAGCACAAACACACGCACTCAAAGTAATTAGCAAAAATGTTTTTAGTTGATTTAAAACGAAGATTTTATTCAAAAAATTCGAGAATGGAAAGGTTTTGACTCTATTTTAGAGTTTCGACACGTCCCCACTAACAGCTGAATTTTTTGATCAAGGATAAGGCCACAGTTGGTAACGAAAAAAATTTGTTTTTGTTGTTCGTATATAAGCGCACCGAAATGTGAATGCAGTGATGGAAAGCAACTACAAAAAGTCAATTGTTCACTGCACTTACAGGTTTAGCGTTTGTAAGCCGCAATCGATTACGTAAAGCATTCGCTGGTAATCAGTCACAGATATGTGTACACTTGACAAAGTAGTACTTTGGAAAAAAATTCAGTTTATATTTAAAAAATGATTAATCACAGAGTTTAAAATAACCACGACCGATTTCAACGACAGGGTTGAAACTCTCTGACCACATATATTACGACATTTCTTTAAAAAGGGAGGTGTAGTATATCTACCCTGCCAGTAATACAAATCATACATTGTGACACTTTGTCATAATAATCATAAATATGCAAATACCCAAAAGACCACAGTTAAACATGTAAATACACCAGAGCATATGTAATACGATCCCCCGCTTATATACAAGCCGATCGTAGCGCGTGGGAAATGCTGAGCGTGCACGTTGCAGCTCAGGTGGTCTGCATACATATGAACACAACACGGTCTTGCCCGTCTTTGCTGGGCTAAATAAAATGTGCTTATAATTATAAGTTAATTTACTATATGATATATCTCTTTCGACGCTCTCTAAAGTTTTTTTTTTTTAAAGAGTTCATTTTCCAATTAGCAAATATAGTACAATAAGTACTATGTATGGTTATACCTACATACATACATATCTTCGTTACGCACCGGGCGTAATGCCAGTCCTGACTTAACCGTGTGCTTCCTCAGAACGTTGTACGCGCTATCCCCGAAAAGTCCGATGCGGGACATTTAATTTTGATTTATAAATCGGGACGTCCCGCCAAAATTGGAGCGTTCGCCAACGCTGATATGTAGATACATTTAAATTTTTCATGCAGGCGTTATCCGCCTATATGGTTGTCAAAAAACCTCGAGCTGAACCCTCCAAGAGGGTGTCGACTGGAAATGCTACTACAGTCTATCCCGTGCGTTGTCGGTTGACGGTGTCCAGCTAAGATCAGAGACCATAGCCTCACAACCCAACTCCTCAATAATTACGTTGTCTGGCTATGGTCCCTGATCATGGCTTCGAGGTGAGGAAGATCAGCCTCTTAAATAGCCCAGTCGCTCACGGAGCATCCGGGGTACCTGGCGACCCCTCGGATTACTTAGCCCAGCCCGGTTACACGGATCTCTGCCCAGTGGTCGAACGCTTCTCCGCTACTCGCCAAGCCACGAAAGAAGAATTCGAAAGAATCCAAGCGGACATTCGATGGGCGAAGCGGGTGTTACCCAACTTCGTTTATAAGCTTGAAGTTAGAAACTCCAAGAGACAGCGTTCGATGGATGAGGAGCAGAGTAAAACGCCGAAAAGACCGAAGACGCAGGGCAAGTCCTGGTCCAAGTCCTTTGCGGAGGTGTCCAAAGACCGCAAGGTCGTAGGGGTCATCGACCGCAGCAATGAAGAAGGCAGAATCCCAAGGCACCAATGGCGATGGGTTAAATTAGCGATAGCCATGGTCGCGGTGGAGGTGCTGAAAGATAATCCTGGTGAACCTCCTCAGTGCACTGATGCTGGATGGTACCAGGGCGGTGTCAAGCTCATAGCTTGTGATGACGAGAGGTCAGCTGAGCTATATAGGCAGGCGATCAGCAGAGTGGGGCAGGTATACCCGGGTGCACAACTAGCAGTGGTTGATGCAAAGGACATACCATACATGGGAGCATTATGCAATCTCGCCCAGAATACAAATGCAATAGAGACGCCCAGTGAGGACGAAATGGACGTCGCAGGTTAGCAGGTTAGCTGATCTGCAACGTAGGGAACGACCCCACCTTCGTTACTAAAAATCGCAGCGTGGTGTTAGACATCACGTTAGCGTCTGACTTTCTTTCGCATAGAATCCTTGCCTGGAGGGTCCTGAAGGATATTTCATTCTCGGACCACAGGCACATACACTTTAGGCTTGGGTACCATACCCCAGCTACAATTAAGAATTTGAACCCTAGAAAAACCAACTGGGGGTATTATCTGAGACTTCTTGTTAAGAAACTACCCCCCCTTCAAAACTCTGAACCCAGTACGGGAGAGGAATTGGACAAGTTGGTTGATACTTTTACTAGAACGTGCACGCTTGAAAAAGCCTGCCCTAGCACAATTTATAAAGACAAATGCAAACCACCCTGGTGGTCCACCGAGATAGATGGTCTTCGTGTAGAGTCAACGTCTGCAGCATCGAGACTCAGAAAAGTGCTGGCTAAATCACCCTCTCCACCAACCCTTCTGCAAGGGGACGATGGTAGGTGGATGGAATCCTGCAGGGACTCCCTAGACCTGCTTATCAAAACACACTTTCCGGGCGGTACTGACAGCAGCAGTGCAGCCCTCATCCCCCATATCTAGGCATTTGATAGGTAGCATCGTTACCGAAGAACGCATACGCTGGGCAGTAAAAACTTTCCAGCCATACAAATCTCCTGGGCCGGACGGTATTGTCCCAGCCCAACTCCAATATTCCTTGAGGCACATCATGCCATGGTTACTGACTATGCTTAGAGGTTGTCTAACAGTCAATCACATTCCAGCAAGCTGGAGAGAAGTAAGGGTGGTGTTCATTCCCAAAGCCGGGAAGGCATCACATGTAAAAGCAAAAGACTTCAGGCCCATCAGCCTATCTTCTAAAAACTTTGAAGAGACTCATTGAGATATACCTCAGACAGTCCATTAACCCGGCACTGCTGTCGAACTCTCAGCACGCATATAGCAAAGGCAGGTCCACTGACACTGCCCTCCACTCCCTTGTCTCTAGAATAGAGAACTCACTCCACGTTAAGGAGCATTCGCTGGTAGCCTTTCTGGACATAGAGGGCGCCTTCAACAATATATTACCGTCACCCAGTCGTTGACGGATCTTGGGGTGGATGACTCCCTGGTAAGCTTCATCAGCCAGCTGCTCACTAGCAGGACTGTGAATACCGAACTAGGGGGACTATCTTGTCGCAAGTTCGTGAGCAGGGGTACCCCTCAGGGCGGAGTTCTGTCCCCGCTACTGTGGGTGCCGACGGTAAACCAGCTACTACGGCGCATGGAGATAGAAGGCCACGCGGTCATAGCTTACGCTGATGATGCGGCTATAATCTGCAGTAGTAAATACCCACAGACACTTTGCCACCTCATGAGGACAGCATTATCAACGCTCTCGCAGTGGGCGTCCCCCTGCGGTCTAGGAGTAAATCCTACAAAGACCGAGCTAGAACTTTTCACAAGGAAGTACAAGATTCCGGAACTCCAGCCACCCACGCTAAAAGGAGTTCCCCTCAAATTCAGCCGCAGTGCAAAGTACCTGGGAGTCATCCTGGACAGCAAACTGCGCTGGAACGAAAACACAATTGAGCGGGTGAAGATAGCCAATAATGCACTCTACACCTGCAAGAGGGCCATAAGCTCCAGATGGGGATTCTCACCAAGCAGGATATATACGGCTATCATACGACCGATCCTCCTATATGGAATTGTGGTATGGTGGCCTGCGCTGGAAAGATCGACCGTCCTCACTCTGCTCAGCAGGGTGCAGAGATCGGCGGAAATAAGCATAAGCGGGGCTCTTCGCACAACACCAACGGAGGCCCTTAACATACTGTTCCACCTCCTCCCACTGGATATAGTCGGGAAGGAACTAGCCACAAACTCAGCCCTCAAGCTGAGAGAAACCTCTGCTTGGAAAAGCTCAGCATGAGGACATGCAAGTGTACTCCGTCTGCACCCCGGAGTTCCTACCCAAACCGACTATTGCATACCAAAACTTATTTTTGATAAGAAATAAGTTGTCAGGATTCCCACTCGAACAGAATGGGACAACCTACCACACTACAAGAACAACGCCATCAACTTCTTTACAGATGGCTCAAAACTGGATCAGAGAGTTGGCGGTGGCATATTTTCTCCGGACCTGGGGATAAAACTGTCATTTCACCTTATATGTATAAGTATGTATTAAATTTTTTAATTCAACACTAATTTGTGTCTTCAATTCCAAATAAGATTGTTGGGAATGTAAAAGGTGTGTTTCTGCTGTTGTAAATCGCATGAATACACTCACAAAATAGGCTTAACGGTAAATGACTCTTAGATTTGTTCAGAATACATTTGTATCGTTGTTAGCTAACATTAAAACGGTAAGTCGTTGTAAATATGCGCTCAGCTGAGATGCTAGAGATGGGCATTTGACGGATGCTCTATGTGCTAGAGCATCCAAACTATCGAATCCGTCGATTCAATCAATAATTCCATCGAATTTTGAATTCAATTAACAGAAAATTTAAATAATAACATCTTATAATTTATTGAGATCAATTAGAACAAATCATATATAAACATACATATGCACATCTGCCTGCAACGCGAGTGTGTGTTTGTGTATGTGTGTATGTATAGTATGTACATATGCATGCATGTTTCTCTTTACTTTTTCAACCGTTCGTAGACAACTGCACACATAGACACGAACTGTTGCTTGTTCTGTGTGTGAGTGTGTGTATATGATGTCAACTATTTGATATTTGCGTTCTTTGTTGTTGCTGCATAATGTTACTAATGAAAACCCTAATGCCAAAAGTACTAAACAACGAAAAAATTACTTCTAAAAATGTTATATAATTTTTAATTAATTAACATTTCTTGCCCTGTCAGTGCAAAACGAATGTACTTTTGTACATATGTATGTATGTATGTACACACATGTGTACAAATGAACATTCACACATTAGTGTCTCTCATTTTGCTTTGGCTACTTCAACCGTTTGCACGCAACTACACGAATAGCTGCTTGTATGTGTGTGTGTGTGTGTGTGTATGTATACTTAGTTGTCCCCAACTGTTTGATATTTTGTATTGTTTGTTCTGCCTGCATTTGTAAAATGCATATTTTGAAAATTCTTGAACGCAAAGTTGTAGATTTAGTTACGTAGATTACAGTCCCAAATTTGAAATCGATCGCAAAAATTGATAACACAAACTTTTCATTTGAAAAGGTGTATAAATATTAAAACCCCAATAATTCAAGCTCCACCACAAATTTCGAAAATCCGAGTATGCAGTTTGTGAGGGTGCAAGTATTTTGACCCAAATAAAATGAGTACTGATTATTATGGACCCTATTGTAAAACTTCCAAGTAAAGGGAACGTGCTCATTTATTCTGGACGCGATCGTAGGAGTGCAACTCTAAAAGCCTTGCACTCAGCCGACTGCCCATGCGCAGCTGTTGCATTCCAAAGCTTTTTATTTGCCAAAAATAAGCTTTCCTAATCTAATTAGATTTCCGGCTTAAGCAGGTGATTTATTTCTGCTCAAGTCTTACTCAAGATCGGATGCACGTCGCTCTAAAGCACTTATAATATTTAATAAGGTCACGTGTTAGACCCAAAATATTTAATCGGAAGACATCGTCTCCATATAAAAACTGTGCGATTTATTCGAGGTGCCGGACTATTTTAAAACCCCCACCTAAGCGCGCCGCCGTGATTATTTTGATTGTTTTTATATTTTGGTGCAATTTGGCATTTACACCAGTGAAACTGCCTCGACATATATTGGTGGCCTTTGTTTTGGGCTACCAACGCATTTGCGAAATTTTGGTACGCTTACCCAGCCCAGACCGCAGCGTCGGCGCTAGGAACACGTGTGTTAAGGCCCAGCATGGGCAGGCGTTAGAGACACGCCCGGCTAGCTCAGTTGCCAGAGCATGAACTGATGCTAAAGCCCAACACCAGCTCTACTGAACCCCAGAATTTGACTCCAATGCGCGCACTATAAGCTGATCTTTCGTATTAAAACATGGCGCTTGCCAAATCCACCTCCAGTTTAAATGGTTTTAGATCTGACCGCACCTAATTGAAAGGGACACACAGACCACAATCTTTGTATCGATGGGATAAGTCATATTTGCCAATAATCTTAATTTAATAGGTTAAATCTAATTCTGTTTTCTTTTTACGTCTTTTAAAGCCTCGGTGCGCTATGAGTGTATTGTTGCAAACATAATATGCCAATTTGTATCAACAGCCAATCATCGTCAACAGGCCTGCTGACATCGATGGACTCTGAATGTTGTAAGTACGGCATAGTCGAAAAAATTAAGTGTAAAAGAACATAAATTGAGTGCAACAATAGCATAGCAATCTGCTAGAAAACGTTTGTTTACTTAAAACGCCTATAATTGAATGCGGCGTACATTTTGTTAGTATACTTAACTATTCACCTTTATTCTTGTATATATCACTTCCTAATTATAAGTAATTTTGTAAAAACACTTCTTATTTTCTTTATTTTACTTAAACTTCCTATCTTAATCAATATGAATTGTTTCTAAAGATGAATTTTCTTGAATTATATGCGGTTATTTTTGAAGAAAACATGATATAATTTAATTTCCCTATGGGCACCTAAAGTATCTCACACCTCAATTGCAAAAAGGGTAGGATCCTATAATTTCTCCGATCCTACAGGTAGGGAGGGTATAGAAGAAGAACCCTTCCATCTTGGTTCTTCAAATACATAAAGTAGACGCATCTCAAGGTAATACAAGTGGCTTTTTGGATTCATTCCTTATCTGTCTACGAATTTTTATTTATGTGACGGCCATGGAATAAGCAGCACCAACGAACCCCCCCATTCGCCCTGAGCACGGCCGGACCCCTATAGTAGACAGAGGTGTTGCCGAGACCGCATGATGTCGTGCACGTTACATAAGATAAAATGGCGCCCAACGTGGGGCACGAAGAAGAAGAAATTTTAGGCTTCATGTCTAAACCCCCCGCGCTTCCCAAAATTCCCTTCTAATATTCCTTTTCTCCTTAAACCACGCATAATCATCCAACGTTCTTTTATTAGTTTCCGACCGTATATTTTGAATCTAGCTAGGAGAAGCTGACTTTAAGGTTATTGCCGTAGTCAGACCAGCAGTCAATTAATACGAGATTATTGTAAGTTTATGTCTGCTGTAATAAGCAGTCATAAATCTTTCAAGTAAAATATTACGTTAAATATCTCATTGCTTAGGACTATTAGATCTGATTGGTAGTCGAATCTTTTCCAAGTAAAAAGTATTTAAGTATTATATTTCATTCTAAATAGAATCGAGATTGTTCAAGCTGGATATTTTCGGCATGTCCCTCTTCAATTTGGAATGTAATTCTATTTGATTTTTTTTAAGTAGTTTCAGTATTTTCTATTGAGATGCCCTGCTTTATGCATGTATACATAAATTGTTGTGTGAGTGCTTATGGATAAGTCCCATTTAATAAATTTTTCGCAACTATCTTTTATCTATCGATATATCGAGATTGTTATACTCTTATAAGAAAAAAATTTTTTTTTCATTAATTCATAGTCATGGCTGTACGTCGTAGTACCGAGGACTTAGTCAGCTTATCAGGCGTACCGAACGAGTCTGTTATATGTACCATTTATAATGACACAAGTTCAGAGATAGGTTTCACCGAAACCGTCTGCAAGCATAAGTTTCATAGGAACTGTCTATCAGAGTGGTTGAGTAATAACAACTCATGCCCAATTTGTAGGCAGCCTTGTACGCTCGCACAGAGCTCCGATAATCTCTCGGCACAACCTAGATCAAATTCTGGAGGTGTCGTTGGGAGACCTCGTGCTCCAGTAGGTAACACTCAGTCAAGTGCCGCCCCTAGAACTCGGCAGGCAACGAGAGCACAAAATAGAAATACTCCAAGTAGAGGAAATATGCAGCCATCATCTAGTTCGCGCATAAGGCATGCACCAGGTGTTCAGGCTTCCGAGACTAATACCATATCCGAAGACCGTATTCAACAAATAATTGCTAATTCTTTAGAAAACTATCGGCTAAATATTACTGCGTCAGTAACTGACCAGATCAGCGCCGCAGTACGGAATTTGTCTTTATCTGGCCTTTCAAGAGAAGCCCGAGAAGAGCCACAACTTGAATGGGAAAATGATATTCATTTAGGCGGTCCGCGTTCAGTCATTGGACACGACCATAGTCAAAGAAATAGAACGGCCAATGTTCGAGCCACTACACAGGAATTTACGATTGATCGTCCCGATAGAATTTCAAATGTTATTTCTAATTGGAAATTAAAATTCTCGGGATCTGCAAATGACATCCCAATCGAAGATTTTATATACAGAGTAAATTGTTTGACTTCACAATATTTCGATGGAAACTTTGAGTTATTGTACCAGTTTGCAAATCTATTGTTTTCCGGACCTGCTCTTTCTTTCTTTTGGAGAGTTCATAGGACCGTAGGTCATATGGATTGGTTTGAGTTGTGTAACCGCTTGAGAGAGAGATATCAAGATCAGCGAACTGACCGAGATATTAAAAATGCAATGAGGTGTCGGAAGCAAGGTAATAATGAGAGCTTTGACGAATTCCTCGATGCAATGTTAGCAATTGCCGATTCATTAAGAGATCCCATGTCAGAAAGTGACATAATTATTGAAGTTAGACATAACTTAAAGCCAGAATTAAAACTTGAATTATTGCACGTAAATACACCAGACTTAGCCACCTTACGTAAGGAATGTCATCGCCACGAAGAATTCTATCGTCACCTCCGAACGAAACCATATCCCAAGCGATTTATTAATTCTATCAATCATGAAGAGAATTTTGATAAACCACCAGAACAAGATTTTGAAATTGTCGATCAGGTCTGCGCGATACACCAAGCAAATAAGTTGAAATGTTGGAACTGTGACGAGCAAGGTCATAGATACCATGATTGTTTAAAACCTCGTCGTGTTTTCTGCTACGGGTGTGGCTTACTTGATACTTATAAGCCCAACTGTGTTAAATGTACACCGATATCGGAAAACTCAGCACAGGATGTCCACCGTGTTTCGATAGGGGATGTCCGACGTTAGCCTTGGGTTCAAATACAGTTTCATCTCAAGCATTACCAGACATACCATATAATACACCAGACGTAACACGTAATTTTCCATTCAAACCATATCATATCACGATTACAAGAATTTAGGCAACGGAAAGCTGAGATTTTCAATGCTGTTCCAAAGCATCGTTCTTCATTACGCATGAGTAAATTTTGGCTCAATAGACACCGTTTAAAACAATTTACAATATCTTCCATTGTATATAAAAGTAACGATATACGCCCTTTTACTAGCATAGAGATATTTGGCACCTCGTATTTAGCACTTTTAGATAGTGGGGCCAACAAAAGCGTAATTGGTGGAACACTGGCGGAACAAGTTATCTCCAAACAAATGCAATGTAATTATATAAAAGGCGTAGTACATACAGCAGACGGCCACAAGCAAAGCGTTGCTGGAACGATAATAATACCCTTGACGTATAACTCAGTTCAAGAAGACTTTGAATTTTTAGTAGTACCGTCCATTCAACAGAATGTGATTTGTGGAATGGATTTCTGGAAAATATTTCACATTTCTATTTTACCAACTTGGTCTATAAGCGAAATTAATGTGGAAATAAACGAAGATTCGAACCAATTATTACTATCCGATGTTCAGAGACTTAAATTACAATCTGTCATTAATTACTTTCGCTCATCTGAACGTGATGGATTAGGGGAGACCTCATTGGTTGAGCATACAATTGACACGGCAGATGCCAAACCTATTAAGCAAAGGTTTTACCCTTTATCTCCGGCTAAGGAGAAACTTTTGTGTGAAGAAGTTGACCGCATGATCAATTTAGGTGTTGTGGAAGAAGCTCCGTCATCGCCGTGGTCCTCTCCAGTCACACTGCCAATTCTAGAGGGCTTGCTTAGTAGACTGCCTCCTGTGCATTGCATTTCAAAAATCAATCTAAAAGATGCATTTTGGCAAATTCGATTAGATCAGGATTCTCGTGCAAAAACAGCTTTTACTATTCCGAATCGACCCCTGTATCAGTTTAAACGAATGCCTTTCGGCCTCACAAACGCTCCACAAACCATGTGTAGGTTGATGGATCAGGTTATACCATATCAGTTAAAATCACATGTATTAGTATATCTTGATGATTTATTGATAATGTCATCTAATTTTGAAGAGCACTTAGAGCATCTTGCTACAGTATCCACACAACTGCGCAAAGCTGGACTTACCATAAACATTAGTAAGAGCAAGTTTTGTTTAAATAAAGTTGATTATCTTGGATATGTTGTTGGCGAAGGTACACTTCAAATTAACCCTGATAAGATTCAAGCCATTGAAGAATTTCCAGCGCCTAAGACGCGCAAACAACTTAGAAGATTCCTAGGAATTACTGGTTGGTACCAGCGATTCATTTCCCAGTATTCATCAGTAATTTTCCCGCTCACGGAATTACTGCGTGGCAAATCGTTCGAATGGAATGAGCAAGCTCAAACGGCATTTGTCGATATCAAGCATAGACTATGCACAGCTCCATTTTTAGTCCATCCGAATTATGAAAAAGAATTTATTGTACAATGTGATGCCTCAATGTATGGCGTGGGTGCGGTTTTAGCTCAACTGGACGAAACAGGATGCGAGCGACCTATCGCATATATGTCTAAGAAATTAAATAAAGCTCAACGTAACTATACTGTTACTGAGCTTGAATGTTTAGCTGTAGTATTAGCTATAAAGAAATTCCGTATGTATGTTGAAGGACACTCTTTCAAAGTCGTCACTGATCATTCAAGCCTTCGTTGGCTTATGAACCAAGCTGACTTGAGTGGAAGATTGGCGAGATGGGCAATTAAATTGCAGGGATTCAATTTCAGCATCGAGCATCGTAAAGGAAACGAAAATGTAGTAGCAGATGCGTTATCTCGTTCATTCGAAGAGAGATTGAACTCTTTCCAGAAATTGATTTGGATTCTGAAGCTTTTCGGTCCCCCGAATACAGTAAGCTTAAAGATAACTATTTGTCATCTAATCTACCAGACTTTCGAGTAATTGATAATTACATCTATCGGCGTAGCAGTTTTCATGAAGGAAGTGCAGATAAAGAGGACAGTTGGAAATTGTTTGTTCCAGAAGCATTGCGTAATAACGTGATAAGCTCCGCTCATGATCAACCATCGTCAGGACATTGTGGTATTGCCAAATGCCTTGAACGTATTCGACGTAGATTTTATTGGCCAAAAATGGTTAGTGATGTGCGGGACTATATAGGCAAGTGTGATATATGTAGAACATCCAAACACCCGACATGCGCACTTAAACCACCCATGGGAAATCAAGTGTCGAGCGAAAGACCCTTTCAGCGATTATATATTGATTTCATTGGTCCATTTCCTCCAACTAAAAGTGGAAAAGTCGGAATTTTTATTGTTCTTGACCATTTTTCAAAGTTTACCTTTCTTAAGGCAGTGAAGAAATTCACGTCAAAAATCGATATAGACTTTTTGAGAGAAGAACTATTTACATGTTTTGGAGTACCCGAAGTAATTGTAAGCGATAATGGCACTCAATTTAAAAGCCATGATTTTGCGGCATTTATATCCAAGTACGGTATTCAGCACATTTGCACAGGCGCATATGCCCCACAATCAAACGCTGCAGAAAGAGTCAATCGATCTATTAATGCAGCGTTAAGAGCTTATATACGAACCGATCAGCGTACATGGGACGTATATTTACCTAGTATTAATTCGTCGTTAAGAAATTCAATCCATCAGTCAATTGGAATGTCGCCATACTTTGTAGTCTTTGGCCAACATATGATAACTCACGGTCAAGATTATAAGTTGTTAAAGAAATTAGACTTACTCAGCGAAGGAATTGAGAAATTGGGAAGAGCTGATAATTTTCAGAAAATTCGTTCAACGATAGGAAAACAGTTAACGAAAGCCTACGAAAAGAATCAGCGAACATATGATTTGAGAAGTAGACCACGATCATTTGAGGTGGGGCAAGAGGTAATAAAACAAAATTTTGCCTTGAGCAATATGTCTACTAGCCAGAATTAAGCAGAAGCTTGGCCAATCTATCTATCTTCTCGAAGATCTTAAAGGAAGAGAATTAGGAAAATTTCATGCCAAAGATATTTGGTAAAGAAGATTCGAAAAGCACCCTTTGTTTTTTTTTCAGCTTTTATCTTAGGCTGGTAGCCAAGATTAAACCTGTGGTGTGAGGGTGCAAGTATTTTGACCCAAATAAAATGAGTACTGATTATTATGGACCCTATTGTAAAACTTCCAAGTAAAGGGAACGTGCTCATTTATTCTGGACGCGATCGTAGGAGTGCAACTCTAAAAGCCTTGCACTCAGCCGACTGCCCATGCGCAGCTGTTGCATTCCAAAGCTTTTTATTTGCCAAAAATAAGCTTTCCTAATCTAATTAGATTTCCGGCTTAAGCAGATGATTTATTTCTGCTCAAGTCTTACTCAAGATCGGATGCACGTCGCTCTAAAGCACTTATAATATTTAATAAGGTCACGTGTTAGACCCAAAATATTTAATCGGAAGACATCGTCTCCATATAAAAACTGTGCGATTTATTCGAGGTGCCGGACTATTTTAAAACCCCCACCTAAGCGCGCCGCCGTGATTATTTTGATTGTTTTTATATTTTGGTGCAATTTGGCATTTACACCAGTGAAACTGCCTCGACATATATTGGTGGCCTTTGTTTTGGGCTACCAACGCATTTGCGAAATTTTGGTACGCTTACCCAGCCCAGACCGCAGCGTCGGCGCTAGGAACACGTGTGTTAAGGCCCAGCATGGGCAGGCGTTAGAGACACGCCCGGCTAGCTCAGTTGCCAGAGCATGAACTGATGCTAAAGCCCAACACCAGCTCTACTGAACCCCAGAATTTGACTCCAATGCGCGCACTATAAGCTGATCTTTCGTATTAAAACATGGCGCTTGCCAAATCCACCTCCAGTTTAAATGGTTTTAGATCTGACCGCACCTAATTGAAAGGGACACACAGACCACAATCTTTGTATCGATGGGATAAGTCATATTTGCCAATAATCTTAATTTAATAGGTTAAATCTAATTCTGTTTTCTTTTTACGTCTTATAAAGCCTCGGTGCGCTATGAGTGTATTGTTGCAAACATAATATGCCAATTTGTATCAACAGCCAATCATCGTCAACAGGCCTGCTGACATCGATGGACTCTGAATGTTGTAAGTACGGCATAGTCGAAAATATTAAGTGTAAAAGAACATAAATTGAGTGCAACAATATCATAGCAATCTGCTAGAAAACGTTTGTTTACTTAAAACGCCTATAATTGAATGCGGCGTACATTTTGTTAGTATACTTAACTATTCACCTTTATTCTTGTATATATCACTTCCTAATTATAAGTAATTTTGTAAAAACACTTCTTATTTTCTTTATTTTACTTAAACTTCCTATCTTAATCAATATGAATTGTTTCTAAAGATGAATTTTCTTGAATTATATGCGGTTATTTTTGAAGAAAACATGATATAATTTAATTTCCCTATGGGCACCTAAAGTATCTCACACCTCAATTGCAAAAAGGGTAGGATCCTATAATTTCTCCGATCCTACAGGTAGGGAGGGTATAGAAGAAGAACCCTTCCATCTTGGTTCTTCAAATACATAAAGTAGACGCATCTCAAGGTAATACAAGTGGCTTTTTGGATTCATTCCTTATCTGTCTACGAATTTTTATTTATGTGACGGCCATGGAATAAGCAGCAGTGTTGCCGAGACCGCATGATGTCGTGCACGTTACAAGTTTTGTTTGTATTCTTTTATAGATTAAAAAAATCAAATTATAGTTGATCGGTGCAGAAATGCAGAATTTTGAAACAAACTTTGGAGCTCATTTTCCCCCCTTTGGAGCTTAAATTCTCCTTCTTAGTGGGCACCTTCATATGATAGGATCCTTGAGCCCAAATTTCAGCTTCATAGCGCTTGCCGTTTGGGCTGTGGGCTGTTTTTTTACAGGAAAACTCCCATATTTCAATGCCCAAAAAAATTTCAAAAAACCAAGTATACAGTTTTTCTTGGAATTTTTCTGAGAGTAAACAAACTAAGTTTAAAGTTAAACAGATGAAAATTGTAGATTTTTCATACAAACTTTGGGTCTCGATTTCCTCCCTTTGGACCTCGAATTTTCCAAAATCCCTTCTTAGTGGGCACCTACTCTACTGAAAGGATACTTGAGTCCAAATTTTAGCTTCCTAGCTTTTACCGTTTGGGCTGTACGTTGATCACCAATCAGTCAGTCAGGACAAACTGTTTTATATAGATAGAGATAATATAAAAAACAAACATACAAATATGTAGATATAAGAATTTTATGTATTAGACTGAAGACTCACAAAAACAAGATAGAATGCTACAATCGAGCAAGCCCGACAGTATAATAAGCTGTACTCTCAACAAAAAAGAAAAATTCAAAAAAAATTAAATTATTAAAAAAATGAATGAATGAAGTAATTAATTAAATTAAATTAGAATACATGTTTATGTTCAGTTTTAACAGCATACATTTACATCACGTACCTATTCGAATTTTAGGAAAATCTAAGATTTTTCCAATATTATTCAATTCCCTCATATCGTGGATATGAATTCCATGTTATCTAACATTTCTTCTATTTCGTCCTTATCTTTGTCCCTTGTCCAAGAGTTATTTTTCAATTCATTTAAGTTGCCTTTTATTAATTCAAAGTTTTCCCTAATCAATTTCTTTGCTTCCTCTTCCTCTAACCCTTCATAAAAATCCCTTTATTCTTTTTTCAAACCTTCTGGCCCTAGATATAATGTCATTTTTCCGGTTTTCCCTTTGATATTATTGTTTAAAAAAAAAAACTTTTTAAGTTTCAATTATGTTCTTTATCATTTTTTGTTAATTCCTCCTCCTTTTTAACAAAATTCTTTTACTTGTTCGTAATTTGTTGTTTTTATACCCTGTACCCGTAGGGTAAAAAGGGTATATTAGGTTTGTGCAAAGTATGTAATATGCAGATGGAAGCATCTCCGACCCCATCTCTATATATATAAAACAGTTTGTCCTGACTGACTGATTGGTGATCAACGCACAGCCCAAACGGTAAAGGCTAGGAAGCTGAAATTTGGACTCAAGTATCCTTTCATAGTCTAGGTCCCCACTAAGAAGGGATTTTGGAAAACTCGAGCTCCAAAGGGGGGAAAACAGGCTCCAACGTTTGTATGAAAAATCTACAGTTTTCATCTGATTAACTTTAAACTTAGTTTGTATACTCTCAGAACAATTCCAAGAAAAACTGTATACTTGGTTTTTTGATATTTTTTTTGGGGCCTAAAATATGGTAGTTTTCCTGTAAAAAAAATGTTGGGGCACAAAAGCAAACCGCGTCAACAGCCCACAGCCTACATGGTAAAAGCTAGGATGCTGAAATTTTGGCTCAAGTATCCCATCATGGTGTAGATGAGCACTAAGAAGGGATTTTGGAAAATTCGAGCTCCAAAGGGGGTAAAAGTAGCTCCAAATTTTGTTTGAAAAATCAGCATTTTTCAACCGATCGACTTAAAACTTAGTTTCTAAAATCAATTAAAGAATACAAAGAAAACTGCATACTCGGTTTTTTAAATTTTTTGTTGGAGCTTGAATTATTGGGGTTTTCTTGGGGCACAAAAGGAAACCGCGTCAACAGCCCACAGCCCAAACGGTAAAAGCTAGGATGCTGAAATTTGGGCTCAAGTATCCTATCATGGTGTAGATGAGCAGTAAGAAGGGATTTTGGAAAATTCGAGCTCCAAAGGGGGGAAAACGAGATCCAAAGTTTGTTTGAAAATCCGCATTTTTTAGCCGATCGACATAAAATTTGGTTTCTGAAATCAATTAAAGAATACAAACAAAACTGCATACTCGGATTTTCGAAATTTGTGGTGGAGCTTGAATTATTGGGGTTTTAATATTTATTCACTATTTCAAATGAAAAGTTTGTGTTATAAATTTAGTCCGATCGATTTAAAATTTGGATAATGTAATCTACGTAACTAAATCTACAACTTTGCATTCAAGGATTTTCAAAATATGCATTTTACAAAAGCAGGCAGAACAAACAATACAAAATATCAAACAGTTGGGGACAACTAAGTATACATACACACATACACACATGCAAACAGCTGTTCGTGTAGTTGCGTGCAAACGATTGAAATAGCCAAAGCAACATGTGAGACACTGTTTGAATGTCCATACATACATACATATGTGCACATCTATGTATGTACATATGTATCTACATGTGTATGTTTGTACATTCGTCTTTCACTGGCAGAGCAAGAAATGTTAATTAATTGAAAATTATATAACATTTTTAAAGTAATTTTTTCTTTGTTTAGTGCATTTGGCATTAGTGTTTTCATTAATAACTTTATGAAGCAACAACAAATATCAAATAGTTGGGGACATCACATACACACACTCACACACAACAAGCAACAGTTCGTGTCTATGTGTGCGGTTCTCTACGTACGTTTGAAAAAGTAAAGAGAAACATACATATGTATGCCTGTGTATGAATATAGCATGTATGTACATTCGTATTAATGTATACATTGGGCAATCGAACACAGTTGTTTGATTGTAAAAAAAATAATGCTCTAAAAACAACAACAACTGCAAGTCATTGGCTCGCTCTTCTTCTTTCGTTTTGACCATTTAATGTTAATTGCAAAGACAAAACGCCAAAAGTTTACAGTTACCGTCGCTAGACAACGACTGCGTAAGCGATAGTAAAGCAGAAACCGAATAACGGAGCTACGCATATTCTGCTTCGTATTGCGGGCAGATGTATGTATGTATATGATTTGTTCTTATTGATCTCAATAAATAATTAGATTTTATTATTTAAATATTCAGCTTATTCCATTCAAACTTCGATATTTTGATGCTATCGGTGGCTTCAACTATCGAAAGTCTTACTCTAGCAAATTGAGATGAGAATTGTCAGTGTTCTTTGATCGTGGCTCATCGCTGCACGGCATTGACACGTGTGCCGTGTTTCATATTCCGAGTTTGTGCGTGACCGTATTGACTCAATATGGCACGAAAAGACTCAAATGTGAATTTAAAATTAGGATATACTCTTATAATTATTCCCCTTTTTTTGCACATAGTCTATCGTAAAACGTTGCGGTTTCTCTATATATAAAACAGTTTGTCCTGACTAATTGGTGATCAACGCACAGCCCAAACGGTAAAAGATGAAATTTTGACTCAAGTATCCTTTCATAGTATCCATCATAGTGTAGGAGCACACTAAGAAAGGCTTTTGGAAAATTCTAGCTCCAAAGGGGGGAAAACGAGCTTTAAAAAATATTAGTTATAGTGGTCATGTTCGTTTAACGAAATAGTTTGGCAAGAACAAAAATGTAACGGACTACTGAACAATTTTTTGTCAAGAACAGAAAATGTTCATTTAAATACCTTAAATGCCTTCCTACTGGTAACTTAAAGGGTGAAAGCATATGGGAAGGTTATGCACACACAAAATAAATACAATTGGAAACATTATATTGAGCCGGGTTAAGACGGGCAATACCTGCTAGTAAAGTATATATATTCTGAATCAGCATGACGAGAGAAATCGATCTAGACATGTCCGTCCTTCCGTCTGTCCGTCCGTCTGTCAGTCCGTCTGTCTGGATGAACGCAAGGATCTCAGAAACTGTAAAAGCTAGAATAACCAAAGTTGGCATCCAGATTCTCCTAGGGTAACTACGGGTACAGTGTATAACAAGTAAAAACTTCTATGAAATAGTGGCAAAACTAATCGAAGTATTCCTAAATCAGTTTGAGGACATGATTTTCGATAAACATTATAAACGACTGGAAAATCTAAAACAGATGCTTGATGAAATGAATCGATCTCGATTCATAACCTCACGCTTTGGAACATATTTGGAAATATGTCTCTGGTCAAATGATAAGGTTGACGTTGGACGAGACACTTGCTTTTGCTGCTCAAATTTTAACGAAGGAGGCGGTGAATTAAATGGATCGTTATTATAAGCTCACAGCTCGTTGTATAAAACAAGTAAAAAAGCTAAAGTCAGGTGTCTTTGACTTTGAAATACTCTGTACATATAATTATAAAAATTGCAATAATTATAGATATTAAAAAAATTGAAAGAAAAATTTGGATCGATTTTACCTCTCTCGGCATTCGAACTCACGTAAAGGTTGTATAAAGCAATTGCGTCTATGAGAGTGTACGAATGTCTGTGCGCGTATATTCGTGTAGGTGTAAACATGTTCGAAGTCAGCCAAACAGCAACATCAACAACAGCTGCGGGCATCGCTTGAGCAGCAAATATATTATGGCTATAACTTCTTGTTAAATCGGTCTATCATAGAGAAACTTGACATACGAACACATAATAATTAACTGAGCGTATTTGAAAAATTTGAGAAATTCCAAGAATGACGGGAGTTACGATTTGCATGGGAGAGGGAGGGAATTTCCAAAATACACATATTCTGCGTATTCACATAAGGCATCTGGGACTCAAATTTGGTGTCCTATAAGACCTAGTATAGGCACCGAGATATAGGTGATTATACGAACGGAAAACGGGAAACGCGCTTCTTCCAGTATGCTCTGATTTCTGAAGCAATTCACCGGCTTGTCGGTGGACTCAATTGTGGGGTGTGACCTGCCTACGGCTTAGGGGAACCTGGATGCCAAGTTTGGTAATTCTAGCTCTTGTACCTTCTGAGATCCTTGCGCTCATACAGACGGACGGACGGACGGACAGACAAACAGACAGGCAGGGCTAGATCGACTCGTCTCATCATGCTGATCAAGAATATATATACTTTGTGTGTTACATACATTCGCACAAAACTAGTATACCTTTTTACCCTTTGGGTACAGGCTATAAAAAATAATTTTTTTTAATTAAAAAAAATAAATCAAAAAGTATGTTAAGTTATTATTTTATTATTACATTTGGAATTATTCAGTTCATAAAAAATCACCTTTTTAGGTTTTTCAAATAATAACCGTGAATTATATTTAAAATACTATTCACTGCTTATTACAACTGACTGCTTTTTAAGTCAAAACTAGACTATTGCGCTGCACCAAAACTTTTACAATTTTTTTGTACGTATACCTAGGATAACAAAGTAAGACCCCTTTTTGTCTGTTCAAATGCTTTAAACCAAAAAAATCACAATTTAGTAATGGGTCAGAAAGATTGCAAGCCTACAATTTTAAATTACACTAGCTTTAATAAATGTTATGCATCATTTTGGTTACACAATATTAAATGGTGTTCACATAGGATGCTTTAGGTAAATTTTGGTAAGCATGAGGCATGGATGAAAGTTTTAAGGGTTAGGTAAAGGAATATCTCGGGAACACATTTTCAAAATGTGGGAGAGATACTAGAAGGTCCTTTTTTATTTTCCACCAAAGTTAAAAAATACCCTAAAAACAGGTAGTTTGCTAAAAATCATTTTTTTAGAGAACTATATTGCAAAAGGCACAATTTTAATTAAATAAAGCATAATATTAATACACCTATCAATACAAAACATTACAGATTAGTCACATAATTTAGCTAATATAATACCTGAAAGATGAAGTATTTGCATACAATTCAATTTTTCGTTGGGAAATAAAAAAAGGGTCAACTTTGAATGAAGCGTTAATGAAATTTTTGATTTTCGCAAGGCCTAAGGCCCCACAGTGCGTCGGCAGCACTGAGGATAAACCTGCCCAAAATACTCAAGTTTACCGGGGGGAAAATGTTGCCGCCGAAATGCTGTCCATCTAGGGTTAACTATATTTTGCCTTACATCTTTGAAGCATATTTGTTTGTCTACATTTTACCGTACGAAGTCAATTTAGTTTTTGTTTTGGTTTCAGCAGCGGGAACGAATACTATTAAACGTACAATGCGCTCTTAGTTAAGAACAAAGATGAAGTTAATGGAAAGTTGATTGCTTGTTTCACCTGCTCTAAAAAGTCGCTGCCGCCTGGCCCCAAACTCAACAATGCAGTTACATTTGTGCTACTATTTGTTGTTGCTCTACTTCTACAATAACAACAACACGAAGTTTTTCTCGTCATTGTTTTTCTGCGAAGATTTTCTTCAAAAAATTCCCTTACTAACTGTGAAGTGTTGATACTTTAAATGGGTATTAAAAGAAACTGCTTAAACAGCTAATCTATCCATAGCTCTGCGCATCGGAAGCGGTCTTGACTTTAGGAGTGCCCCTCGTAACACTCAATCAAGCTCTGAACCGAAGTCAGCAAACGTTAATGAATTTCGCAGACTCACGTTGGTTATGCAGCCAATTACTATTTTGACTATATAGTCATCCGGTACCCTGAAAGGAAATCTATTCACCTGTGTACGTATTGTACGTACGTAGGCTCTCTGAATTAGACATCTTCCGAAGCTGCAACGCGAATGTGTGTTTGTGTATGTGTGTATGTATAGTATGTACATATGCATGCATGTTTCTCTTTACTTTTTCAACCGTTCGTAGACAACTGCACACATGGACACGAACTGTTGCTTGTTCTGTGTGTGAGTGTGTGTATATGATGTCAACTATTTGATATTTGCGTTCTTTGTTGTTGCTGCATAATGTTACTAATGAAAACCCTAATGCCAAATGTACTAAACAACGAAAAAATTACTTCTAAAAATGTTATATAATTTTTAATTAATTAACATTTCTTGCCCTGTCAGTGCAAAACGAATGTACTTTTGTACATATGTATGTATGTATGTACACACATGTGTACAAATGAACATTCACACATTAGTGTCTCTCATTTTGCTTTGGCTACTTCAACCGTTTGCACGCAACTACACGAATAGCTGCTTGTATGTGTGTGTGTGTGTGTATGTATACTTAGTTGTCCCCAACTGTTTGATATTTTGTATTGTTTGTTCTGCCTGCATTTGTAAAATGCATATTTTGAAAATACTTGAACGCAAAGTTGTAGATTTAGTTACGTAGATTACAGTCCCAAATTTGAAATCGATCGCAAAAATTGATAACACAAACTTTTCATTTGAAAAGGTGTATAAATATTAAAACCCCAATAATTCAAGCTCCACCACAAATTTCGAAAATCCGAGTATGCAGTTTTGTTTGTATTCTTTTATAGATTAAAAAAATCAAATTATAGTTGATCGGTGCAGAAATGCAGAATTTTGAAACAAACTTTGGAGCTCATTTTCCCCCCTTTGGAGCTTAAATTCTCCTTCTTAGTGGGCACCTTCATATGATAGGATCCTTGAGCCCAAATTTCAGCTTCATAGCGCTTGCCGTTTGGGCTGTGGGCTGTTTTTTTACAGGAAAACTCCCATATTTCAATGCCCAAAAAAATTTCAAAAAACCAAGTATACAGTTTTTCTGAGAGTAAACAAACTAAGTTTAAAGTTAAACAGATGAAAATTGTAGATTTTTCATACAAACTTTGGGTCTCGATTTCCTCCCTTTGGACCTCGAATTTTCCAAAATCCCTTCTTAGTGGGCACCTACTCTACTGAAAGGATACTTGAGTCCAAATTTTAGCTTCCTAGCTTTTACCGTTTGGGCTGTACGTTGATCACCAATCAGTCAGTCAGGACAAACTGTTTTATATAGATAGAGATAATATAAACATACAAACATACAAATATGTAGATATAAGAATTTTATGTATTAGACTGAAGACACACAAAAACAAGATAGAATGCTACAGTCGAGCAAGCCCGACAGTAAAATAAGCTGTACTCTCAACAAAAAAGAAAAATTCAAAAAAAAAATTAAATTATTAAAAAAATGAATGAATGAAGTAATTAATTAAATTAAATTAGAATACATGTTTATGTTCAGTTTTAACAGCATACATTTACATCACGTACCTATTCGAATTTTAGGAAAATCTAAGATTTTTCCAATATTATTCAATTCCCTCATATCGTGGATATGAATTCCATGTTATCTAACATTTCTTCTATTTCGTCCTTATCTTTGTCCCTTGTCCAAGAGTTATTTTTCAATTCATTTAAGTTGCCTTTTATTAATTCAAAGTTTTCCCTAATCAATTTCTTTGCTTCCTCTTCCTCTAACCCTTCATAAAAATCACCCTTTATTCTTTTTCCAAACCTTCTGGCCCTAGATATAATGTCATTTTTCCGGTTTTCCCTTTGATATTATTGTTTAAAAAAAAAACTTTTTAAGTTTCAATTATTTTCTTTATCATTTTTTGTTAATTTCTCCTCCTTTTTAACAAAATTCTTTTACTTGTTCGTAATTTGTTGTTTTTATACTCTGTACATGAAATGTACAAGAGTATATTAGGTTTGCGGGAGCTGAAAAATGTAACAGGCAGAAGGAGGCGTGGCAGACCCCACAAAGTATATATATTCTTGATCAGCATGACGAGACGAGTCGATCTAGCCCTGTCTGTCTGTCTGTCCGTCTGTCCGTCCGTATGAACACCTGGATCTCAGAGACTATAAGAGATAGAGACACCAAATGCACAAAGATGCGTTATGTGTGTATTCTATACGAGTTTGTTTTATTTTTTTGATTTTCCCCCCCACTTCCCCCCTATGGGGGTTTTCCCGATTTTCCATTCGTATAATCGCCTATATCTCGGAGACTATAAGACCTAGGAACACCAAATTTTAGTCCCAGATGCCTTATGTGAATACGCAGAAAATGTATATTTTGGAATTCCCCTCCCTCCCCCCACTACCACGCAAATCGTAACTCCCGTAATTCTTGGAATTTCGAACTAAAATTTTGGAAATACCCCCAGTTGGTTATTATGTGTCCGTATGCCAAATTTCATTATGATAGACCGATTTAACAAGAAGATATAGCCATAAATATATTTGCTGATGCAGCGCTGCTGCAGCGCTGCTCAAGCGCTGCTCAAGCGCTGCCCGCGGCTGTTGTTGATGTTGCTGTTTGGTTGACTGCGAAAATGCTTACACAGACACGAATTGATGCGCATAGGCATACATACACTCACACAGACGCAATTGCTATGTAAATGTGCAATTACGTGAGTTCGAATACCGAGAGAGGTAAAATCGATCAAATTTTTTTTTTTATTTTCTTAATTTTTTTATTTTATATAATTATTGTAAACATATGTACAGAGTATTTCAAAGTCGGGACACCCGACTTTAGCTTTTTTACTTGTTATACCCTGTACCCGTAGGGTAAAAAGGGTATATTAGGTTTGTGCAAAGTATGTAATATGCAGATGGAAGCATCTCCGACCCCATCTCTATATATATAAAACAGTTTGTCCTGACTGACTGATTGGTGATCAATGCACAGCCCAAACGGTAAAGGCTAGGAAGCTGAAATTTGGACTCAAGTATCCTTTCATAGTCTAGGTCCCCACTAAGAAGGGATTTTGGAAAACTCGAGCTCCAAAGGGGGAAAACAGGCTCCAACGTTTGTATGAAAAATCTACAGTTTTCATCTGATTAACTTTAAACTTAGTTTTTTTTGGGGCCTAAAATATGGGAGTTTTCCTGTAAAAAAAATGTTGGGGCACAAAAGCAAACCGCGTCAACAGCCCACAGCCCAAACGGTAAAAGCTAGGATGCTGAAATTTGGGCTCAAGTATCCTATCATGGTGTAGATGAGCACTAAGAAGGGATTTTGGAAAATTCGAGCTCCAAAGGGGGGAAAACGAGATCCAAAGTTTGTTTGAAAATCCGCATTTTTTAGCCGATCGACATAAAATTTGGTTTCTGAAATCAATTAAAGAATACAAACAAAACTGCATACTTAGATTTTCGAAATTTGTGTTGGAGCTTGAATTATTGGGGTTTTAATATTTATTCACTATTTCAAATGAAAAGTTTGTGTTATAAATTTAGTCCGATCGATTTAAAATTTGGATAATGTAATCTACGTAACTAAATCTACAACTTTGCATTCAAGGATTTTCAAAATATGCATTTTACAAAAGCAGGCAGAACAAACAATACAAAATATCAAACAGTTGGGGACAACTAAGTATACATACACACACACACACATGCAAACAGCTGTTCGTGTAGTTGCGTGCAAACGATTGAAATAGCCAAAGCAACATGTGAGACACTGTTTGAATGTCCATACATACATACATATGTGCACATCTATGTATGTACATATGTATCTACATGTGTATGTTTGTACATTCGTCTTGCACTGGCAGAGCAAGAAATGTTAATTAATTGAAAATTATATAACATTTTTTAAAGTAATTTTTTCTTTGTTTAGTGCATTTGGCATTAGTGTTTTCATTAATAACTTTATGAAGCAACAACAAATATCAAATAGTTGGGGACATCACATACACACACTCACACACAACAAGCAACAGTTCGTGTCTATGTGTGCGGTTCTCTACGTACGGTTGAAAAAGTAAAGAGAAACATACATATGTATGCCTGTGTATGAATATAGCATGTATGTACATTCGTATTAATGTATACATTGGGCAATCGAACACAGTTGTTTGATTGTAAAAAAATAATGCTCTAAAAACAACAACAACTGCAAGTCATTGGCTCGCTCTTCTTCTTTCGTTTTGACCATTTAATGTTAATTGCAAAGGCAAAACGCCAAAAGTTTACAGTTACCGTCGCTAGACAACGACTGCGTAAGCGATAGTAAAGCAGAAACCGAATGACGGAGCTACGCATATTCTGCTTCGTATTGCGGGCAGATGTATGTATGTATATGATTTGTTCTTATTGATCTCAATAAATAATTAGATTTTATTATTTAAATATTCAGCTTATTCCATTCAAACTTCGATATTTTGATGCTATCGGTGGCTTCAACTATCGAAAGTCTTACTCTAGCAAATTGAGATGAGAATTGTCAGTGTTCTTTGATCGTGGCTCATCGCTGCACGGCATTGACACGTGTGCCGTGTTTCATATTCCGAGTTTGTGCGTGACCGTATTGACTCAATATGGCACGAAAAGACTCAAATGTGAATTTAAAATTAGGATATACTCTTATAATTATTCCCCTTTTTTTGCACATAGTCTATCGTAAAACGTTGCGGTTTCTCTATATATAAAACAGTTTGTCCTGACTAATTGGTGATCAACGCACAGCCCAAACGGTAAAAGATGAAATTTTGACTCAAGTATCCTTTCATAGTATCCATCATAGTGTAGGAGCACACTAAGAAAGGCTTTTGGAAAATTCTAGCTCCAAAGGGGGGGAAAACGAGCTTTAAAAAATATTAGTTATAGTGGTCATGTTCGTTTAACGAAATAGTTTGGCAAGAACAAAAATGTAACGGACTACTGAACAATTTTTGTCAAGAACAGAAAATGTTCATTTAAATACCTTAAATGCCTTCCTACTGGTAACTTAAAGGGTGAAAGCATATGGGAAGGTTATGCACACACAAAATAAATACAATTGGAAACATTATATTGAGCCGGGTTAAGACGGGCAATACCTGCTAGTAAAGTATATATATTCTGAATCAGCATGACGAGAGAAATCGATCTAGACATGTCCGTCCTTCCGTCTGTCCGTCCGTCTGTCAGTCCGTCTGTCTGGATGAACGCAAGGATCTCAGAA
This sequence comes from Scaptodrosophila lebanonensis, assembly GCF_003285725.1. Classification (NCBI taxonomy): domain Eukaryota; kingdom Metazoa; phylum Arthropoda; class Insecta; order Diptera; family Drosophilidae; genus Scaptodrosophila; species Scaptodrosophila lebanonensis. The sequence goes on from NW_022060765.1 coordinate 111,926, forward strand.
ACTGTAAAAGCTAGAATAACCAAAGTTGGCATCCAGATTCTCCTAGGGTAACTACGGGTACAGTGTATAACAAGTAAAAACTTCTATGAAATAGTGACAAAACTAATCGAAGTATTCCTAAATCAGTTTGAGGACATGATTTTCGATAAACATTATAAACGACTGGAAAATCTAAAACAGATGCTTGATGAAATGAATCGATCTCGATTCATAACCTCACGCTTTGGAACATATTTGGAAATATGTCTCTGGTCAAATGATAAGGTTGACGTTGGACGAGACACTTGCTTTTGCTGCTCAAATTTTAACGAAGGAGGCGGTGAATTAAATGGATCGTTATTATAAGCTCACAGCTCGTTGTATAAAACAAGTAAAAAAGCTAAAGTCAGGTGTCTTTGACTTTGAAATACTCTGTACATATAATTATAAAAATTGCAATAATTATAGATATTAAAAAAATTGAAAGAAAAATTTGGATCGATTTTACCTCTCTCGGCATTCGAACTCACGTAAAGGTTGTATAAAGCAATTGCGTCTATGAGAGTGTACGAATGTCTGTGCGCGTATATTCGTGTAGGTGTAAACATGTTCGAAGTCAGCCAAACAGCAACATCAACAACAGCTGCGGGCATCGCTTGAGCAGCAAATATATTATGGCTATAACTTCTTGTTAAATCGGTCTATCATAGAGAAACTTGACATACGAACACATAATAATTAACTGAGCGTATTTGAAAAATTTGAGAAATTCCAAGAATGACGGGAGTTACGATTTGCATGGGAGAGGGAGGGAATTTCCAAATACACATATTCTGCGTATTCACATAAGGCATCTGGGACTCAAATTTGGTGTCCTATAAGACCTAGTATAGGCACCGAGATATAGGTGATTATACGAACGGAAAACGGGGAAACGCGCTTCTTCCAGTATGCTCTGATTTCTGAAGCAATTCACCGGCTTGTCGGTGGACTCAATTGTGGGGGTGTGACCTGCCTACGGCTTAGGGGAACCTGGATGCCAAGTTTGGTAATTCTAGCTCTTGTACCTTCTGAGATCCTTGCGCTCATACAGACGGACGGACGGACGGACAGACAAACAGACAGGCAGGGCTAGATCGACTCGTCTCATCATGCTGATCAAGAATATATATACTTTGTGTGTTACATACATTCGCACAAAACTAGTATACCTTTTTACCCTTTGGGTACAGGCTATAAAAAATAATTTTTTTTAATTAAAAAAAATAAATCAAAAAGTATGTTAAGTTATTATTTTATTATTACATTTGGAATTATTCAATTCATAAAAAATCACCTTTTTAGGTTTTTCAAATAATAACCGTGAATTATATTTAAAATACTATTCACTGCTTATTACAACTGACTGCTTTTTAAGTCAAAACTAGACTATTGCGCTGCACCAAAACTTTTACAATTTTTTTGTACGTATACCTAGGATAACAAAGTAAGACCCCTTTTTGTCTGTTCAAATGCTTTAAACCAAAAAAATCACAATTTAGTAATGGGTCAGAAAGATTGCAAGCCTACAATTTTAAATTACACTAGCTTTAATAAATGTTATGCATCATTTTGGTTACACAATATTAAATGGTGTTCACATAGGATGCTTTAGGTAAATTTTGGTAAGCATGAGGCATGGATGAAAGTTTTAAGGGTTAGGTAAAGGAATATCTCGGGAACACATTTTCAAAATGTGGGAGAGGTACTAGAAGGTCCTTTTTATTTTCCACCAAAGTTAAAAATACCCTAAAAACAGGTAGTTTGCTAAAAATCATTTTTTTAGAGAACTATATTGCAAAAGGCACAATTTTAATTAAATAAAGCATAATATTAATACACCTATCAATACAAAACATTAAAGATTAGTCACATAATTTAGCTAATATAATACCTGAAAGATGAAGTATTTGCATACAATTCAATTTTTCGTTGGGAAATAAAAAAAGGGTCAACTTTGAATGCATATATCTCATTAACTATAATTTAATCCGATTTCTTTAAGAGTATGATTTTCCTAATCTCTGGGAAATGTACATTTAAATACATGTACTCATAATCTCCAAAGCGTTAATGAAATTTTTGATTTTCGCAAGGCCTAAGGCCCCACAGTGCGTCGGCAGCACTGAGGATAAACCTGCCCAAAATACTCAAGTTTACCGGGGGGAAAATGTTGCCGCCGAAATGCTGTTCATCTAGGGTTAACTATATTTTGCCTTACATCTTTGAAGCATATTTGTTTGTCTACATTTTACCGTACGAAGTCAATTTAGTTTTTGTTTTGGTTTCAGCAGCGGGAACGAATACTATTAAACGTACAATGCGCTCTTAGTTAAGAACAAAGATGAAGTTAATGGAAAGTTGATTGCTTGTTTCACCTGCTCTAAAAAGTCGCTGCCGCCTGGCCCCAAACTCAACAATGCAGTTACATTTGTGCTACTATTTGTTGTTGCTCTACTTCTAAAATAACAACAACACGAAGTTTTTCTCGTCATTGTTTTTCTGCGAAGATTTTCTTCAAAAAATTCCCGTACTAACTGTGAAGTGTTGATACTTTAAATGGGTATTAAAAGAAACTGCTTAAACAGCTAATCTATCCATAGCTCTGCGCATCGGAAGCGGTCTTGACTTTAGGAGTGCCCCTCGTAACACTCAATCAAGCTCTGAACCGAAGTCAGCAAACGTTAATGAATTTCGCAGACTCACGTTGGTTATGCAGCCAATTACTATTTTGACTATATAGTCATCCGGTACCCTGAAAGGAAATCTATTCACCTGTGTACGTATTGTACGTACGTAGGCTCTCTGAATTAGACATCTTCCGAAGCTGCAACGCGAATGTGTGTTTGTGTATGTGTGTATGTATAGTATGTACATATGCATGCATGTTTCTCTTTACTTTTTCAACCGTTCGTAGACAACTGCACACATGGACACGAACTGTTGCTTGTTCTGTGTGTGAGTGTGTGTATATGATGTCAACTATTTGATATTTGCGTTCTTTGTTGTTGCTGCATAATGTTACTAATGAAAACCCTAATGCCAAAAGTACTAAACAACGAAAAAATTACTTCTAAAAATGTTATATAATTTTTAATTAATTAACATTTCTTGCCCTGTCAGTGCAAAACGAATGTACTTTTGTACATATGTATGTATGTATGTACACACATGTGTACAAATGAACATTCACACATTAGTGTCTCTCATTTTGCTTTGGCTACTTCAACCGTTTGCACGCAACTACACGAATAGCTGCTTGTATGTGTGTGTGTGTGTGTATGTATACTTAGTTGTCCCCAACTGTTTGATATTTTGTATTGTTTGTTCTGCCTGCATTTGTAAAATGCATATTTTGAAAATTCTTGAACGCAAAGTTGTAGATTTAGTTACGTAGATTACAGTCCCAAATTTGAAATCGATCGCAAAAATTGATAACACAAACTTTTCATTTGAAAAGGTGTATAAATATTAAAACCCCAATAATTCAAGCTCCACCACAAATTTCGAAAATCCGAGTATGCAGTTTTGTTTGTATTCTTTTATAGATTAAAAAAATCAAATTATAGTTGATCGGTGCAGAAATGCAGAATTTTGAAACAAACTTTGGAGCTCATTTTCCCCCCTTTGGAGCTTAAATTCTCCTTCTTAGTGGGCACCTTCATATGATAGGATCCTTGAGCCCAAATTTCAGCTTCATAGCGCTTGCCGTTTGGGCTGTGGGCTGTTTTTTTACAGGAAAACTCCCATATTTCAATGCCCAAAAAAATTTCAAAAAACCAAGTATACAGTTTTTCTTGGAATTTTTCTGAGAGTAAACAAACTAAGTTTAAAGTTAAACAGATGAAAATTGTAGATTTTTCATACAAACTTTGGGTCTCGATTTCCTCCCTTTGGACCTCGAATTTTCCAAAATCCCTTCTTAGTGGGCACCTACTCTACTGAAAGGATACTTGAGTCCAAATTTTAGCTTCCTAGCTTTTACCGTTTGGGCTGTACGTTGATCACCAATCAGTCAGTCAGGACAAACTGTTTTATATAGATAGAGATAATATAAACATACAAACATACAAATATGTAGATATAAGAATTTTATGTATTAGACTGAAGACACACAAAAACAAGATAGAATGCTACAATCGAGCAAGCCCGACAGTAAAATAAGCTGTACTCTCAACAAAAAAGAAAAATTCAAAAAAAAATTAAATTATTAAAAAAAATGAATGAATGAAGTAATTAATTAAATTAAATTAGAATACATGTTTATGTTCAGTTTTAACAGCATACATTTACATCACGTACCTATTCGAATTTTAGGAAAATCTAAGATTTTTCCAATATTATTCAATTCCCTCATATCGTGGATATGAATTCCATGTTATCTAACATTTCTTCTATTTCGTCCTTATCTTTGTCCCTTGTCCAAGAGTTATTTTCAATTCATTTAAGTTGCCTTTTATTAATTCAAAGTTTTCCCTAATCAATTTCTTTGCTTCCTCTTCCTCTAACCCTTCATAAAAATCACCCTTTATTCTTTTTTCAAACCTTCTGGCCCTAGATATAATGTCATTTTTCCGGTTTTCCCTTTGATATTATTGTTTAAAAAAAAAAACTTTTTAAGTTTCAATTATTTTCTTTATCATTTTTTGTTAATTCCTCCTCCTTTTTAACAAAATTCTTTTACTTGTTCGTAATTTGTTGTTTTTATACCCTGTACCCGTAGGGTAAAAAGGGTATATTAGGTTTGTGCAAAGTATGTAATATGCAGATGGAAGCATCTCCGACCCCATCTCTATATATATAAAACAGTTTGTCCTGACTGACTGATTGGTGATCAACGCACAGCCCAAACGGTAAAGGCTAGGAAGCTGAAATTTGGACTCAAGTATCCTTTCATAGTCTAGGTCCCCACTAAGAAGGGATTTTGGAAAACTCGAGCTCCAAAGGGGGGAAAACAGGCTCCAACGTTTGTATGAAAAATCTACAGTTTTCATCTGATTAACTTTAAACTTAGTTTGTATACTCTCAGAACAATTCCAAGAAAAACTGTATACTTGGTTTTTTGATATTTTTTTTGGGGCCTAAAATATGGGAGTTTTCCTGTAAAAAAAATGTTGGGGCACAAAAGCAAACCGCGTCAACAGCCCACAGCCCAAACGGTAAAAGCTAGGATGCTGAAATTTGGGCTCAAGTATCCTATCATGGTGTAGATGAGCACTAAGAAGGGATTTTGGAAAATTCGAGCTCCAAAGGGGGGAAAAGTAGCTCCAAAGTTTGTTTGAAAATCCGCATTTTTTAGCCGATCGACATAAAATTTGGTTTCTGAAATCAATTAAAGAATACAAACAAAACTGCATACTTAGATTTTCGAAATTTGTGTTGGAGCTTGAATTATTGGGGTTTTAATATTTATTCACTATTTCAAATGAAAAGTTTGTGTTATAAATTTAGTCCGATCGATTTAAAATTTGGATAATGTAATCTACGTAACTAAATCTACAACTTTGCATTCAAGGATTTTCAAAATATGCATTTTACAAAAGCAGGCAGAACAAACAATACAAAATATCAAACAGTTGGGGACAACTAAGTATACATACACACACACACACATGCAAACAGCTGTTCGTGTAGTTGCGTGCAAACGATTGAAATAGCCAAAGCAAAATGTGAGACACTGTTTGAATGTCCATACATACATACATATGTGCACATCTATGTATGTACATATGTATCTACATGTGTATGTTTGTACATTCGTCTTGCACTGGCAGAGCAAGAAATGTTAATTAATTGAAAATTATATAACATTTTTTAAAGTAATTTTTTCTTTGTTTAGTGCATTTGGCATTAGTGTTTTCATTAATAACTTTATGAAGCAACAACAAATATCAAATAGTTGGGGACATCACATACACACACTCACACACAACAAGCAACAGTTCGTGTCTATGTGTGCGGTTCTCTACGTACGGTTGAAAAAGTAAAGAGAAACATACATATGTATGCCTGTGTATGAATATAGCATGTATGTACATTCGTATTAATGTATACATTGGGCAATCGAACACAGTTGCTTGATTGTAAAAAAAATAATGCTCTAAAAACAACAACAACTGCAAGTCATTGGCTCGCTCTTCTTCTTTCGTTTTGACCATTTAATGTTAATTGCAAAGACAAAACGCCAAAAGTTTACAGTTACCGTCGCTAGACAACGACTGCGTAAGCGATAGTAAAGCAGAAACCGAATAACGGAGCTACGCATATTCTGCTTCGTATTGCGGGCAGATGTATGTATGTATATGATTTGTTCTTATTGATCTCAATAAATAATTAGATTTTATTATTTAAATATTCAGCTTATTCCATTCAAACTTCGATATTTTGATGCTATCGGTGGCTTCAACTATCGAAAGTCTTATTCTAGCAAATTGAGATGAGAATTGTCAGTGTTCTTTGATCGTGGCTCATCGCTGCACGGCATTGACACGTGTGCCGTGTTTCATATTCCGAGTTTGTGCGTGACCGTATTGACTCAATATGGCACAAAAAGACTCAAATGTGAATTTAAAATTAGGATATACTCTTATAATTATTCCCCTTTTTTTGCACATAGTCTATCGTAAAACGTTGCGGTTTCTCTATATATAAAAAAAATTCTAGCTCCAAAGGGGGGAAAACGAGCTTTAAAAAATATTAGTTATAGTGGTCATGTTCGTTTAACGAAATAGTTTGGCAAGAACAAAAATGTAACGGACTACTGAACCATTTTTTGTCAAGAACAGAAAATGTTCATTTAAATACCTTAAATGCCTTCCTACTGGTAACTTAAAGGGCGAAAGCATATGGAAAGGTTATGCACACACAAAATAAATACAATTGGAAACATTATATTGAGCCGGGTTAAGACGGGCAATACCTGCTAGTAAAGTATATATATTCTGAATCAGCATGACGAGAGAAATCGATCTAGACATGTCCGTCCTTCCGTCTGTCCGTCCGTCTGTCAGTCCGTCTGTCTGGATGAACGCAAGGATCTCAGAAACTGTAAAAGCTAGAATAACCAAAGTTGGCATCCAGATTCTCCTAGGGTAACTACGGGTACAGTGTATAACAAGTAAAAACTTCTATGAAATAGTGGCAAAACTAATCGAAGTATTCCTAAATCAGTTTGAGGACATGATTTTCGATAAACATTATAAACGACTGGAAAATCTAAAACAGATGCTTGATGAAATGAATCGATCTCGATTCATAACCTCACGCTTTGGAACATATTTGGAAATATGTCTCTGGTCAAATGATAAGGTTGACGTTGGACGAGACACTTGCTTTTGCTGCTCAAATTTTAACGAAGGAGGCGGTGAATTAAATGGATCGTTATTATAAGCTCACAGCTCGTTGTATAAAACAAGTAAAAAAGCTAAAGTCAGGTGTCTTTGACTTTGAAATACTCTGTACATATAATTATAAAAATTGCAATAATTATAGAAATTAAAAAAATTGAAAGAAAAATTTGGATCGATTTTACCTCTCTCGGCATTCGAACTCACGTAAAGGTTGTATAAAGCAATTGCGTCTATGAGAGTGTACGAATGTCTGTGCGCGTATATTCGTGTAGGTGTAAACATGTTCGAAGTCAGCCAAACAGCAACATCAACAACAGCTGCGGGCATCGCTTGAGCAGCAAATATATTATGGCTATAACTTCTTGTTAAATCGGTCTATCATAGAGAAACTTGACATACGAACACATAATAATTAACTGAGCGTATTTGAAAAATTTGAGAAATTCCAAGAATGACGGGAGTTACGATTTGCATGGGAGAGGGAGGGAATTTCCAAAATACACATATTCTGCGTATTCACATAAGGCATCTGGGACTCAAATTTGGTGTCCTATAAGACCTAGTATAGGCACCGAGATATAGGTGATTATACGAACGGAAAACGGGAAACGCGCTTCTTCCAGTATGCTCTGATTTCTGAAGCAATTCACCGGCTTGTCGGTGGACTCAATTGTGGGGGTGTGACCTGCCTACGGCTTAGGGGAACCTGGATGCCAAGTTTGGTAATTCTAGCTCTTGTACCTTCTGAGATCCTTGCGCTCATACAGACGGACGGACGGACGGACAGACAAACAGACAGGCAGGGCTAGATCGACTCGTCTCATCATGCTGATCAAGAATATATATACTTTGTGTGTTACATACATTCGCACAAAACTAGTATACCTTTTTACCCTTTGGGTACAGGCTATAAAAAATAATTTTTTTTAATTAAAAAAATAAATCAAAAAGTATGTTAAGTTATTATTTTATTATTACATTTGGAATTATTCAGTTCATAAAAAATCACCTTTTTAGGTTTTTCAAATAATAACCGTGAATTATATTTAAAATACTATTTACTGCTTATTATAACTGACTGCTTTTTAAGTCAAAACTAGACTATTGCGCTGCACCAAAACTTTTTCAATTTTTTTGTACGTATACCTAGGATAACAAAGTAAGACCCCTTTTTGTCTGTTCAAATGCTTTAAACCAAAAAAATCACAATTTAGTAATGGGTCAGAAAGATTGCAAGCCTACAATTTTAAATTACACTAGCTTTAATAAATGTTATGCATCATTTTGGTTACACAATATTAAATGGTGTTCACATAGGATGCTTTAGGTAAATTTTGGTAAGCATGAGGCATGGATGAAAGTTTTAAGGGTTAGGTAAAGGAATATCTCGGGAACACATTTTCAAAATGTGGGAGAGGTACTAGAAGGTCCTTTTTTATTTTCCACCAAAGTTAAAAATACCCTAAAAACAGGTAGTTTGCTAAAAATCATTTTTTTAGAGAACTATATTGCAAAAGGCACAATTTTAATTAAATAAAGCATAATATTAATACACCTATCAATACAAAACATTAAAGATTAGTCACATAATTTAGCTAATATAATACCTGAAAGATGAAGTATTTGCATACAATTCAATTTTTCGTTGGGAAATAAAAAAAGGGTCAACTTTGAATGCATATATCTCATTAACTATAATTTAATCCGATTTCTTTAAGAGTATGATTTTCCTAATCTCTGGGAAATGTACATTTAAATACATGTACTCATAATCTCCAAAGCGTTAATGAAATTTTTGATTTTCGCAAGGCCTAAGGCCCCACAGTGCGTCGGCAGCACTGAGGATAAACCTGCCCAAAATACTCAAGTTTACCGGGGGGAAAATGTTGCCGCCGAAATGCTGTTCATCTAGGGTTAACTATATTTTGCCTTACATCTTTGAAGCATATTTGTTTGTCTACATTTTACCGTACGAAGTCAATTTAGTTTTTGTTTTGGTTTCAGCAGCGGGAACGAATACTATTAAACGTACAATGCGCTCTTAGTTAAGAACAAAGATGAAGTTAATGGAAAGTTGATTGCTTGTTTCACCTGCTCTAAAAAGTCGCTGCCGCCTGGCCCCAAACTCAACAATGCAGTTACATTTGTGCTACTATTTGTTGTTGCTCTACTTCTAAAATAACAACAACACGAAGTTTTTCTCGTCATTGTTTTTCTGCGAAGATTTTCTTCAAAAAATTCCCGTACTAACTGTGAAGTGTTGATACTTTAAATGGGTATTAAAAGAAACTGCTTAAACAGCTAATCTATCCATAGCTCTGCGCATCGGAAGCGGTCTTGACTTTAGGAGTGCCCTTCGTAACACTCAATCAAGCTCTGAACCGAAGTCAGCAAACGTTAATGAATTTCGCAGACTCACGTTGGTTATGCAGCCAATTACTATTTTGACTATATAGTCATCCGGTACCCTGAAAGGAAATCTATTCACCTGTGTACGTATTGTACGTACGTAGGCTCTCTGAATTAGACATCTTCCGAAGCTGCAACGCGAATGTGTGTTTGTGTATGTGTGTATGTATAGTATGTACATATGCATGCATGTTTCTCTTTACTTTTTCAACCGTTCGTAGACAACTGCACACATGGACACGAACTGTTGCTTGTTCTGTGTGTGAGTGTGTGTATATGATGTCAACTATTTGATATTTGCGTTCTTTGTTGTTGCTGCATAATGTTACTAATGAAAACCCTAATGCCAAAAGTACTAAACAACGAAAAAATTACTTCTAAAAATGTTATATAATTTTTAATTAATTAACATTTCTTGCCCTGTCAGTGCAAAACGAATGTACTTTTGTACATATGTATGTATGTATGTACACACATGTGTACAAATGAACATTCACACATTAGTGTCTCTCATTTTGCTTTGGCTACTTCAACCGTTTGCACGCAACTACACGAATAGCTGCTTGTATGTGTGTGTGTGTGTGTATGTATACTTAGTTGTCCCCAACTGTTTGATATTTTGTATTGTTTGTTCTGCCTGCATTTGTAAAATGCATATTTTGAAAATTCTTGAACGCAAAGTTGTAGATTTAGTTACGTAGATTACAGTCCCAAATTTGAAATCGATCGCAAAAATTGATAACACAAACTTTTCATTTGAAAAGGTGTATAAATATTAAAACCCCAATAATTCAAGCTCCACCACAAATTTCGAAAATCCGAGTATGCAGTTTTGTTTGTATTCTTTTATAGATTAAAAAAATCAAATTATAGTTGATCGGTGCAGAAATGCAGAATTTTGAAACAAACTTTGGAGCTCATTTTCCCCCCTTTGGAGCTTAAATTCTCCTTCTTAGTGGGCACCTTCATATGATAGGATCCTTGAGCCCAAATTTCAGCTTCATAGCGCTTGCCGTTTGGGCTGTGGGCTGTTTTTTACAGGAAAACTCCCATATTTCAATGCCCAAAAAAATTTCAAAAAACCAAGTATACAGTTTTTCTTGGAATTTTTCTGAGAGTAAACAAACTAAGTTTAAAGTTAAACAGATGAAAATTGTAGATTTTTCATACAAACTTTGGGTCTCGATTTCCTCCCTTTGGACCTCGAATTTTCCAAAATCCCTTCTTAGTGGGCACCTACTCTACTGAAAGGATACTTGAGTCCAAATTTTAGCTTTCTAGCTTTTACCGTTTGGGCTGTACGTTGATCACCAATCAGTCAGTCAGGACAAACTGTTTTATATAGATAGAGATAATATAAACATACAAACATACAAATATGTAGATATAAGAATTTTATGTATTAGACTGAAGACACACAAAAACAAGATAGAATGCTACAGTCGAGCAAGCCCGACAGTAAAATAAGCTGTACTCTCAACAAAAAAGAAAAATTCAAAAAAAAATTAAATTATTAAAAAAAATGAATGAATGAAGTAATTAATTAAATTAAATTAGAATACATGTTTATGTTCAGTTTTAACAGCATACATTTACATCACGTACCTATTCGAATTTTAGGAAAATCTAAGATTTTTCCAATATTATTCAATTCCCTCATACCGTGGATATGAATTCCATGTTATCTAACATTTCTTCTATTTCGTCCTTATCTTTGTCCCTTGTCCAAGAGTTATTTTTCAATTCATTTAAGTTGCCTTTTATTAATTCAAAGTTTTCCCTAATCAATTTCTTTGCTTCCTCTTCCTCTAACCCTTCATAAAAATCACCCTTTATTCTTTTTTCAAACCTTCTGGCCCTAGATATAATGTCATTTTTCCGGTTTTCCCTTTGATATTATTGTTTAAAAAAAAAACTTTTTAAGTTTCAATTATGTTCTTTATCATTTTTTGTTAATTCCTCCTCCTTTTTAACAAAATTCTTTTACTTGTTCGTAATTTGTTGTTTTTATACCCTGTACCCGTAGGGTAAAAAGGGTATATTAGGTTTGTGCAAAGTATGTAATATGCAGATGGAAGCATCTCCGACCCCATCTCTATATATATAAAACAGTTTGTCCTGACTGACTGATTGGTGATCAACGCACAGCCCAAACGGTAAAGGCTAGGAAGCTGAAATTTGGACTCAAGTATCCTTTCATAGTCTAGGTCCCCACTAAGAAGGGATTTTGGAAAACTCGAGCTCCAAAGGGGGGAAAACAGGCTCCAACGTTTGTATGAAAAATCTACAGTTTTCATCTGATTAACTTTAAACTTAGTTTGTATACTCTCAGAACAATTCCAAGAAAAACTGTATACTTGGTTTTTTGATATTTTTTTTGGGGCCTAAAATATGGGAGTTTTCCTGTAAAAAAAATGTTGGGGCACAAAAGCAAACCGCGTCAACAGCCCACAGCCTACACGGTAAAAGCTAGGATGCTGAAATTTTGGCTCAAGTATCCCATCATGGTGTAGATGATCACTAAGAAGGGATTTTGGAAAATTCGAGCTCCAAAGAGGGGAAAAGTAGCTCCAAAGTTTGTTTTAAAAATCCGCATTTTTCAACCGATCGACTTAAAACTTAGTTTCTAAAATCAATTAAAGAATACAAAGAAAACTGCATACTCGGTTTTTTAAATTTTTGTTGGAGCTTGAATTATTGGGGTTTTCTTGGGGCACAAAAGCAAACCGCGTCAACAGCCCACAGCCCACACGGTAAAAGCTAGGATGCTGAAATTTGGGCTCAAGTATCCTATCATGGTGTAGATGAGCACTAAGAAGGGATTTTGGAAAATTCGAGCTCCAAAGGGGGGAAAAGTAGCTCCAAAGTTTGTTTGAAAAATCCGCATTTTTTAGCCGATCGACATAAAATTTGGTTTCTGAAATCAATTAAAGAATACAAACAAAACTGCATACTTAGATTTTCGAAATTTGTGTTGGAGCTTGAATTATTGGGGTTTTAATATTTATTTACTATTTCAAATGAAAAGTTTGTGTTATAAATTTAGTCCGATCGATTTAAAATTTGGATAATGTAATCTACGTAACTAAATCTACAACTTTGCATTCAAGGATTTTCAAAATATGCATTTTACAAAAGCAGGCAGAACAAACAATACAAAATATCAAACAGTTGGGGACAACTAAGTATACATACACACACACACACATGCAAACAGCTGTTCGTGTAGTTGCGTGCAAACGATTGAAATAGCCAAAGCAACATGTGAGACACTGTTTGAATGTCCATACATACATACATATGTGCACATCTATGTATGTACATATGTATCTACATGTGTATGTTTGTACATTCGTCTTGCACTGGCAGAGCAAGAAATGTTAATTAATTGAAAATTATATAACATTTTTTAAAGTAATTTTTTCTTTGTTTAGTGCATTTGGCATTAGTGTTTTCATTAATAACTTTATGAAGCAACAACAAATATCAAATAGTTGGGGACATCACATACACACACTCACACACAACAAGCAACAGTTCGTGTCTATGTGTGCGGTTCTCTACGTACGGTTGAAAAAGTAAAGAGAAACATACATATGTATGCCTGTGTATGAATATAGCATGTATGTACATTCGTATTAATGTATACATTGGGCAATCGAACACAGTTGTTTGATTGTAAAAAAATAATGCTCTAAAAACAACAACAACTGCAAGTCATTGGCTCGCTCTTCTTCTTTCGTTTTGACCATTTAATGTTAATTGCAAAGACAAAACGCCAAAAGTTTACAGTTACCGTCGCTAGACAACGACTGCGTAAGCGATAGTAAAGCAGAAACCGAATAACGGAGCTACGCATATTCTGCTTCGTATTGCGGGCAGATGTATGTATGTATATGATTTGTTCTTATTGATCTCAATAAATAATTAGATTTTATTATTTAAATATTCAGCTTATTCCATTCAAACTTCGATATTTTGATGCTATCGGTGGCTTCAACTATCGAAAGTCTTACTCTAGCAAATTGAGATGAGAATTGTCAGTGTTCTTTGATCGTGGCTCATCGCTGCACGGCATTGGTGATCAACGCACAGCCCAAACGGTAAAAGATGAAATTTTGATTCAAGTATCCTTTCATAGTATCCATCATAGTGTAGGAGCACACTAAGAAAGGCTTTTGGAAAATTCTAGCTCCAAAGGGGGGAAAACGAGCTTTAAAAAATATTAGTTATAGTGGTCATGTTCGTTTAAACGAAATAGTTTGGCAAGAACAAAAATGTAACGGACTACTGAACAATTTTTTGTCAAGAACAGAAAATGTTCATTTAAATACCTTAAATGCCTTCCTACTGGTAACTTAAAGGTGAAAGCATATGGGAAGGTTATGCACACACAAAATAAATACAATTGGAAACATTATATTGAGCCGGGTTAAGACGGGCAATACCTGCTAGTAAAGTATATATATTCTGAATCAGCATGACGAGAGAAATCGATCTAGACATGTCCGTCCTTCCGTCTGTCCGTCCGTCTGTCAGTCCGTCTGTCTGGATGAACGCAAGGATCTCAGAAACTGTAAAAGCTAGAATAACCAAAGTTGGCATCCAGATTCTCCTAGGGTAACTACGGGTACAGTGTATAACAAGTAAAAACTTCTATGAAATAGTGGCAAAACTAATCGAAGTATTCCTAAATCAGTTTGAGGACATGATTTTCGATAAACATTATAAACGACTGGAAAATCTAAAACAGATGCTTGATGAAATGAATCGATCTCGATTCATAACCTCACGCTTTGGAACATATTTGGAAATATGTCTCTGGTCAAATGATAAGGTTGACGTTGGACGAGACACTTGCTTTTGCTGCTCAAATTTTAACGAAGGAGGCGGTGAATTAAATGGATCGTTATTATAAGCTCACAGCTCGTTGTATAAAACAAGTAAAAAAGCTAAAGTCAGGTGTCTTTGACTTTGAAATACTCTGTACATATAATTATAAAAATTGCAATAATTATAGATATTAAAAAAATTGAAAGAAAAATTTGGATCGATTTTACCTCTCTCGGCATTCGAACTCACGTAAAGGTTGTATAAAGCAATTGCGTCTATGAGAGTGTACGAATGTCTGTGCGCGTATATTCGTGTAGGTGTAAACATGTTCGAAGTCAGCCAAACAGCAACATCAACAACAGCTGCGGGCATCGCTTGAGCAGCAAATATATTATGGCTATAACTTCTTGTTAAATCGGTCTATCATAGAGAAACTTGACATACGAACACATAATAATTAACTGAGCGTATTTGAAAAATTTGAGAAATTCCAAGAATGACGGGAGTTACGATTTGCATGGGAGAGGGAGGGAATTTCCAAAATACACATATTCTGCGTATTCACATAAGGCATCTGGGACTCAAATTTGGTGTCCTATAAGACCTAGTATAGGCACCGAGATATAGGCGATTATACGAACGGAAAACGGGAAACGCGCTTCTTCCAGTATGCTCTGATTTCTGAAGCAATTCACCGGCTTGTCGGTGGACTCAATTGTGGGGGTGTGACCTGCCTACGGCTTAGGGGAACCTGGATGCCAAGTTTGGTAATTCTAGCTCTTGTACCTTCTGAGATCCTTGCGCTCATACAGACGGACGGACGGACGGACAGACAAACAGACAGGCAGGGCTAGATCGACTCGTCTCATCATGCTGATCAAGAATATATATACTTTGTGTGTTACATACATTCGCACAAAACTAGTATACCTTTTTACCCTTTGGGTACAGGCTATAAAAAATAATTTTTTTTAATTAAAAAAAATAAATCAAAAAGTATGTTAAGTTATTATTTTATTATTACATTTGGAATTATTCAGTTCATAAAAAATCACCTTTTTAGGTTTTTCAAATAATAACCGTGAATTATATTTAAAATACTATTCACTGCTTATTATAACTGACTGCTTTTTAAGTCAAAACTAGACTATTGCGCTGCACCAAAACTTTTACAATTTTTTTGTACGTATACCTAGGATAACAAAGTAAGACCCCTTTTTGTCTGTTCAAATGCTTTAAACCAAAAAAATCACAATTTAGTAATGGGTCAGAAAGATTGCAAGCCTACAATTTTAAATTACACTAGCTTTAATAAATGTTATGCATCATTTTGGTTACACAATATTAAATGGTGTTCACATAGGATGCTTTAGGTAAATTTTGGTAAGCATGAGGCATGGATGAAAGTTTTAAGGGTTAGGTAAAGGAATATCTCGGGAACACATTTTCAAAATGTGGGAGAGGTACTAGAAGGTCCTTTTTTATTTTCCACCAAAGTTAAAAAATACCCTAAAAACAGGTAGTTTGCTAAAAATCATTTTTTTAGAGAACTATATTGCAAAAGGCACAATTTTAATTAAATAAAGCATAATATTAATACACCTATCAATACAAAACATTAAAGATTAGTCACATAATTTAGCTAATATAATACCTGAAAGATGAAGTATTTGCATACAATTCAATTTTTCGTTGGGAAATAAAAAAAGGGTCAACTTTGAATGCATATATCTCATTAACTATAATTTAATCCGATTTCTTTAAGAGTATGATTTTCCTAATCTCTGGGAAATGTACATTTAAATACATGTACTCATAATCTCCAAAGCGTTAATGAAATTTTTGATTTTCGCAAGGCCTAAGGCCCCACAGTGCGTCGGCAGCACTGAGGATAAACCTGCCCAAAATACTCAAGTTTACCGGGGGGAAAATGTTGCCGCCGAAATGCTGTCCATCTAGGGTTAACTATATTTTGCCTTACATCTTTGAAGCATATTTGTTTGTCTACATTTTACCGTACGAAGTCAATTTAGTTTTTGTTTTGGTTTCAGCAGCGGGAACGAATACTATTAAACGTACAATGCGCTCTTAGTTAAGAACAAAGATGAAGTTAATGGAAAGTTGATTGCTTGTTTCACCTGCTCTAAAAAGTCGCTGCCGCCTGGCCCCAAACTCAACAATGCAGTTACATTTGTGCTACTATTTGTTGTTGCTCTACTTCTAAAATAACAACAACACGAAGTTTTTCTCGTCATTGTTTTTCTGCGAAGATTTTCTTCAAAAAATTCCCGTACTAACTGTGAAGTGTTGATACTTTAAATGGGTATTAAAAGAAACTGCTTAAACAGCTAATCTATCCATAGCTCTGCGCATCGGAAGCGGTCTTGACTTTAGGAGTGCCCTTCGTAACACTCAATCAAGCTCTGAACCGAAGTCAGCAAACGTTAATGAATTTCGCAGACTCACGTTGGTTATGCAGCCAATTACTATTTTGACTATATAGTCATCCGGTACCCTGAAAGGAAATCTATTCACCTGTGTACGTATTGTACGTACGTAGGCTCTCTGAATTAGACATCTTCCGAAGCTGCTCTATAATATCGAGGCCACTAGAAAATGAATGAACCAGTGGGGAATGTAATTCTGCCCAGCTATAGTGTTGGTAGCCATATTTCTCAAAGCACTGCTCGTTTCTCGCAAGCAATGCAGCTTATACCCTGGAAAGAACGTCATAGTCTTCTAACCCATCTCGCTCGATCCTAGCGTCAACATCGTCGTACCACATCGTCGTACCACTTTGGTCCGGACAAAAAAGGGAAACCAGCTGTATCCTTTGAACCGTTCCGCGCTGGGTCGATTGGCAGTAATGACAAATTGTTCACTACTGTCTCCCTTAACCAGGGCAGCGCATGCCAGCACCTCTTCGCCACCAATGCTATCGCGCGACTACATCTCACCGAGCAAGATCGCTTCTAATTCTGCGCACCGGTTTTTACGTTTATCGAAAAAAACGAATTTATTTTCTTTTAACTAAAAAAAAAAATAAGAATGTAAAACCGGAGGTATCCCATTTCTGATGATAGAGAAAACACTGAAGTCGTAAAATAAAGATTAAAATAGTTTCCGAAGCAATTCTGTGACCGGCCGATGTTTCTCAGAAAGAAAAACTAACTGAACACAGATTTGCTCTCCCTCCATATTCCGATTCCCGTTGACAGGAAAAATATCCTCTAACATATATATTTGTGAACTGTATACTGATACGTATACATATACATATTTGTTACTGAAATCATTCTCAGTATCAAGTTTACATATGTGTTGAGGCACCGAGCTTTTCGGGAGCCTTTTTTTGTCTATGGGTTTTGTCTGAAGCGGGCTTCAGACACGACAATTAAAACAAGAACGATTTCTTTTCAAATGTAATGTAATGTATATTTTGCTGCGCAGGGCCAATTATGTTTGTCTATAAACCGAATTAATATATTGTAATGCAAATTGGTAGTGCATAGTTCAAACTGCGAGCTTGGCGCTCAAGTATCGATTTGCGCTTATCGATACGCTCACATGCGCCACCTATCAACAGCTGTTTTTACAAGATCCATGCTGCCGCAGCCAACTTCAAGGCTTCAACCGCAACTAACTTTAAGGAGTTGTTCTCTTCCTGGTGTGCGCTGGACCGACACGGTTGTGTTCTCCGCTGATGCGGATCTTTTAAGCATCTCCATATGTGTAAATTAAATCCCTAAGTATTTGGGCCATCTGCCTGTTTTGATCGCCATTGAAGGCTAATAAAGTGAAGTAAAGGAAAGCTGAGTTGAACGGCGCAATTATATCTTTGGCGCTGCTGTTAATTCTCTGAAAGTGAGCCCTTCTCTGACAAGCGTCGACGAGCACCACGCCTCCGCTATACAGATTTGTTGCTGCAGCCACTTCGCCAGCCGCCACGCTGCCGGTCCCTGCTGCTTTACACACCTGCCCGCTATTTACGATTTACGCTACATTGGTGTCAGATGTGGGGTTATGTTCGATCATCGCGAGGGATCCTAGCCACACAAAATGCCGAAAACTAAAAATAAAGCAAACGATAAGTGTTGGCAAGCCGCCGTCGTCCTATTCAACGTGGACACGTGGGAACCAACCTGTTACGCTAGGAAGGCAGCTGCCAGCGCCCACCATGTCCACGCCGGATCGAGACGCGCACCAGCACCAAAGTGCTGGCTCCATGGCGCACGCGGCTATATCGGCCGCGCTTAATGCTGCGGCCCACGCTACGACCACCGAACAGACGATGGGACAACGGATGGTAATAAACGGAGACACTCTGGCTGAAAATGTGTCTCCGGAACCGCAGCGCGCCATTCATTTGCCCAGTCAACTTTTGTCGACGCTCGGACGCCCACCGCTGTCAAACAACGCTCCGGCTGCTGGAGAGAAGACTGTGCGTAATGACTGTTACCAATCGAAGACGCCGCAAGCTGCTTGGTCTGCTGCCGTTGGCCCTGAATGGCAATCCGCTGCACATCTGTCGGCACCACAGCCCCCACCGCTTTCTACAGGGCCGCCACCCATCGCGCACAGCCTCACAATTCCCCCACAGCGCTGCCAGATCAGGCAGACCCTTTGAGTTATGTTTTGACACTGTTGGAGGTCAGCGCCCTCCGTTCAGCCCCAGTATGCTGCCCGCCTACGATGGCAACTCGCGTGGCCGGACTATGAGCGCGTAGTGGACACGTTGGCCGAATTTTATGGCTGGACTGATGAGGAGAGGCGGATCGGCGTCGCGTTGAACCTCAAAGCACGCGCGCTAAAGCTATACAACACATTGCCCGGCTGGCCAGGCCCACCCCATGACACACTTTGCACAGCCATGCGAAGATGGTTCACGCCCACTCAGGAGTCATACCTTCAACAATTTTATGGTCGGCGGCAGAACCTGCGCGAGACTCTGGAGGATTTTGCGCTGGATCTGGAGCACTTGGCGCAAAGAGCGTTCGGCAGCGTACCTGAAGCGCTGCTTAATTTGACACTCGTAGAAGGAGTAAGGCAGCTGGCGAGACGGAAACTTCCAGTCAGACCGTCGAGTATCAGGCACCAGCTTCCGTGGCTACGACAAGCGACACACCAAAAGTAGCTTCAACTCTATTTCCAGTCCATACGCAAGGCAGCCAAAGCCTGCACTGCGTCGTGATCCTACAGGATCGCCCCGTGCCTATGGTTGTAGATACAGGAGCCGCCGTTTCGCTGCTAAACTACAGGCATGTGAACCAACCAATGCAGACTACGCCTTGCGATGTGGTGCTGAAAGGACCGTCTGCCGAAACATTTCGAGCTACCAAGCGAGCAACAGTAAGATTTCGGCTTGGCAAGCGAACACTCGGCCATGACTTCCTTCTTGTTGGTGGCGACACACCCAGCTTGCTCGGCATTGATTTCTTGCTACAACAGAAGGCCGTGGTGAGTTTAAAAAGGCTGTGTCTAACATTGGGCGGCAGCGCCATTCCTCTTTTCCCCCCAGGGCGAGCCGTGGACAACATGCTGTACCTTACATCGCCAATTTGTCTGCCACCGAGCTGTGACGCATCTGTGCGAATCACCTGTGCCGCAGTCGAACCTCAAGGGAGCGTGATTATAGAGCCGGCTGCCCAGTCTGAGCTGCCGCCTGGCGTTATGGTTGGCCGCACGCTTGTGGATACGATTAAGGGAGATATGACATTGCGATTGCTGCCAAGGAAAGTGAAATAAAATGTTCAAGTGCAAAGCAGAAGCGTTAAAACAATGAAACCAAAATGACATTTATAGAACAACAACAACAACAAAAATGAAAGAGAATACACTTATGTTGAACGATCAATCTTGAGGATAGTGTGAAGATATGTGCTTCTAACAAATCACTAAATTTAAACAAAGTTCCAATAAGAGAGTGGAAGAAGAATAAAAGAAGATAAAGACCTGAAAAGGCACCGACAACGCTACATAGAGCGTACTTAGATGACCTGTGCGATGACCGGCACCGGCCCCGCCTGAGCCCAAAGGCCCCGGACAACTGCAGCGTACAAATATAAACGTGAGAGGCCTGTCGCCCCTTACTCCATCGTTGGAAACAAACTGGAGACGGATCTCCTTAACGCTGCTCCTATCGAGCAAAGGGACAAGCCGAGTCTAAAGGAGGCTTTAGAGGCTTTTCCATCCGATGGACCGCGCCCACTCACAATAGCTGAGTACCGGGCACGCGAGCAGCCACGACAGCCCAAGAAAAAGAAGAAGCGGGGAGGAAAACGCGTAAAACTGCTCCGGCAACGTAGGTTGGTCCAAGACCTACTACGAGCAGCTACAAACAGCGAGGACGAGGACAGATTAAAAACCAACTGGAGGACCTAAACAGGAATCTTTGCGATGCAAAGTAACGCAATAAGGGCTGCATTTATGCCAATGCCTGAATTGCCAATAATTTACCTATAAAACTTCTACCCACAAGTCGATGCGTGCAAATGCTGCTTGTAAAATACTAATATCTGTTAGGCTTTTACTAAAAACATATGGCTGATATTGTAATTATATAGAGCAAAACCAATGTAAATCGGCCATATGCTCTAACACATACTATCTTCATATTTTCAAAAATTTGTTCTTCTAAATTTAAATTTGAAATTGAAATTTGAATTAATATTGAAAATACAAAAAAAATAATGAAGGAATAATTAGCGCATGCCAAAAATCAAATTTTGCAATCAATTAATATGAATGAGGGATAATAATATAAGTAAATTGGGAAATGATACCAATAATGAGCCATATATAAATGGCATATTTCTTCATAGAAAAGCAAGAATTATAACCAACATGGGTTTAGTGGACACCAGGACAGTGGATTCCACTGCCAATGTAATTAATAAAGTGGAATCAAAAGAGATTGATTTAGGATTTACTAATACCCTGTTGATAATAATTGTTGTTATTATGTGTGCCAACGTATTTTTCAAAATTTATAAGCTACACAATAAATGCATTAAAAAGAAATATTTGAGTAAGGCTAATGATTTGGACAGAGTATAAATTGTCTACATGGCAAGTATGACAACTCTAAACGCAATTAGGAAAGTTTACAGTAGGGACCCACATTTTACGAAAAGAATTCTACAAATGGTCTTAACGACCCCGAGGAGCATATTAGAGCTCGAATATATGTACATGGGTACATTTCAGTTAGAGTTTTCGCCCTTAATGGACTGTTCAAAACATAGCAGAGTCATTGACTTTGTAGTATTTAAAACTTAAAACCAATAATGGAATGGCAGGAAATTTACAAATCATTAGAAGAAAATAAAAGTAGATTTGACAAATCATACAAATCTCTTACACAAAATAGGACAATCCTAGGAGCTACAGTGAATAAGCATGCGACCATATTGGTTGAGCGTTTTAACGAGGCACGTAAACTGATACATGAAAATAGAGAACGCATAAAAGAACAACATTGGTCGCAGGTATCAAAATTTTTGATCAGACTTCGATCAAATTTGATATCGATTAAAGACAAATTCAACTTGGATATTTCAATTCCAACAGTTGACCATAGACATAGAACAACCTGGAACAAGTCAAACTAAAGAATTTGACCAAGAGGTTGAAGCAATTGATCCAGAAACAAATGTGGAAGAAAAAGATCTACACGATCTAACGATCCCAGCTGTGTTAACAGTACCACAATATCAAGATCAAGATTTGTCTGATTCAGATTTATTGAATGGTGTGGTAGAGCGAGAACAAATCAGAATGGCAGACGATCCAGTTGCCCAACGGGCTTATATCAAAGATATTTCGCACGCCATACCCGAATTCAATGGACAGAAACTTCATTTGCAACGATTCATGACAGCGATTAAATTGGTTAACCTAACAAAAGGCCCTCATGAGTCTTTGGCGGTCGAAGTAATAAAATCAAAGATTATAGGAACAACACTGTACAAAGTTCAAGAACTTAACACCATAGATGAAATTATAAAGAAACTACAAGACACTATAGTCGGTGAAACATCTGACGTTGTCAAAGCAAAATTGGAAAAAGTATGCCAAAAAGGGAAAACCGCAACCCAATTTACCACAGAAATCGACAATTTGCGAAAGCTACTTGAAGCTTCGTACATCGATGAAGGGCTGCCAGCCGAACATGCTGACAAATTCAGTACAAAAGAAGCCATTAAAACAATGGTTAAAAATTGTGAGCATGGTAGACTAAAAAACATTTTAGAAGCAGGTAACTTCACGACCATGAACGATGCCGTCACAAAGTATATACAATGTAGTACTGAGATGACGGGCAATGCAAGTTCAATATTGTACACGCGAAGAGGACAAGCCTACCGCGGTAGTAGCTACCGAAGTAACTATCAAGGTAGAGAAAATGGTCGTGGCTACTACAATAACAATTATCAGTCAAACAATTATAGAGGTCGTGGTGGTTATAGAGGAGGTAACCGTGGTAACGGCACATCCCATAACAACCAAAATTACGTCAGAAATGGGAACACAAGACACAACAATAATGTCCGTGTTACCCAGACGGCTTCGGGAAACTCCCAAACCCCTATAGATACTCCAAATTGTTAAAAGCAAAGGTTCAAACCATCAATCTCATTTGACAATGCCAAGACAGGAAATCATCTAACATTCCTAGTAGATACAGGAGCGAACATATCGCTAATAAAAGAAACTTCAGATGTCTTCAACGACATACAAATAAATAATAAAATAGATATTCAAGGTATAGGTGAGGGTATTATAAAATCCCTAGGCCTTGCCCCAATGGAGCTACAGACAGATAAATACATAATTCCACACAATTTCCATTTAGTAAACAAAAATTTCGCAATCCCATGTGATGGAATAATAGGGATTGATTTCATAAAAGAATTTAATTGTCAAATTGATCTGAAACCTTCAGAAGACTGGTTTATAATACGACCAAACAATATAGACATTCGCATTTATGTTCCAATAACATACAGTTCTGGTAACAATACAATACTTCTACCAGCCAGATCACAAGTTGTCCGAAAAATAGAACTAACTTCAAGTGAAGATAGTGTGCTAATCCCAAACCAGGAAATTCAAACTGGTATTTATGTTGCAAACACCGTTGCAATCACTCGAAACGCATTCGTCCGATTACTAAATATAACCAATAACGACCAGTTAATTAATATAAATAATTTAAAATATGAACCACTTTCGAATTACAATGTGGTTCAAACAACTTCTAAAATCAGGGAACAAACTGTCATAGCTGAGCTTACAAAAAATTTTCCAGCCCCATTCAAACAACAATTAACGGAACTATGTTCCAACAAGAGAGAACGCTACAGTCGAGCAAGCCCGACAGTGTAATACCCTGTACCCATGTAAACTTCCGTCACTAAGTTATATGCGCCCATAGCAGCAGCAAAAAGAGGAAGAAGAAGAGCGAACTTGTTGCTGCAGTTTGTGGGGGTTGTACTGTAGAGAATTTGTTTCGCTAATAACTTTTCTTAGAATTGACCGAATTGAATAAAATTTTGAACAACAGTAGACAATTATATATAAATTATGTGTGCAAAGTTTGGTTTAGGTAGCATTGACGAAATTCTGTAGCGGGGGGAGGGGGGGAAATCCAAAAAAATAAAATAAACTCGTCCTTACTCGGACCTAGGAGAATCTGGATGCCAACTTTGGTTATTCTAGCTTTTATAGTTTCTGAGATCCTCGCGTTCATCCAGACGGACGGACAGACGGACGGACATGTCTAGATCGATTTCTCTCGTCATGCTGATCAAGAATATATATACTTTATGGGGTCGGAGATGCTTCCTTCTGTATGTTACATACTTTGCACTAACCTAATATACCCTTTTTACCCAACGGGTACAGGGTATAAATATAATGACATATTCGGACTTGAAACCGAATCGATAACAACTAATAATTTTTATAAACAGAATTTGAGATTGAGGGATACTGAGCCTATTTATATAAAAAACTATCGAAGCCCGCATAGCCAAGTTGAGGAAATCCAGAAGCAAGTAGGAAAATTAATAGACGACAAATAAAAAACTCCTGTCAGATAAATTTCCATTACCTATGATTGATGACATTTTGGATCAACTAGGTAGAGCAAAATACTTCTCATGCCTTGATTTAATGTCAGGTTTTCATCAAATAGAACTGGAAGAAAGTTCACGTAACATAACTTCTTTTTCAACGAGCAATGGCTCATATCGCTTCACGCGACTACCATTTGGTTTAAAAATAGCGCCAAATTCATTTCAAAGAATGATGACTATTGCATTCTCTGGACTTGAAGCTTCGCAAGCATTCCTATATATGGACGATCTTATAGTCATTGGTTGTTCCGAAAAACATATGCTCGGGAACTTACAAGATATTTTTGAGGTATGTAGAAAACACAACCTGAAACTACACCCACAAAAGTGTTCATTTTTTATGCATGAAGTGACCTTTCTCGGTCATAAATGCACAGACAAAGGAATCTTGCCAGATGACAAAAAATATGACGTCATCAAAAACTATCCAGTCCCGCATGACGCGGACAGCGCTAGACGATTCGTAGCATTTTGCAATTATTACAGACGTTTCATTAAGAACTTCCCCGGCACTTAACTAGATTGTGTAAAAAGAACGTTCCATTTGAGTGGTCAGATGAATGTCAAAACGCATTCCAATACTTGAAAGATAAACTAATCGAACCCACTCTGTTACAATACCCAGATTTTGAAAAAGAATTTTGCATAATTACAGATGCTAGTAAACAAGCATGTGGTGCGGTTTTAACTCAAAACCATAAAGGACACCAACTTCCAATAGCATATGCATCACGTTCATTCACAAAGGGTGAAAGCAACAAAAGCACAACCGAACAGGAATTGGCAGCAATTCATTGGGCAATTACTCATTTTCGACCATATATTTATGGAAAACATTTCACAGTGAAAACGGATCACAGACCACTAACATACCTATTTTCAATGGTCAATCCTAGCTCAAAACTCACACGCATGCGGCTTGAATTAGAAGAATACGACTTTACAGTCGAGTACCTAAGGGGTAAAGACAATTTCGTGGCAGATGCACTGTCACGAATAACAATAAAGGAATTAAAAAGCATAACGGCAAATGTACGAAGTACGCAAAGTAGTGGCCTTGCATGTAAAAAATAATTTATGTTTTTTCAAACATGGAAAAAAAATTACAGCAAGATATGAAGTTGGCGATTTGTATACTAATGGAACCCTTGATTTAGGTCAGTTCTTCCAAAGGCTTGAAATGCAAGCCGGTAAACAAAGAATCAGCCAACTCAAAGTGGCACCGTGGGAAAATATCTTTGAAATCGTTTCAATAGATCATTTTAAAAAAAATGGGCAATAAAACATTACGAACATTAAGAGTGGCGCTACTCAACCCGGTGACCCTAATAACAAATATTAAAGAAAAAGAAGCAATCTTGTCTACATTACATGATGATCCAATTCAAGGAGGACATACAGGCATAACAAAAACCTTGGCCAAGGTCAAAAGATATTATTTTTGGAAAGGTATGACCAAAGAGATTACTGATTACATACGTAAATGTCAAAAATGCCAAAAGTCGAAAACGACTAAACATACAAAAACCCCTTTAACAATTACGGAAACCCCCCAAATGGCTTTCGATAGGGTAATAGTGGATACGATCGGTCCACTTCCTAAATCAGAACAGGGAAATGAATATGCAGTCACTTTAATCTGTGACTTGACAAAATACCTAGTTGCCATCCCAATTACAAATAAAAGCGCAAACACGGTAGCAAAAGCTATCTTTGAAGAATTTATTCTGAAGTACGGTCCAATGAAGACGTTCATTACGGACATGGGAACAGAATATAAAAATTCAATCATTAACGACTTATGTAAATATCTAAAAATAGAAAACATAACGTCAACAGCGCACCACCACCAGACAGTAGGAACAGTAGAAAGAAGTCATAGAACTTTTAATGAGTACATACGTTCATATATATCGGTCGATAAAACTGATTGGGACGTATGGCTTAAATACTTTGTCTTTTGTTTCAACACAACACCATCTATGGCGCATAATTATTGTCCATATGAATTGGTATTTGGTAGAACATCAAATCTACCGACTCAATTTTGTGGTATAGATAACATAGCACCCATATATAATATAGAAGATTACTCTAAAGAGAGCAAATATAGATTAGAAAGAGCATATAAAAGAGCAAGGATTATGCTCGAGGAGCATAAGGCGAAAAATAAACAGCTATATGATTTAAAAATAAACAATTTAGAAATAGCAGTAGGAGATAAGGTTCTATTAAAAAACGAATCAGGACATAAGCTAGAATCTAAATATACAGGTCCCTATACAGTAGAAAACATCGGAGAAAGAGATAACATCATAATCTCTGATGATAGGAAAAAGAAACAAAAAGTGCATAAGGATAGGATAAAGATTTTTAACCCCAAATAATTTGTAACATGGCCATGCATAGAAACAAACATTTAGGAATTTTTATAACATTTGAAATTTCATTACCCATTCATGAGCGTATTAATTTTAACTTTACCAATATTAATTCAAATTCAATAATTTAATTCATTCATAAAATATACTATCAATTTCAATACATTTTTCCATTTAAACAATACATAATAATAAGAATTAATTTTCATTTTTAAAATAACTACATATATTACGTTATTTTTCAAAAGGAGGGAGATGTAGTATGCATGCATAGGAAATACCCACTGTACCAAGAGTACTTAAGGGACAACACACTGTAACACTTTCTTGCAGTGTTTAGGTAATCATAAATAACTTGAGTGCGACGGTAGTACGATCGCACAAATATGCCTCGCGGACAAGAGTGCAACGTCGGCGTCTTTCACGTAACCGACGGCACCCAAACATGATCCGTTTGAATGTGCATGCATGTCCCTCGCGCCCCCCGCTATCAGCAGCGCTGGGCATATATACATACATATATATTAAACACATAAATGCGGCCGCTCCGCTGCCGGCGTTGCTGGCAGCGCAGCTACGCTGCCCTAAGCTAAGTAGAATTTAAGAAATAGACTCGCAATCAATTGAATAAAGCCAACTCAACAAGACGGATGTCTTGATATTTACAAGTAAAGTGAAGTGTGTTTTACACGACATGAGAGCGAATCCCAGGGAGTTCGTGCCCGGCGACAAAGTCTGGTTATATGCACCCGCCCGCAAAGTGGGTCGTTGCCCCAAGCTGCAGTCGGACTGGATTGGACCTAGCCTGGTCGTGCATCGCATATCGGACCTTGTGTACACGGTGCGCCTGCCTGGCAAGCGATCTACAAAAACTGTGCACGTCAACCGTCTCGCACCCTATGGAGGAGATGGTCAAGATGTACTCGGCCAGGAGTTTCGAGTTTCTCTTCCTGGTGTGCGCTGGACCGACACGGTTGTGTTCTCCGCTGATGCGGATCTTTTAAGCATCTCCATATGTGTAAATTAAATCCTTAAGTATTTGGGCCATCTGCCTGTTTTGATCGCCATTGAAGGCTAATAAAGTGAAGTAAAGGAAAGCTGAGTTGAACGGCGCAATTATATCTTTGGCGCTGCTGTTAATTCTCTGAAAGTGAGCCCTTCTCTGACAAGCGTCGAGGAGCGCCACGCCTCCGCTATACAGATTTGTTGCTGCAGCCACTTCGCCAGCCGCCACGCTGCCGGTCCCTGCTGCTTTACACACCTGCCCGCTATTGTTTTGCGTAGCGAATCGCCGGTCACCGCTCGGCCAAAGGGCGATTTACGCTACAATATTATATTAATATATAATATATACTCTTAAATTAAGAGGCCACCAACTCAAATAGTTGAGCCTTTACACAATATGCGCAAAAGTATAAGTGCGTTGTCTCGTACCACAGCACAGCGAGAAACGTTAGATTGGCATGGCAAATCTAGGTCAACTAACTTCGATTGCAGCTGCACTGGCAGCTGCAGAGCCTAAGAAAACAAAAGGAAATGTACAAAGAGAGCAATTATTGAGCGCGATCAAAGCAAATATTATAAGAGTTATTAAGCATTGTACAATTTGTATATATGAATAATTATGCGTCTGCTGTGGACGACTGCGTTGCCTGCGCTTGCTGCTTGACCAAACATCCTCCCCCCGTTGGAAGGCACGGCCTTCCAACCTCATACTCTTTTGGCAGTGCACACAATTTGCGCACCGCTCGTCTAATGATTCCAGTTGCAGTCTGCAGCACCGCGACCCTCGAAACACCGTCAGCTGCAGAGACCAGCTCGACGACTCTTGCCAATAGCCACTTTAGAGGAGGCAAGTTTTCATCCTTGACGAGAACCACGTCGTTGACAGCGACTCCAGGGCATGGAGTACGCCATTTTGAACGTTCTTGCAGTAAAGTGAGGTACTCTTTGTGCCAACGATTCCAGAACAGCTGTTGCAGATAGGTGACTCGCTGCTAACGGCCCAAACGATCGTAATTGAGCTTGGTAACATCAGGCTCAATATATGATGTAAGCGGCGCTGTACCCAGGAAGTGAGCGGGAGTCAGCACGTCAAGATCTGAAGGATGCTCTGAAAGTGGAAGTAATGGTCGAGAATAGATTATAGCGCCGATTTGGCAAACCAAGGTGCGCATCTCGTCGAAGTCGAGTATTGCAGAGGCAACAGCACGGTAGAAATGATTCCCAAAGTCCGCCAAAGTGTGGTGAACGAGGAGGTATAAATCGCCAGTCAATCGACTCTGCTAGGCAAAACTCTTGCACCGCCTGTACATGCTCAGCACTCAGGAACACACGCTTTAAGTCAGCCAATTCATTTTTGGTGCCAACGAAGTTAGTCGCATTATCGGACCATATCCGAGCGGGTTGACCACGCGTGGAGATAAAGCGTTTTAAAGCGCCAAGAAAAGCAGCTTTGGACAGGTCCTTGACGAGCTCTAGATGCACAGCCTTTGTCGCGAAGCATATGTAGATACTGCGCCAGTATTGCAGACGAATCGAGGCCAACAACGCACGTGGCCCAGCACGTAAGCTGCGAATATGGTGATGATAAATAAGCACTCTTGTCACTGTCCAATCCAACTTCATCAATAAATGGCGCGAGCGAGGCCAGGGAACTGGAGGGTTTCACTCGCTGTCCCGCCCGTAGCGCCTCATAATCCTCGAAAAGCGTTGATAGTTGAATTGAACGTAGCAGAATGTGAGTTCCATGATGTAGGGGGATACGATGAATAAATTTGTAGACGAAACCAAAAACCCTTTGTAACTTGTAGAAAGAGTTTACGAACTTGCAGCCTGCCGAAACATCTGTGTAGCATGCCGCTCCAAGCAGCACCTTTTGACGAAATTCAGGCAGCGACTGTACAGACAAGCAGAAATTTGGGTCCATGAGCCCACAACTAATATTCCAAAAGCTCACCGGGCAGAGCCCCTCTATATAAAATGTCGGATTTAAGTTCGTTGGCACGTATTTCCACTCCATTCCATATGTCAGCTCCTGAATTGTGACTACACGATTGGAGACGAATATCTTGAAGCTGGAAGACTCGCTGCGAAGCCAAGATAATACGACGGATGAGTTAGACCAGCAATAGCATGGGCCACAGAATATCTTCATCTTGGCCACTTCATGCATAAGCTGCGCCAGTAATGCAGCACCGCAGAGTTCCAACTTGGGTACTGTGGTCGTCTTTAAAGGTGCCACACGCGATTTAGCACAAAGAAGTTGCACCGTCGTTTTTCCCTGAGCTGTAGAGACTATGCAGACGCAGGCTCCATAAGCGCTAATGCTGCACCGCTGAAGCCATGGAATTCAATAATTGCGTTAGGAATGAGCACCAGCCGTGGAAAAGTGAGCTTTGGCACACGTTCAAAATTTGAGCAGAAACCAATCCAAGTGGTTGCTAACGCCGCCGGAAGACTCTCATCCCACTCCAGCTTCGCCTTCCAGAGATCCTGCATAAAGATTTTAGATTTGGTTATTACAGGACAAGCAAGACCAAGGGGGTCGTAAAAACGTGCCATAGCTGACAAGATAGAACGCTTGTTAAGCTTAGAAGACAGACCAAACCCAATGTTTTGGTGATGTCGCTACCATCATCAAATTTTAGCAGCGATTGCTTATCTGCATCAGGGACGCCTCACAGTACTGTGTGAGTGCAATTGTTGAAGAGCTTGCTTTGAATAGTGGGACCTGCCATCAAAACTTCGTTCAATGAGTAGCCAGAAGTTGTTGCCGCAGATCCATCGAACACAACTCTGAGATTCGTAGTTGTACTATCCTCCTTTAGGACGCAATGATGTGGTAGATAGTACTTGCATTTATCCCTTGAGTCAGTGCTGACAAGAGACATGTGATTCAAATCCTTGTACTCCTTTATGAAGGCCGATTACTGGACCTTTAAATTGGGGCTGCGCTCCAATTTTCTCTCCAAATTTAGAAAACGGCGGCGTGTCTGCTGGTACGAGTCGCCTAGCAACTCAACGCTGTGTTTCGGAGGCAGCCGCACAGAATACTCGCCACTAGGTAGGCGAACAACGTTGGCCTTAAAATGCGCTTCGCACTCCAACTCCTCCTTGGTAGGCAGCATATCCATGTCGTTGCAGCTCTCCAACTCCCAGAATCTGCGTATTAGCCTTTCTATGCGAACATTCGACTCTGTTTCCTCACCTGCTACAGCCTGAAATGAAACGAAAACCGACTTACGGATTTGTGAACCACCTCCTGTTATGATCCATCCCAGGCGAGTCTTCTGAATCACCGGCAATCCGGGAGCCAGTTTGATCTGCCCAACGCAGAGCAGTTCGAAGAACTTGTTGCGGCCTGTTGAAGCTGGAATCAGCCAAACTGATATTAAATGGAATTTTCCAATGAGTCATATCGAAATTAATGTTGGGCTGGTTGTCCGTGATATTCGGAGCCACCAACGCCGAAATGTTGGTTGAATAATCTGACGACCGAGACTCCAGACTAATGTCAACCGCGAATCCACCCCAAATGAAATTTGCCTCACCAAGGCCAGAGACGCAAGTTGTTGTTAGTATGTTTGCTACTCTTTCCCACCTGTGATCCAGAATTGTACACTGCGATAGCCTGTTCCATATTTTCCAACTTCTAACATCGGTTTTCCAGAAATGGTGTGAACTGCTGTAGCGTCGGAACCGTGTCAAATGGGACGGTTATTAAAACGTCGATTAAGCAAATCCAATGCCACTGTATAATTTTCCGTCGATATCTCTAAAGAGCGAATCGCATCTAATGCATTGCCCTTGAGACACGAGCGTAAATGCTGTAGTTTTTCCACTTGGGTTAACTCCAAATCCTTGTCGATCATTGTTGAAAAGAGCGACATAAAATCAGCATAATCCGTATAACTGCCGCTGAATGAAGGCAACTTTAGTTCGGGCAAGCGAGACCGATTTTAGACCATCATAGTTTGAGTCTCTGTAGTCAAGTCATCTATATATATAAAACAGTTCGTCCTGACTGACTGACTGATTGGTGATCAACGCACAGCCCAAACGGTAAAAGCTAGGAAGTATCCTTTCATAGTCTAGATGCCCACTAAGAAGGGATTTTGGAAAACTCGACCTCCAAAGGGGGGAAAACAGGCTCCAACGTTTGTATGAAAAATCTACAGTTTTCATCTGATTAACTTCAAACTTAGTTTATATATTCTCAGAACAATTCCAAGAAAAACTGTTTACTTGGTTTTTTGATTTTTTTTTGCGGCCTAAAATATTGGAGTTTTCCTGTAAAAAAAAATTGGGGCACAAAAGCAAACCGCGTCAACAGCCCACAGCCCACACGGTAAAAGCTAGGATGCTGAAATTTGGGCTCAAGTATCCTATCATGGTGTAGATGAGCACTAAGAAGGGATTTTGGAAAATTCGAGCTCCAAAGGGGGGAAACGAGCTCCAAAGTTTGTTTGAAAAATCCGCATTTTTTAGCCGATCGACATAAAACTTGGTTTCTGAGATCAATAAAAGAATACAAAGAAAACTGCATAATCGGTTTTCTAAATTTTTTGTTGGTGCTTGAATTATTGGGGTTTTAATATTTATTCATTTGAAATATCAAATGAAAAGTTAGTGTTATAAATTTAGTCCGATCGATTTAAAATTTGGGTAATGTAATCTACGTAACTAAATCTACAACTTTGCATTCAAGGATTTTCAAAATATGCATTTTACAAAAGCAGGCAGAACAAACAATACAAAATATCAATAAATAGTTGGGGACATCACATACACACACTCACACGCACAACAAGCAACAGTTCGTGTCTATGTGTGCGGTTCTCTACGTACGGTTGAAAAAGTAAAGAGAAACATACATATGTATGCCTGTGTATGAATATAGCATGTATGTACATTCGTATTAATGTATACATTGGGCAATCGAACACAGTTGTTTGATTGTAAAAAAAAATAATGCTCTAAAAACAACAACAACTGCAAGTCATTGGCTCACTCTTCTTCTTTCGTTTTGACCATTTAATGTTAATTGCAAAGGCAAAACGGCAACGACTGCGTGGGCGATAGTAAAGCAGAAACCCAATAACGGAGCTACGCATATTCTGCTTCGCATTGCGGGCAGATGTATGTATGTATATGATTTGTTCTTATTGATCTCAATAAATAATTAGATTTAATTATTTAAATGTTCTGCTTATTGCATTCAAACTTCGATATGTTGATGGTATCGGTGGCTTCAACTATCGAAAGTTTTACTCTAGCAAATTGAGAAGAGAATTGTCAGTGCCGTGTTTCATATTCCGAGGTTGTGCGTGACCGTATTGACTGAATATGGCACGAAAAGGCTCAAATGTGAATTTAAAATTAGGATATACCCTTATAATTATTCCCCCTTTTTTGCAAATCGTCTATCTTAAAACTTTGCGTTATCTCTATATATAAAACAGTTTGTCCTGACTAATTGGTGATCAACGCACAGCGCAAACTGTAAAAGATGAAATTTGGACTCAAGTATCCTTTCATAGTGTAGGAGCACACTAAGAAAGGCATTTGGAAAATTATAGCTCCAAAGGGGGAAAAACGAGCTTTAAAAAATATTAGTTATAGTGGTCATGTTCGTTTTACAAAATAGTTTGCAAGAAAAAAAATGTAACGGACTATTGATCAATTTTTTGTCAAGAACAGAAAATGTTCATTTAAATGCCTTCCTACTGGTAACTTATAAGGTGAAAACATATGGATAAATACAATTGGAAACATTATATTGAGCCGGGTTAAGACGGGCAATACCTGCTTGTTCCGCATAGTTGACGAAGAGGGCCCTTGAAACTGGCGCTTCCGTAACTCTACTTCCAGCTTGGCAGCTACAGACGAGGATTTTTTGTCAAACTCCTCCTGCAGGATGAAGCTAGGGCAACCACAGCGCGCGGTTAAAATTAATCTTCTTATTCTCGAGCAGTTTTACAAGATAGAGCTACTCATCTTCTCTCAACAAACAAATTTTTTCATCTTTTAATTCGCATTCCATTACCTTGAGACTTTCACAAAGATATTCACAATTGAAAAATACTACCCGATTTCCAGGCGCAGCCATGGCAGTGGGTCCACGTTCAATCTGACGCTCACACGGTGGTACAGAGGAATCATCGCCTTCCATTATTAATGCAGTACTCTAATACGAATGAAATGTAATGCACAACGAAAACACAAGTCTCGGTTTGGAAACGGCAGCAACAAGAACACGCACTTAAAATGTTCGGACCGAAAATTGTCACTCGTGCCAAACACCGGCATATAAGCAAAGGCGAATGACCGCACAAAGCAACGGCGCTTGTTTGCGATTTATATGTACAAAAACTATGCGCTTTGTACAGTCAACTATGTACACACATACGTGAACTGATGCGTGGTATGTATGTTTGTATGCACACTAACTTTGCACACACTTAGTGCTTGTTTAGTACACCAAATATCGTTTTGAGCCACAAATTATGGCATTTCAGGATCACCAGTTTCTTAATGTAAATCACGTCGGGTGGTCACCAAAATGTTGAGGCACCGAGCTTTTTCGGGAGCCTTTTTTAGTCTATGGGTTTTGTCTGAAGCGGGCTTCAGACACGACAATTAAAAGAAGAACGATTTCTTTTCAAATGTAATGTAATGTATATTTTGCCGCGCAGGGCCAATTATGTTTGTCTATAAACTGAATTAATATACACGAATTTAAGAGGCCACCAACTCAAATAGTTGAGCCTTTACACAATATGCGCAAAAGTAGAAGTGCGTTGTCTCGTACAACAGCACAGCGAGAAACGTTAGATTGGCATGGCAAATCTAGGTCAACTAACTTCGATTGCAGCTGCACTGGCAGCTGCAGAGACTAAGAAAAGGATAACAAAAGGAAATGTACAAAGAAAGCAATTATTGAGCGCGATCAAAGCAAATATTATGAGAGTTATTAAACGTTTAGCGCCTCTTTGTTCGCAGAGCAAGGTACAATTTGCATATATGAATAATTATGCGTCTGCTGTGGACGACTGCGCTGCCGCGGACGACTGCGCTGCCTGCGCCTGCTGCTTGACCAAACAATATGTTTAGAATACTTACATAAGTGCCACTAAAATTGTTGCTAGTGTTGCGTTTCACAACATGTGTGTTAATAATATATATATATAATATATATATAATGGATATATATATTTGTGAAATGTAATATTATGATACGTATACATATATGTATGTGTTTCTCAAATCATTCTCAGTATCAAATTTCGTTATATTTTAATGTACATATGTACGTTATTTATTAATAATATATTTGTATATTAATATATTTTCCAAATGTTATGCTGCACAAATTATTTAAAAAAAAAAAATTAATTTACTTGTACGCTTCACATCTTACATCAATGCTGATCGCACTTAGACTGATTTCGTATTTTTATACTCTGTACATGAAATGTACAGAAGTATATTAGGTTTGCGGGAGCTGAAAAATGTAACAGGCAGAAGGAGGCGTGGCAGACCCCACAAAGAATATATATTCTTGATCAGCATGACGAGACGAGTCGATCTAGCCCTGTCTGTCTGTATGTCCGTCTGTCCGTCCGTATGAACACCTGGATCTCAGAGACTTTAAGAGATAGAGACACCAAATTTTGCACAAAGATGCCTTATGTGTGTATTCTATACGAGTTTGTTTTAGTTTTTTGATTTCCCCCCCTTCCCCCCTATGGGGGTTTTCCCGATTTTCCATTCGCATAAGCTCAAGCGCTGCTCAAGCGCTGCCCGCGGCTGTTGTTGATTTTGCTGTTTGGTTGACTGCGAAAATGCTTACACAGACACGAATAGATGCGAATAGGCATACATACACTCACACAGACGCAATTGCCATGTAAATGTGCAATTATACACCCTTTACGTGAGTTCGAATACCGAGAGAGGTAAAATCGATCATTGAATTTTCTTTTTATTTTCTATAATTATTGTAAACATATGTACAGAGTATTTCAAAGTCGGGACACCCGACTTTAGCTTTTTTACTTGTTTACTTGTTATAACTACGCACTCGAAGCTCGAATTGCATGATGCAATAATGTGCCCTTATTGCTCAGAAAAGCAAATCGGCTGATGCAATTATGTGCTCAAGCCTTTTGTAACTTCGACACCTATGTGCATTTTGATATGTATAATTAATATTTTATTTTTATACTCTGTATATAAAATGTAGAAGAGTATGTGGCAGACCTCACAAAGTTACTATATACTTTATACTATATATTCTTGATCAGTATGACGAGATGAGTCGATCTGGCCCTGTCCGTCCGTGCGTCTGTCAGTCTGTCCGTATGAACACCTGGATCGCAGAGACTATAAGAGCTAGAGACACCAAATTTGGCACAAAGATGCCTTATGTATGTACGCTGTGCAAGTTTGTTTTTTTTTTTTTGATTTTCCCCCTATGGGGTTTTTCCCGATTTTCCCTTCGTATAATTGCCTACATTCGGAAACTTTAAGACCTAGGGACACAAAATTTTAGTCCCAGATGCCTTATGTGAATACGCAGAAAATGTGTATTTTGGAATTTCCCTACCTCCCCCTCTCCCATGTAAATAGTAACTCCCGTAATTCTTGGTATTTCATACTCAAACTTGGCAAATACCTCCACTTAGTTATTATAAGCCAATGATAGGCCGATTTAACAGTAAGTTATAGGCATATATGTACATAAGATTATTTTCTGAATTTGTTTAATGTCTATAATTATTACAGAGTATTTCAAAGTCGGGACACCCGACTTTAGCTTTTTTACTTCTTTTAATTTCTATAAATATTCTAAACATATGTACAGAGTATTTCAAAGTCGGGAAACCCGACATTAGCATCCCTTCTTGTTATTTAAGCAAATTAGCTCTGTTAATATGAGTGTAACTGTAGCGCGTCAAGATGAGCTCCAAGGTCGTGAGTCAGTCGACTACAACTGTCGCTGTGTGGAGAGAGAGTGTGCCCGAGGGTGTTTGAGACAGAATTTAAGATACATGTGTTGAATCAGGAGTTCCTAATTATAAGTTTAATTATAGATTGAATTGTTAGAATGTAGTTATACTTATTGTAAATGTAATTTGCATAATGCATAAGCTTAAGTTAACATTGTAGCGTAAGGCGCGCTGTTAGAATGTAAGAAAAACTCGCATTGTCGTAGGCCTAAGCACATGAAAAAACGAATATAACTGACACTCGTGAAGTAACATTGAAGTAAGCAGCACAAATTTGTCGGAATAAATTTCGCCTTTTCGCCAGCAACCCAACTGTTTCATTACTGCGGCAAACTAAAATTTCGTTTGTATGTACATAACCATTAAAAGTTTATGTATAAAAATTGCAAAAACGCTTGCAATTTTACAACATGCATTCATATATACATCTTCTTGTTGCTTGTGATCGCTTGTAGGTACATATGTATAAAGGATGACATGTGCATTTATATTCTACATACATATGTACATTATCTGCACAATATTCGACACATACGCAGTTAATGATTACTTAATTATTTCAAATAGAAATCAGTATACATTAAAACTCAATACAGCATTCTTCGATTTACGTTAAATATAATTTAAGGTACTTCAAATTGTTTATTTTCTACCCAACGTCACTGTTTCCACACGAATGTTACCTCTTAGTGGTTTACATCTTACAGTGTTGGTAGTCAGAATTATATTGAAGAGTACGTGTTCACGCGAGCAGTAAGGGGTTAAGGGCGGCAGTGTCCAAATTCACCATAGCCGAAACCTCCTCCCACACGAACGTTTGAGCTGCGAGCACAGCCTCCTCTGGGCTCTAAGTTTAGTTGAAACGTACTCGCGTCTTTCCACACCGCTTTGTGCAAGTGACCCCAGTGCAGTTCAGTTTAACCTCTACACACACACAAACATTCACATACCATTTGTACATACCAATAAACACTAACAAACTCTGTACCTAAACGTCACAAATAAACCAACACACACAAACTACAACGACCAGCCGTTTTCGTCATTGGGAAGAAAAGGCCGCCTACAATTATCCAAAAGCCACCGCCCTACACATTTTGGTCATTCGAGCCGGATACCGTATAATCCTCTCGACCCAGCCAGCTATGGTG
This sequence comes from Scaptodrosophila lebanonensis, assembly GCF_003285725.1. Taxonomy (NCBI): domain Eukaryota; kingdom Metazoa; phylum Arthropoda; class Insecta; order Diptera; family Drosophilidae; genus Scaptodrosophila; species Scaptodrosophila lebanonensis. The sequence continues at coordinate 150,219 of NW_022060765.1, forward strand.
GAACTGGATAAAACGATAAGTACACAAGTGCACATCATTTTTTATAATTCCGATAATATTGCCAAGCCGCACTTTGCGAGTGCGTTCCAAAAGAAGGCAAGTGGAAGTGAATCTAAAGAAAGGGAAAGTCGTAGCGGCCTATATGTAGCTTATTTATATATATTTATATTTATTAATATATATTTATATATATATAAATATATATATATATATATATATATATATATACTGGGGCAATACCTGCTAGTATATATATATATATATATATATATATATATATATATATATATATATATATATATATATATATATATATATATATATATATATATATATATATATATATATATATATATATATATATATATATATGCAATAAGCAGAATATTTAAATAACAAAATCTAATTATTTATTGACATCAATAAGAACAAATCATATATACATACATCTGCCCGCAATGCGAAGCAGAATATGCGTAGCTCCGTTATTCGGTTTCTGCTTTACTATCGCTTACGCAGTCGTTGCCTAGCGACGGTAACTGTAACATTTCGGCGTTTTGCCTTTGTAATTAACATTAAATGGTCAAAACGAAAGAAGAAGAGCGAGCTAATGACTTGCAGTTGTTGTTGTTTTTAGAGCATTATTTTTTTTTTACAATCAAACAACTGTGTTCGATTTCCCAATGTATACATTAATACGAATGTACATACATGCTATATTCATACACAGGCATACATACATACATATGTACATATGTTTCTCTTTACTTTTTCAACCGTACGTAGAGAACCGCACACATAGGCACGAACTGTTGCTTGTTGTGTGTGAGTGTGTGTATGTGATGTCCCCAACTATTTGATATTTGTTGTTGCTGCATAAAGTTATTAATGAAAACACTAATGCCAAATGCACTAAACAAAGAAAAAATTACTTTTAAAAATGTTATATTATATAACTAGCAGGTATTGCCCGTATTAACCCGGCTCAATATAATGTTTCCAATTGTATTTATTTTGTGTGTGCATAACCTACCCATATGTTTTCACCTTATAAGTTACCAGTAGGAAGGCATTTAAGGTATTTAAATGAACATTTTCTGTTCTTGACAAAAAATTGTTCAGTAGTCCGTTACATTTTTGTTCTTGCCAAACTATTTTGTTAAACGAACATGACCACTATAACTAATATTTTTCAAAGCTCGTTTTCCCCCCGTTGGAGCTAGAATTTTCCAAAAGCCTTTCTTAGTGTGCTCTTACACTATGATGGATACTATGAAAGGATACTTGAGTCCAAATTTCATCTTCTACCGTTTGGGCTGTGCGTTGATCACCAATTAGTCAGGACAAACTGTTTTATATATAGAGATAACGCAACGTTTTAAGATAGACTATGTGCAAAAAAGGGGAATAATTATAAGGGTATATCCTAATTTTAAAATCACATTTGAGTCTTTTCGTGCCATATTGAGTCAATACGGTCACGCACAAACTCGGAATATGAAACACGGCACTCGTGTCAATGCCTTGCAGCGATGAGCCACGATCAAAAAGCACTGACAATTCTCATCTCAATTTGCTAGAGTAAAACTTTCGATAGTTGAAGCCACCGATACCATCAAAATATCGAAGTTTGAATGCAATAAACAGAATATTTAAATAATAAAATCTAATTATTTATTGAGATCGATAAGAACAAATCATATACATACAACAAACATACATCTGCCCGCAATGCGAAGCAGAATATGCGTAGCTCCGTTATTCGGTTTCTGCTTTACTATCGCTTACGAAGTCGTTGCCTAGCGACGGTAACTGTAAACTTTTGGCGTTTTGCCTTTGCAATTAACATTAAATGGTCAAAACGAAAGAAGATGAGCGAGCCAACAACTTGAAGTTGTTGTTGTTGTTTTGTATTTACATGCTTCATACATATACAGGCATACATGCATATGCATGTACATATGTATGTATGCATGGGCACACATAGACACGAACTGTTGCTTGTTGTATGTATGTGTGAGTGTGTGTATGCGATGTCCCCAACTATTTGATATTTGATATATGGCAAGTAAAAAACATATTGCTATATTTTAATCGTTGAATGCCAATTTGTTGATATAATGTTGATTACATTACCCAAATTTGAAATCGATCGGACAAAATTTATAACACAAACTATTCATTTGAAAAAGTGAATAAATATTAAAACCCCAATAATAAAATTAAATGCGATATATCGAAAATATCGATACTTGTGTTGATATATCGTAATACATGTCGAATACAAATACATCGAAAAACATCGTTTGAGAGTTATTGATTATAATACTGTATTCGATTGTTCACTGTACACATATGTACATACATACATACAAATGTATTTGTGTGTGTACGGTAACTGTAAACTTTTGGCATTTTTCGTATGCAATTAACAGTCGTAAATTATCAAAACGAAAGAAGTTTTGCGAGCCAATAACTTGTTGTTGTTGTTTTAAAAATTTTGATTTGAAAACATAGAACACTATTTATTACAATTAAACAACAGTGTTCGATGGCCCACTGCATACATACAAACCTATATATGTATATAAGAATGTATGTACGTACATACATATGTCGGAGAAGGGTTAGACAATTCGCGCGGTGTGACGCGCTGTTCGGCCATTTTTTTACTTGAGCACAGCAATTCGCGGTTGTAGTGTTGCCTTTGACTTCTTGAAGCAGACTGACTTGCATCACTGCTCTCTCGAGGCTCGTTGTCTTACTCGTTCTACTCTTCCTTTTTGTTCTTTGACATTTCCTTTTCTCAACTGCCTAGACAACAACAATGCGCTTTGCTCGGCTAAGGCAATATTTGCTCTTAAACCCTGCTCTTATTGTAGCCTGCAAGCCGATCACATGACACATTCTCTTTGTATTTGTTTTACACACAACATCATTTAATGATTTACATTTCTTTATTTAAGTGTTATTCTTCTACACGGCCTTCCTGGCTCTTACACGTCCTCGTGTAGTATCTTATCACAATGAAATTAGCAAAACAAAACTTATTCAAATAAAACTTATTCGAACAAAACTTATTCAAACGTCGGCTTCATGCCTTGCTCAATATTTTTTTTTTTTTTTTTTTTTATTATACTATATATAGTCAATCAATTCAAGTATTGCGCTTCAATTTACCATAAGTTTATCGTTACTTCGTTTATTTAACACTTCTTTGCAAGATGTGTCTTCAAATGACGGTTTTGCAGGCATTCACACACATTTGCGGCTGTGCCAACCAGTAGCTCGTACTCTTCTGCGAAAACCCGAACATCTGGATATCTCTCTATCATACCACAACTCATGGACTCCACTTGCCCTTGCAACATGATCACTTTAAGTCACATGTTCTCTACCACGAGAACCGCGCCGCACGCCATGATAGACACCCTCCGTCTACACTTGTGCCATCGGTATGACTTAGTGGTACGGGCGTGGTCCTTGTGTATGACAATACTACATCGTCACTGGTGGGAGCTTGGGCTTTGGCCAATGCCTTCTTCTGCATTACCACCCTCCACATCTTCCAACTCTGCAGTAACTTGACTATCTGGTAACGGTCGCAAATACTCATGGGCATACTTGTATGTCCTCTTACTTATCAAGGACTTTAATTTATATCGGTCACCATCAAGCACTTCAATCACGACAAACGGTCCCTTAAATTTGGGGTCAAGCTTTGTTTGGTGCCGCTCTTCACTTTTGAGCAAAACATGATCTCCAACCTTATGCTTAACAATCTTTGCCTTATTTTGATCAAATCTAGCTTTATCATAGTTAGCATTTTTTTAACATATTTTCTTTGGCCTGCTTTCTTAAACAATCAACATCAACTTTTTCTTCATTTATCATTGGCACTAAGCCTAGTGGTCTAGCCTCTTTGCCTATCAATAATTCCAATGGACTAACTTTTGTTACTCGATTTGTCGTGCAATTTATGGCCAACTGTACTTCATCTAATGCTTCTTGCCAGGAACGCTCGCTCGTTTCAACTGCTGTCAGCATATTTTTCATAGTGCCCATCACGCGCTCTACCTGTCCATTCGCACGACTCGCTCCCGTAGCTATCAAATGTAAATTAACGTTTTGTGATGAACAAAATTCTCGAAAAGCGGCGCTGGCAAAGCTCCTACCCTGATCAGCAATAATACGCGTAGGCACGCAAAAAATGGATATTGCTGATTTGACCGCTTTTATACAACTTTCCGTGTCCAAATTTAATGTGTGATAAAAGTAAACAAATTTAGTAAATGCGTCTACTTGTACTATGACATACTCCTTCAAATCGTTTTTGCCACTTATATCAATGTGTATTGTATGCCACGGTATTTCCACCTTGGGTATCGGATGCATTTCTGCCTGAATCTTGCCCGAGGATGACTTTGATACCTTGCACGTTATACAGTTTTCTACAAACCTACGCACATATTTTGACATATTCTCGAACCAATAGTAGGTGTATACCTTATCTAATGTTTTCTCCCAACCTAAATGCATTATGGCTTCGTGTACGTGATTTATTACGGACCATCTATATGCTCTTGGTACCACTGGCAAGCAGCGCGTTCTACCATTTCTTTGAATCTTTCTATGCAGTATACCAGATCTCATTTCATACGTTCTTGCCATGTCCTCATTAAGCTCATTATTGTGCAATTTAGAAATTAAAACAGACAAATCTGGATCTCGCTGTTGTTCAGCAATCAGCCAATTGTCAGTCAGCTCAGCCAAGTCTACACGTTTCTCAGTAATATTTTTGACGGTCTTTGCTTCAGCAGGGATAGGATTTCTTGAAAGAAAATCTGCATGCAACATGCGATTCCCTTTCCTGTATTCGACTGTGAAGTCGAATGATTGTAAATATGCCCACCATCTATGCACCCGTGGAGTTAAATCAATTTTGGAACGACTAGCCTTTAATGAGTTACAATCCGTATACACTATAAATTTCTTTCCATGAAGATAATGACGGAAATGTTTAACTGCATTAAATACGGCTAGCGTCTCCAACTCGTACGAGTGATACTTGGATTCCGTACTGGTTGTGCACTTGCTATAATACTCGATTACCCTTGTTTTGCCTTCTACTTTTTGCATAAGTATTGCTCCATAGCCTTCTGAGCTCGCATCAGTGTGCAGCTCTATGGGATACTGTGGATCAAAAATGATCAAAACCGGCTCGTTAGTTAATATGGTAATAATCTTTTGACGTATACACTCGTGTTCTGGCTTCCAATGGAAGCTACCATTCTTGGAGGTGAGGTGATATAGTGGCTTCATTTGCTCTGAAAATTGTGGCACAAATTGTCGAAAGTATGATGCCAAACCTATAAATTGCCTCAGCTGTGTAACTGATTGCGGTTGTGATAACGCTGCCAAGGCATGTATCTTCCGAGAATTAGGTTTAATTTCACCATCTTCGACTTGATAACCCAAATATTCAACATTAGGTTTGAGGAATGTGCATTTCTTTACATTGAAAGAAAATCCGGCGTTGGTCAGAAGTTCCAATACCACCTTTAATCTATGATATGCCTCTTCTTTATTGCCTGCTACAATCAAAACATCATCGATGTAAACAATGGCATACGAGTATGCCAGCTCACCCAAGGCACGTGTTATTGCTCGCTGAAATACCGATGAGGCGTTCTTTAAGCCGAAGGGCATGGATAAGAATTCGTATTGACCCTCAGCTGTTACAAATGCCGTACGTTCAATTGAGTCAGCATGTATGGGAACCTGGTAAAATCCGCTAGCCATGTCTAAACTTGAAAAATATTTTCCTTCTCGCAGTCTGTTGATTTGATCCGATATCAACGGCAGTGGATATTTGTCTGCTATAGTATTGGCATTTAACTCTCGATAATCAATGCATAGGCGGTCACTGCCATCTTTCTTTTTAACTAGCAGCATCGGACTGGCAAACGGAGAACAGCTCGGACGTATTACATTAGCTTTTAACAGCTCTTTTATTTGTTTCCTCACTATTTCTCTCTCATCTGCGCTAAGTCTATATGGACGCCTCTGCACGATTTTGTTTGGATCTATCAAACGAATTTCTAGTTCACCTGTTGTTACACGACTCTTTGGTATGCCACTTATAAATCTTTCTGCATAATGTTGCCATATTTCTATCAATTTATTTCTGTCTTCATCACTTAATTCTTCATCATTATTTAAATGTTCTAGATAGCACCTATTTGTTGTATCTGAAACAATGTTGACAGCCTTTGTTTTATAAATACTGAACTTTTCAGCGTCCATGGCAACGCCGAAGCCAAGGCTCAAAATTTCACGACCAACCATTACATTGTGCTTTAAAAACTTATCCAATACTACATGAAATAATATTTCCAGAGTATGCTCACATATTTGAACAGTCGTATGAATTTGTAAATTACTATACACGGAATTTTCACCAATGCCTTTCAGCATAACTGTACTGAAAATTCTCTTTCCAGCAAATTTATTTGCCATTTTCTCTTTTATCAAAGAGCACTCGGCGCCCGAGTCAAAGAAGAATGGAATGAGCTCACCAAATTGCAACAATAGTCCCGTTGGTTCCATTACTGTGCAGACATCTACTCGCTTCTCTTGTATGTTGCTTTTGCTCGCTGCTTCTAGTCCCCGTGTACACATCGTTGAAATGTGGCCAGTCTTGCCACATTTAAAACACGTCACTGCGCCTCGCTCTCTCGCTGTTGCTGAATTGCTTTGCATCTGGTTTGTTCTCGGTGCATTTCTCTCGTTCATTTTCCTCTTGCGGCATTCTGCCATTTTGTGACCAGGTTTTTCACAATAATGGCATTTCATAATAGAAGACGACTTGTACCTTTTCTTCTCGGGGCCAGATGTGTGTTCCGAAGTGATTTGCACGTTGCGTTTACCAAAAGCGTATGCTTTCAACTGCTGCTGGAGCTCGCTTCGTGTTTTGATGTTCGTTGTAAACGCCATACGCTGCAGCCTCGTATCAATTTGCGAGGTATGTGCCAGCACGAACGAGACTGCTATTTCTTCTGCGCTCATTTGCTTCCATTTCGTCATTAGTGACGTCACCAATCTGCTTGCATACACCGATAGACACTCGTTTGCGTTCGGTCGGCCGTTAAGAATGTTTAAGAAAATGGCGGCTGGCGTCTCTATACCCTCGTATCGCTGCAGAAACAATTCCTTAAATTCAAGCCAGGTTATTCCAGCATAGCAAATCTGGGACAACCACTGCGATGCGCCTCCATTTAGGGAGCTGCTAAGTGCGATGACCAATGCACTACCTTCTAAGGGATTTTCGGACATTATCATGTCTGCTGTTTTACACCATGCAGACGCGTCCGCGCTCGTGTCGTCAGGGTCGAACTTTGGCAACACAATTATTTTTTCTTTATGAGACTCTGCATATGGCACTTGCATAACTTTTATCAATTCCATAAAATTACGATTCTGTGACTCAAACAGAGTTCGCCAATCATTGTCAGAATGTCTTTGGGGCGAGGCCAATCCCACTTCTGATGTCGGAGAAGGGTTAGACAATTCGCGCGGTGTGACGCGCTGTTCGGCCATTTTTTTACTTGAGCACAGCAATTCGCGGTTGTAGTGTTGCCTTTGACTTCTTGAAGCAGACTGACTTGCATCACTGCTCTCTCGAGGCTCGTTGTCTTACTCGTTCTACTCTTCCTTTTTGTTCTTTGACATTTCCTTTTCTCAACTGCCTAGACAACAACAATGCGCTTTGCTCGGCTAAGGCAATATTTGCTCTTAAACCCTGCTCTTATTGTAGCCTGCAAGCCGATCACATGACACATTCTCTTTGTATTTGTTTTACACACAACATCATTTAATGATTTACATTTCTTTATTTAAGTGTTATTCTTCTACACATACTTATTGATGTACATATGTACATACTATACATACAGACGTATGTATATATGTATGTACGTATATAATACATATGGTGCTGGTATAATTCATAATGCGAAATTCTTTCTAAGGGGAGCAATGTCCCCCCTGCCCAACCTGCGTACGCCCTTGTAGTCCGTTGTCCTAAAATCCCTTATGCCAAATGTACTAAACAAAGAAAAAATAACATAAAAATGTTTATGTTATAATGTTAATAATTTTTAATTAATTAACATTTCTTGCCCTGTCAGTGCAAGACGAATGTACTTTTATACATATGTATGTATGTATATATGTACATACATTTGTACAAATGAACATTCACACATTAGTGTCTCACATTTTGCTTTGGCTACTTCAACCGTTTGCACGCAACTACACGAACAGCTGCTTGTATATATGTATGTGTGTGTGTATGTATACTTAGTTGTCCCCAACTGTTTGATATTTTGTATTGTTTGTTCTGCCTGCATTTGTAAAATGCATATTTTAAAAATCGTTAAATGCAAAGTTGTAATTTTAGTTACGTAGATTATATTACCCAAATTTGAAATCGATCGGACAAAATTTATAACACAAACTTTTCATTTGAAAAAATGAATAAATATTAAAACCCCAATAATTCAAGCTCCAACACAAATTTCGAAAAACCGAGTATGCAGTTTTGTTTGTATTCTTTTATAGATTATAAAAACCAAATTTAAAGTTGATCGATTCAGAAATGCAGAATTTTCAAACAAACTTTGGAGCTACTTTTCCCCCCTTTGGCGTTCGAATTTTCCAAAATCCCTTCTTAGTGCGCATCTACACCATGATAGGATACTTGAGCCCAAATTTCAGTTTCTTAGCTTTTACCGTTTGGGCTGTGGGGTGTTGATTGTGTTTCAAATTTTCCACGGAAAACCCCCCCTTTTTCATGCCCCAGGAAAAATGGTGAAAAACCAAGTATACAGTTTTTCTTGTATTCTTTTTGAGAGTATACAAACTAAGTTTGAAGTTAATTGGATGAAAATTGTAGATTTTTCATACAAACGTTGGAGCCCGTTTTCCCCCCTTTGGCGTTCGAATTTTCAAAAACCGCTTCTTAGTGCTCACCTACACCACTGAAGACAACATGTGTCCAATTTTCAGCCTCCTAGCTCTAACCGTTTGGGCTGTGCGTTGATTGCACATAGCTTTTCGTTTACCGAATTTTCCACCGGAAAATCATTATTATTCAGGCCGCAGGAAAAATATTGAAAATCCAAGTATACAGTTTTTTTTGTATTCTTTGTGAGAGTATACAAACTAAGTTTGAAGTTAATCGGATAAAAATTGTAGATTTTTCATACAAACGTTGGAGCTCGTTTTCCCCCCTTTGGAGCTCGAATTTTCCGAAACCCCTTCTTAGTGCTCACTTTCACTATAAGAGGGATCTTGTGTCCAAATTTCAGCTTCCTAGCTCTTACCGTTTGGGCTGTGCGTTGATTGCCAATCAGTCAGTCAGTCAGTCAGGACAAACTGTTTTATATATATAGAGACTAGCAGGTATTGCCCGTCTTAACCCGGCTCAATATAATGTTTCCAATTGTATTTATTTTGTGTGTGCATAACCTACCCATATGTTTTCACCTTATAAGTTACCAGTAGGAAGGCATTTAAGGTATTTAAATGAACATTTTCTGTTCTTGACAAAAAATTGTTCAGTAGTCCGTTACATTTTTGTTCTTGCCAAACTATTTCGTTCAACGAACATGACCACTAAAACTAATATTTTTTAAAGCTCGTTTTCCCCCCGTTGGAGCTAGAATTTTCCAAAAGCCTTTCTTAGTGTGCTCCTACACTATGATGGATACTATGAAAAGATACTTGAGTCCAAATTTCATCTTTTACCGTTTGGGCTGTGCGTTGATCACCAATTAGTCAGGACAAACTGTTTTATATATAGAGATAACGCAACGTTTTAAGATAGACGATTTGCAAAAAAGGGGGAATAATTATAAGGGTATATCCTAATTTTAAATTCACATTTGAGCCTTTTCGTGTCATATTGAGTCAATACGGTCACGCACAAACTCGGAATATGAAACACGGCACTCGTGTCAATGCCGTGCAGCGATGAGCCACGATCAAAAAGCACTGACAATTCTCATCTCAATTTGCTAGAGTAAAACTTTCGATAGTTGAAGCCACCGATACCATCAAAATATCGAAGTTTGAATGCAATAAGCAGAATATTTAAATAATAAAATCTAATTATTTATTGAGATCAATAAGAACAAATCATACATACATACATCTGCCCGCAATGCGAAGCAGAATATGCGTAGCTCCGTTATTCGGTTTCTGCTTTACTATCGCTTACGCAGTCGTTGCTTAGCGACGGTAACTGTAAACTTTTGGCGTTTTGCCTTTGCAATTAACATTAAATGGTCAAAACGAAAGAAGATGTGCGAGCCAACAACTTAAAGTTGTTGTTGTTGTTTTGTATGTACATGCTACATACATATACAGACATACATGCATATGCATGTACATATGTATGTATGCATGGGCACACATAGACACGAACTGTTGCTTGTTGTATGTATGTGTGAGTGTGTGTATGCGATGTCCCCAACTATTTGATATTTGATATATGGCAAGTAAAAAACATATTGCTATATTTTAATCGTTGAATGCCAATTTGTTGATATAATGTTGATTACATTACCCAAATTTGAAATCGATCGGACAAAATTTATAACACAAACTATTCATTTGAAAAAGTGAATAAATATTAAAACCCCAATAATAAAATTAAATGCGATATATCGAAAATATCGATACTTGTGTTGATATATCGTAATACATGTCGAATACAAATACATCGAAAAACATCGTTTGAGAGTTATTGATTATAATACTGTATTCGATTGTTCACTGTACACATATGTACATACATACATACAAATGTATTTGTGTGTGTACGGTAACTGTAAACTTTTGGCATTTTTCGTATGCAATTAACAGTCGTAAATTATCAAAACGAAAGAAGTTTTGCGAGCCAATAACTTGTTGTTGTTGTTTTAAAAATTTTGATTTGAAAACATAGAACACTATTTATTACAATTAAACAACAGTGTTCGATGGCCCACTGCATACATACAAACCTATATATGTATATAAGAATGTATGTACGTACATACATATGTCGGAGAAGGGTTAGACAATTCGCGCGGTGTGACGCGCTGTTCGGCCATTTTTTTACTTGAGCACAGCAATTCGCGGTTGTAGTGTTGCCTTTGACTTCTTGAAGCAGACTGACTTGCATCACTGCTCTCTCGAGGCTCGTTGTCTTACTCGTTCTACTCTTCCTTTTTGTTCTTTGACATTTCCTTTTCTCAACTGCCTAGACAACAACAATGCGCTTTGCTCGGCTAAGGCAATATTTGCTCTTAAACCCTGCTCTTATTGTAGCCTGCAAGCCGATCACATGACACATTCTCTTTGTATTTGTTTTACACACAACATCATTTAATGATTTACATTTCTTTATTTAAGTGTTATTCTTCTACACGGCCTTCCTGGCTCTTACACGTCCTCGTGTAGTATCTTATCACAATGAAATTAGCAAAACAAAACTTATTCAAATAAAACTTATTCGAACAAAACTTATTCAAACGTCGGCTTCATGCCTTGCTCAATATTTTTTTTTTTTTTTTTTTTTATTATACTATATATAGTCAATCAATTCAAGTATTGCGCTTCAATTTACCATAAGTTTATCGTTACTTCGTTTATTTAACACTTCTTTGCAAGATGTGTCTTCAAATGACGGTTTTGCAGGCATTCACACACATTTGCGGCTGTGCCAACCAGTAGCTCGTACTCTTCTGCGAAAACCCGAACATCTGGATATCTCTCTATCATACCACAACTCATGGACTCCACTTGCCCTTGCAACATGATCACTTTAAGTCACATGTTCTCTACCACGAGAACCGCGCCGCACGCCATGATAGACACCCTCCGTCTACACTTGTGCCATCGGTATGACTTAGTGGTACGGGCGTGGTCCTTGTGTATGACAATACTACATCGTCACTGGTGGGAGCTTGGGCTTTGGCCAATGCCTTCTTCTGCATTACCACCCTCCACATCTTCCAACTCTGCAGTAACTTGACTATCTGGTAACGGTCGCAAATACTCATGGGCATACTTGTATGTCCTCTTACTTATCAAGGACTTTAATTTATATCGGTCACCATCAAGCACTTCAATCACGACAAACGGTCCCTTAAATTTGGGGTCAAGCTTTGTTTGGTGCCGCTCTTCACTTTTGAGCAAAACATGATCTCCAACCTTATGCTTAACAATCTTTGCCTTATTTTGATCAAATCTAGCTTTATCATAGTTAGCATTTTTTTAACATATTTTCTTTGGCCTGCTTTCTTAAACAATCAACATCAACTTTTTCTTCATTTATCATTGGCACTAAGCCTAGTGGTCTAGCCTCTTTGCCTATCAATAATTCCAATGGACTAACTTTTGTTACTCGATTTGTCGTGCAATTTATGGCCAACTGTACTTCATCTAATGCTTCTTGCCAGGAACGCTCGCTCGTTTCAACTGCTGTCAGCATATTTTTCATAGTGCCCATCACGCGCTCTACCTGTCCATTCGCACGACTCGCTCCCGTAGCTATCAAATGTAAATTAACGTTTTGTGATGAACAAAATTCTCGAAAAGCGGCGCTGGCAAAGCTCCTACCCTGATCAGCAATAATACGCGTAGGCACGCAAAAAATGGATATTGCTGATTTGACCGCTTTTATACAACTTTCCGTGTCCAAATTTAATGTGTGATAAAAGTAAACAAATTTAGTAAATGCGTCTACTTGTACTATGACATACTCCTTCAAATCGTTTTTGCCACTTATATCAATGTGTATTGTATGCCACGGTATTTCCACCTTGGGTATCGGATGCATTTCTGCCTGAATCTTGCCCGAGGATGACTTTGATACCTTGCACGTTATACAGTTTTCTACAAACCTACGCACATATTTTGACATATTCTCGAACCAATAGTAGGTGTATACCTTATCTAATGTTTTCTCCCAACCTAAATGCATTATGGCTTCGTGTACGTGATTTATTACGGACCATCTATATGCTCTTGGTACCACTGGCAAGCAGCGCGTTCTACCATTTCTTTGAATCTTTCTATGCAGTATACCAGATCTCATTTCATACGTTCTTGCCATGTCCTCATTAAGCTCATTATTGTGCAATTTAGAAATTAAAACAGACAAATCTGGATCTCGCTGTTGTTCAGCAATCAGCCAATTGTCAGTCAGCTCAGCCAAGTCTACACGTTTCTCAGTAATATTTTTGACGGTCTTTGCTTCAGCAGGGATAGGATTTCTTGAAAGAAAATCTGCATGCAACATGCGATTCCCTTTCCTGTATTCGACTGTGAAGTCGAATGATTGTAAATATGCCCACCATCTATGCACCCGTGGAGTTAAATCAATTTTGGAACGACTAGCCTTTAATGAGTTACAATCCGTATACACTATAAATTTCTTTCCATGAAGATAATGACGGAAATGTTTAACTGCATTAAATACGGCTAGCGTCTCCAACTCGTACGAGTGATACTTGGATTCCGTACTGGTTGTGCACTTGCTATAATACTCGATTACCCTTGTTTTGCCTTCTACTTTTTGCATAAGTATTGCTCCATAGCCTTCTGAGCTCGCATCAGTGTGCAGCTCTATGGGATACTGTGGATCAAAAATGATCAAAACCGGCTCGTTAGTTAATATGGTAATAATCTTTTGACGTATACACTCGTGTTCTGGCTTCCAATGGAAGCTACCATTCTTGGAGGTGAGGTGATATAGTGGCTTCATTTGCTCTGAAAATTGTGGCACAAATTGTCGAAAGTATGATGCCAAACCTATAAATTGCCTCAGCTGTGTAACTGATTGCGGTTGTGATAACGCTGCCAAGGCATGTATCTTCCGAGAATTAGGTTTAATTTCACCATCTTCGACTTGATAACCCAAATATTCAACATTAGGTTTGAGGAATGTGCATTTCTTTACATTGAAAGAAAATCCGGCGTTGGTCAGAAGTTCCAATACCACCTTTAATCTATGATATGCCTCTTCTTTATTGCCTGCTACAATCAAAACATCATCGATGTAAACAATGGCATACGAGTATGCCAGCTCACCCAAGGCACGTGTTATTGCTCGCTGAAATACCGATGAGGCGTTCTTTAAGCCGAAGGGCATGGATAAGAATTCGTATTGACCCTCAGCTGTTACAAATGCCGTACGTTCAATTGAGTCAGCATGTATGGGAACCTGGTAAAATCCGCTAGCCATGTCTAAACTTGAAAAATATTTTCCTTCTCGCAGTCTGTTGATTTGATCCGATATCAACGGCAGTGGATATTTGTCTGCTATAGTATTGGCATTTAACTCTCGATAATCAATGCATAGGCGGTCACTGCCATCTTTCTTTTTAACTAGCAGCATCGGACTGGCAAACGGAGAACAGCTCGGACGTATTACATTAGCTTTTAACAGCTCTTTTATTTGTTTCCTCACTATTTCTCTCTCATCTGCGCTAAGTCTATATGGACGCCTCTGCACGATTTTGTTTGGATCTATCAAACGAATTTCTAGTTCACCTGTTGTTACACGACTCTTTGGTATGCCACTTATAAATCTTTCTGCATAATGTTGCCATATTTCTATCAATTTATTTCTGTCTTCATCACTTAATTCTTCATCATTATTTAAATGTTCTAGATAGCACCTATTTGTTGTATCTGAAACAATGTTGACAGCCTTTGTTTTATAAATACTGAACTTTTCAGCGTCCATGGCAACGCCGAAGCCAAGGCTCAAAATTTCACGACCAACCATTACATTGTGCTTTAAAAACTTATCCAATACTACATGAAATAATATTTCCAGAGTATGCTCACATATTTGAACAGTCGTATGAATTTGTAAATTACTATACACGGAATTTTCACCAATGCCTTTCAGCATAACTGTACTGAAAATTCTCTTTCCAGCAAATTTATTTGCCATTTTCTCTTTTATCAAAGAGCACTCGGCGCCCGAGTCAAAGAAGAATGGAATGAGCTCACCAAATTGCAACAATAGTCCCGTTGGTTCCATTACTGTGCAGACATCTACTCGCTTCTCTTGTATGTTGCTTTTGCTCGCTGCTTCTAGTCCCCGTGTACACATCGTTGAAATGTGGCCAGTCTTGCCACATTTAAAACACGTCACTGCGCCTCGCTCTCTCGCTGTTGCTGAATTGCTTTGCATCTGGTTTGTTCTCGGTGCATTTCTCTCGTTCATTTTCCTCTTGCGGCATTCTGCCATTTTGTGACCAGGTTTTTCACAATAATGGCATTTCATAATAGAAGACGACTTGTACCTTTTCTTCTCGGGGCCAGATGTGTGTTCCGAAGTGATTTGCACGTTGCGTTTACCAAAAGCGTATGCTTTCAACTGCTGCTGGAGCTCGCTTCGTGTTTTGATGTTCGTTGTAAACGCCATACGCTGCAGCCTCGTATCAATTTGCGAGGTATGTGCCAGCACGAACGAGACTGCTATTTCTTCTGCGCTCATTTGCTTCCATTTCGTCATTAGTGACGTCACCAATCTGCTTGCATACACCGATAGACACTCGTTTGCGTTCGGTCGGCCGTTAAGAATGTTTAAGAAAATGGCGGCTGGCGTCTCTATACCCTCGTATCGCTGCAGAAACAATTCCTTAAATTCAAGCCAGGTTATTCCAGCATAGCAAATCTGGGACAACCACTGCGATGCGCCTCCATTTAGGGAGCTGCTAAGTGCGATGACCAATGCACTACCTTCTAAGGGATTTTCGGACATTATCATGTCTGCTGTTTTACACCATGCAGACGCGTCCGCGCTCGTGTCGTCAGGGTCGAACTTTGGCAACACAATTATTTTTTCTTTATGAGACTCTGCATATGGCACTTGCATAACTTTTATCAATTCCATAAAATTACGATTCTGTGACTCAAACAGAGTTCGCCAATCATTGTCAGAATGTCTTTGGGGCGAGGCCAATCCCACTTCTGATGTCGGAGAAGGGTTAGACAATTCGCGCGGTGTGACGCGCTGTTCGGCCATTTTTTTACTTGAGCACAGCAATTCGCGGTTGTAGTGTTGCCTTTGACTTCTTGAAGCAGACTGACTTGCATCACTGCTCTCTCGAGGCTCGTTGTCTTACTCGTTCTACTCTTCCTTTTTGTTCTTTGACATTTCCTTTTCTCAACTGCCTAGACAACAACAATGCGCTTTGCTCGGCTAAGGCAATATTTGCTCTTAAACCCTGCTCTTATTGTAGCCTGCAAGCCGATCACATGACACATTCTCTTTGTATTTGTTTTACACACAACATCATTTAATGATTTACATTTCTTTATTTAAGTGTTATTCTTCTACACATACTTATTGATGTACATATGTACATACTATACATACAGACGTATGTATATATGTATGTACGTATATAATACATATGGTGCTGGTATAATTCATAATGCGAAATTCTTTCTAAGGGGAGCAATGTCCCCCCTGCCCAACCTGCGTACGCCCTTGTAGTCCGTTGTCCTAAAATCCCTTATGCCAAATGTACTAAACAAAGAAAAAATAACATAAAAATGTTTATGTTATAATGTTAATAATTTTTAATTAATTAACATTTCTTGCCCTGTCAGTGCAAGACGAATGTACTTTTATACATATGTATGTATGTATATATGTACATACATTTGTACAAATTGTAAAGAAGTTTTATTTCCAGCTGGGGTATAACTCAGCTGTCCAGGGTTCATTACAAGAAAATTTATAAATGTGACGGGACCATGCGACAAGAGGGACTCGATGCACACTGTAGGGTGTCAGTCGCCTTGCGGCCGGTAATTTTGGCGTTATGTCTGCATGCTCATGCGCTGCAAACTAACCTCCAAAACTCCGTTGGTCGAGTGGACTATTTCATCTATCGCGGTTCATACACGCTATACATGAAATAGGCCCACTGTAGCCGCTGGTGCTGGAGAATGCGGGGCGGACTAGGGCTCGTTTTGACGTTATATTGCCGGCTCATACGCAACAATATAACAATCAACACTTGTTCGCTTTTTCAGTCACAACTTACATATATTCGGACTCGAGCCTGGTATATATGTAAGTTGCGCTCATAGCGTGGGCGGATTTCTTAAATATTCTTAAGATTGCCTTTTATTCGGGATTTCGCTGCCATTGGCCCTACATTGCACCACGTTTATTGGCTGATTTCCAAAACTTACGTGGATTTGATCCTATGTCTCGCTGCTAACACACGTCTGGTCGTCTTGATGGTCGCCGAAGAAGAGCGCGAGCTTCCGTTTTCGTTTGCCCTTCTCGCCTTCGTTCGTGTGACCTAATTCTCTTTTTCTAAAATCCCTATAAACGCGTGGGCGGTGATGCCAGCTCGTTTATTCTTCCCCTATTCAAAAGATCTTTGCTGCGTAACCCTTCCTGTATGTAGTGTGGTGAAATATAATTGAAACTTACATCTAGTAGCATAGAAACTTCAATGTGAAATCTTAGATCTAATAACAGTAGTGGAATCTTAAGACTAGTAACAAAATTGGCACTATTCAAAACCGTGCAAGAAATAATACAAATAGAAAAATCTTAGAGCTAATACAATTTGTGACGCAGAATTTTACTGCGTTACAAAATGAACATTCACACATTAGTGTCTCACATTTTGCTTTGGCTACTTCAACCGTTTGCACGCAACTACACGAACAGCTGCTTGTATATATGTATGTGTGTGTGTATGTATACTTAGTTGTCCCCAACTGTTTGATATTTTGTATTGTTTGTTCTGCCTGCATTTGTAAAATGCATATTTTAAAAATCGTTAAATGCAAAGTTGTAATTTTAGTTACGTAGATTATATTACCCAAATTTGAAATCGATCGGACAAAATTTATAACACAAACTTTTCATTTGAAAAAATGAATAAATATTAAAACCCCAATAATTCAAGCTCCAACACAAATTTCGAAAAACCGAGTATGCAGTTTTGTTTGTATTCTTTTATAGATTATAAAAACCAAATTTAAAGTTGATCGATTCAGAAATGCAGAATTTTCAAACAAACTTTGGAGCTACTTTTCCCCCCTTTGGCGTTCGAATTTTCCAAAATCCCTTCTTAGTGCGCATCTACACCATGATAGGATACTTGAGCCCAAATTTCAGTTTCTTAGCTTTTACCGTTTGGGCTGTGGGGTGTTGATTGTGTTTCAATTTTTCCACGGAAAACCCCCCCTTTTTCATGCCCCAGGAAAAATGGTGAAAAACCAAGTATACAGTTTTTCTTGTATTCTTTTTGAGAGTATACAAACTAAGTTTGAAGTTAATTGGATGAAAATTGTAGATTTTTCATACAAACGTTGGAGCCCGTTTTCCCCCCTTTGGCGTTCGAATTTTCAAAAACCGCTTCTTAGTGCTCACCTACACCACTGAAGACAACATGTGTCCAATTTTCAGCCTCCTAGCTCTAACCGTTTGGGCTGTGCGTTGATTGCACATAGCTTTTCGTTTACCGAATTTTCCACCGGAAAATCATTATTATTCAGGCCGCAGGAAAAATATTGAAAATCCAAGTATACAGTTTTTTTTGTATTCTTTGTGAGAGTATACAAACTAAGTTTGAAGTTAATCGGATAAAAATTGTAGATTTTTCATACAAACGTTGGAGCTCGTTTTCCCCCCTTTGGAGCTCGAATTTTCCGAAACCCCTCCTTAGTGCTCACTTTCACTATAAGAGGGATCTTGTGTCCAAATTTCAGCTTCCTAGCTCTTACCGTTTGGGCTGTGCGTTGATTGCCAATCAGTCAGTCAGTCAGTCAGTCAGTCAGGACAAACTGTTTTATATATATAGAGATAACGCAACGTTTTAAGATAGACTATGTGCAAAAAAGGGGAATAATTATAAGGGTATATCCTAATTTTAAAATCACATTTGAGTCTTTTCGTGCCATATTGAGTAAATACGGTCACGCACAAACTCGGAATATGAAACACGGCACTCGTGTCAATGCCTTGCAGCGATGAGCCACGATCAGAAAGCACTGACAACTCTTATCTCAATTTGCTAGAGTAAAACTTTCGATAGTTGAAGCCACCGATACCATCAAAATATCGAAGTTTGAATGCAATAAGCAGAATATTTAAATAATAAAATCTAATTATTTATTGAGATCGATAAGAACAAATCATATACATACATACATCTGCCCGCAATGCGAAGCAGAATATGCGTAGCTCCGTTATTCGGTTTCTGCTTTACTATCGCTTACGAAGTCGTTGTCTAGCGACGGTAACTGTAAACTTTTGGCGTTTTGCCTTTGCAATTAACATTAAATGGTCAAAACGAAAGAAGATGAGCGAGCCAACAACTTGAAGTTGTTGTTGTTGTTTTGTATTTACATGCTTCATACATATACAGGCATACATGCATATGCATGTACATATGTATGTATGCATGGGCACACATAGACACGAACTGTTGCTTGTTGTATGTATGTGTGAGTGTGTGTATGCGATGTCCCCAACTATTTGATATTTGATATATGGCAAGTAAAAAACATATTGCTATATTTTAATCGTTGAATGCCAATTTGTTGATATAATGTTGATTACATTACCCAAATTTGAAATCGAAGGGACAAAATTTATAACACAAACTATTCATTTGAAAAAGTGAATAAATATTAAAACCCCAATAATAAAATTAAATGCGATATATCGAAAATATCGATACTTGTGTTGATATATCGTAATACATGTCGAATACAAATACATCGAAAAACATCGTTTGAGAGTTATTGATTATAATACTGTATTCGATTGTTCACTGTACACATATGTACATACATACATACAAATATATTTGTGTGTGTACGGTAACTGTAAACTTTTGGCATTTTTCGTATGCAATTAACAGCCGTAAATTATCAAAACGAAAGAAGTTTTGCGAGCCAATAACTTGTTGTTGTTGTTTTAAAAATTTTGATTTGAAAACGTAGAACACTATTTATTACAATTAAACAACAGTGTTCGATGGCCCACTGCATACATACAAACCTATATATGTATATAAGAATGTATGTACATACATACATACTTATTGATGTACATATGTACATACTATACATACAGAAGTATGTACGTATGTAATACATATGGTGCTGGTGTAATTCATAATGCGAAATTCTTTCTAAGGGGAGCAATGTCCCCCCTGCCCAACCTGCGTACGCCCTTGTAGTCCGTTGTCCTAAAATCCCTTATGCCAAATGTACTAAACAAAGAAAAAATAACATAAAAATGTTTATGTTATAATGTTAATAATTTTTAATTAATTAACATTTCTTGCCCTGTCAGTGCAAGACGAATGTACTTTTATACATATGTATGTATGTATGTACATACATGTGTACAAATTAACATTCACACATTAGTGTCTCACATTTTGCTTTGGCTACTTCAACCGTTTGCACGCAACTACACGAACAGCTGCTTGTATGTATGTTTGTGTGTGTGTAAGTTAATAATAACAACACTAAAAGTACTCTGGTCAACGCTCCGATTCGGTTACACCAGCTTGCACTGCAGAATCAGCGTCTCGTCGGCTTCCGCCACATGCCAAGCCAGCGCAGTTGCAACATAAAATTCACTGTAAGTCAAATTGTGCTGACATGGCCAAGTTCTTCAACGTGAGGTTCGCTGCATCGCCGACTGACGGGAAGCGCCGCTGCCAGCGTCACTGAAGGCGTCCACAGCTAGCGTAGGGCTAAACTTAAGTTTATAAATTTAGTCTTAAATTTGTATCCAAACTAAAAGGTCTTAATTGACCGATGAATAAATATAATTTTTTCCAATAATTAAACATTGTGAAATTTAACTGGCGCCCGAGCAGGGACCAACGACGCGCGATAGAACAAAAAGTTTTCTAAGTGTGCGGTCGGACAACATAGCAAAAAGTCTATACGTCGCGACCAATTCGTTGGCAAAGAAAAAAACTATTCGGTTCGAATAAGACTCCCGCACAAAATCGCGGTCGACCAATAGTGCGGAACTTAATTGTTCGAATAAAATTTAATCAGTGGTCCACACATCCTGTCAGGCTCGCCCGCAGGATAACTTGCAAGCAGTACGCATCGCAGGAGCCCTAGTAGGAATCTGGAGAGACCAAAAAGGATGACATCCGGATCGTCGGCAAGAGTGGCCACAACAACACTCCTAATGTAAGCTAGTGAATAAGTTAACACAAAAACGAAAATTTGCAACCAAAAACATTAAATAAGCAAACATAAAAACAAAAATTTTAAATAAAAAACGAAAAAAGAATTATAAACAAAACCTTAAGCTAAGTGAATAGTACAAGGTGATTGAATAAAACAGTGTAAAACGATCAAATACTACGTCTTAACTGCGTTGACAAAGGAAATTTATTTCCTTCGAGCAGTATAATATAACCCAATCCTGCGAATCCTTAAAGGACCCTCCAGGGTAAAAGGGTAAAACCAGCTACTTGGTTTTCAACAAGTTTTCATAAATAAATACGAACCTTTTACAAATAAATTATAAATAAAACCTCGAAAAAATCCCTTGTAAAGCAAGAAGAAATAATAAGTGACAATTGTTGCCCAATATTTTCACACACACACACACGAATTTGAAATCCAAAGCCACAAATAAAATAAAGGCAAATAAAATACCACACAAACACACACACTCACGTCAAATAACAAATACAGGGGGCAACATTGTCAAAACAACGAAGAAAAATATTAGTGCATTGATAAAGTTGGCATTTAGTCCTACCATTTCACACTTTGGATTTTACATCTGCATGTTATATTTCATTATTTTTAAACGTTCAATACATTTGCTTTAATTTTCATATTTATATTCTTATACCTTTGTATTTTTGCATTTTGACATTTTGTATTTCTATTTTTGATACACTGACATTTCTATTAACTACGACACCAAATTTCCCGAATAAGCTATATGGCAAATCAAGATAATTTAATTAGACCAGCCGTTATTGATTTAGACGAACAAATACAAGAAGGGGAGCGACAACTAAGATCGCAGCAACGACAGTTACAGAGACAGTTAGAATTTCAACAACAGAGAAATATGGAGGAACAGCAAGCACTGCTAGCCCTTATTACAGACTCCGCCACGCGAGTAATTAACGAACAAGTGCCAGCTCTAGTTAGAGAAATAGTCAACCCAAGTCAGAATTTCTTAAATGAACCAGATCAAGAGATTAGGCCAGAACATCGGGCAAACTTGGCTGACTTAGATAGAGTGCCAGACGTGGTGAAGTGTCTTCGCGAATTCTCAGGAGATCCCTCTCAATTTAACTCATGGAAAAAGGGAGTAGACAGGATATTAGAGAACTATGAGTCCCAACGGGGCACCCCAAAATATTTTGGCATCTTGCATACCATACGCAACAAAATAATTGGCAATGCCGACATAGCCTTGGAATCATACAATGTTCCATTAAATTGGGGTGCCATGTCGAAGTGCTTAACACTGCACTATGCGGACAAACGTGACTTGAGTACGTTAGAATATCAGATGACAACGATAGTTCAGACCAACAACCAAACAGTGGAGGAATTCCACCAAGCGGTCTACAAACATCTGTCTCTGATTTTAAATAAAATTGGTTGCATGGAATTGTCACGGGAATCAGAACAATTAATGACTAAACTTTATCGAGATAAAGCTTTAGATACATTTGTTCGGGGTCTTAGAGGCGACCTCCCACGTCTGCTGGGCATGAAGGAACCAGCTGACCTGCCACAAGCCCTGCACTTGTGCCTGAAAATTGAGAATCAGACCTTCAGGTCTAACCACGCAGCCACTAGGGCACAGCCCATCGGTTTCCGACCATTAGGACAGAAACCAATTCCAATGCCCAGACAAACAATTACACCAAGTAATTCAGTTAACCACCAACAATCAATCAACTTCCGTCAACAGCCAACCCACTTTCGTCAAGAACCACAATGGGGGCAACAACTCCATAGAAATTTCCAAAATTATCCAAACCTCCACCAACGTGACAGACATATTTACCAACAACAACCAATTGCCCCACCTCGCCCTTCGGCACCAAAACCGCTGCCACGCCCAGAACCTATGGACGTGGATCCCAGCATCCGAACTAGACAAATCAACTACATGAACCGACCAAATTTCGAGACTGGTAAGCGACCTTTAAGTAATATGCTGCCAGCAGACAAAAGACAAAGGAATTTCAATATCGAAAGCAACGAAAACGAAACGAACGGCACGGACAACACAGTGACAGACTATGAACAAACAATCGACAATTACGAAACGACCGACGAACCTGGGGAAACATTAGAAGAATACCAGGAACGATTCAATTACGACTACAGTACTGATACACCACAAGTTGAATATGCCGACGTACATTTTTTAAGAGTAGAAAGCTCCTCTCTACCTTACTTTGAAGCAAGAGTGAGGGGCGGACAAACTTTGAAAATTCTCATTGACACCGGCTCCAACCGCAATTATATCAAACCAACCCTAGTTTCAAACCCAATCCCAAATAATAAACCTTTCGAAGCCATATCAGTGGGTGGCAATATAAAAGTCACACACCATAAAATTGCGAACTTATTTAACATGTCCGCTGTCCCAATTAAGTTTTTCCTACTGCCCACTCTGAAATCATTCGATGCCATTCTAGGCAATGACAGTCTGAAGGAATTAAAAACAATAATCTACACTGACAAAAATTTTATGTTAGTTAATAACCAAGTAACCATTCCAATAAAACAAAAAAAAATAGAAGCGGTAAACAATATAAGCCCACGAACAGACCATTTGACCGAAGAACAGAAAACAACACTACATAATTTGTTCAAGAAATATTCACAATTATTTGCAAAACCGGAGGAAAAACTCACTTACACTACTAACGTAACTGCAGAAATACGAACAAATTCAGAAACCCCAGTCTATTCCAAATTCTATCAGTACCCGATGTCCCTTAAGGACGAAGTCAATAAGCAAATATCCCAACTATTAGAAGACGGTATTATTCGGCCTTCTAGGTCCCCGTATAACTCACCCGTGTGGGTAGTACCAAAAAAATGGACGCCTCAAAGGAAAAAAAATACAGAGTAGTAATCGACTATAGGAAGCTAAACAAAGTCACAGTGGCCGACAGATACCCTATTCCCGAAATAAACGAGGTTCTTTCTCAGTTGGGTAACAACAAGTTTTTTTCGGTGCTTGACCTTAAAAGCGGGTTCCATCAAATAAAATTAAAAGAGTCCGATATTGAAAAGACGGCGTTCTCAATAAACAATGCGAAATATGAGTTCACACGACTACCCTTTGGGCTAAAAAATGCCCCTTCTATCTTCCAACGCGCTTTGGACGACATCCTACGCGAGCACATAGGTAGAATTTGCTACATTTATATAGATGACATCGTAATCTTCAGTAAAGACGAAAAATCCCATTTTATGAATATCAGAACAATATTCGAAACTTTACAAAGGGCCAATATAAAATGCCAATTGGACAAATGCGAGTTTCTCAAATCCAAGGTAGAATTTTTAGGCTTCGTCATTTCCGACAAAGGAGTGGAGACCAACCCAGAAAAAGTTTTGGCAATAGCCAAATACCCATGTCCGAAAACAGTCCGAGAACTGAGAGCCTTTCTAGGTCTCTCAGGTTACTACAGAAGATTCATCAGAGATTACGCAAAGTTGGCCAAGCCCCTAACTTCTATGCTGAGAGGTGTGGATGGACACGTTAACAAAAAAACCTCTCAGACAAAGGCAATCAATTTCAACCAAGAGGCAACAGAGGCATTTCGCAAAATAAAAAATTCTCTTATATCCAACGAAGTAGTCTTGAAGTACCCCGACTTTAGTAAAGAATTTCATCTCACCACAGATGCTTCCAATTTCGCAATAGGCGCTGTTTTATCCCAGAATAATCAGCCAATATCCTTTATTTCTAGAACACTCTCAAAGGCAGAAGAAAACTATGCAGCTAACGAGAAAGAAATGTTAGCCATAGTTTGGGCCCTTAAAGCCTTGCGAAATTATCTATATGGCAGAGCCAAAGTAAAAATCTTCACGGACCATCAGCCTCTTACCCATTCACTAAGTAGTTGGAGTGGTAATCCCAGAATTAAAAGATGGAAGGCACTTTTAGAAGAGTACGACTACGAATTACTCTACAAACCCGGAAGAGATAATGTCGTGGCAGATGCTCTGTCCCGCATAACGAACCCCATTGAATTAAACTCAGTTAGCACCCAGCATAGCGACGAGAGTTCTAGCCACAACCTAATACCTAGCATGGAGGTGCCCATCAACGTTTTTAGAAATCAAATATTCCTTCATAAAGCAGATTCTTCCGAGTACAAATTTAGCATACCCTTTCCGACATTTCACAGGCATGACATTTACCGCCAGACATATGACAACGACGAACTAAAGACGCTTTTAAAAAAATATCTTAATCCCTCGGTTATTAACGGAATTTATACAACAGAAGATGTAATGGGCAAAGTTCAGGAGATTTATCCAGATAATTTTGGTAGTTACAAGGTTAGATTTACCCAAAGAATGGTAAAAGATTTGACAAGCGAGGCACAACAGGAGGAAGAAATTATAAAAACACATTTCCGTGCTCATCGCAACGCGCTAGAAAATAAAATCCAACTGTCCGAACGATTCTACTTCCCAAAGATGAAGCAAAAGATAGAGAGTTTGGTTAAACAATGCGTAACCTGTAAAGAACAAAAATACGATAGGCATCCAACAAATCCAAAATTGAAAGAAACTCCGATTCCAGAATACCCCGGCCACATTGTCCATATAGATATCTACTCGACAGAGGGGAAATTGGTTTTGACTGCCATTGATAAGTTTTCAAAGCTGGCACAGGGAAGGATTATAAAGTCAAAATCTATTGAAGACATAAAAACCCCACTAAGAGATTTAATTTTTTATTTTGGTGTCCCTAAATACCTTGTCATGGACAATGAAAAATCACTGAATTCCGCTTCAATTAAGTTTATGCTCGTTGATCAGCTTAAAATCGAAATTTTTACAGTCCCGCCTTATAAGAGCACAGTTAATGGACAGATTGAGAGATTCCACTCTACACTGTCAGAAATAATGCGGGTTGTGAGAAAAGACAAAATTCACAGAACATTCGAAGAACTTGTTGACAGAGCCATCTACGAGTATAACTACACCTTTCATTCCGTTACAAAAAAACGACCACTAGAAGTGTTTTTTGGAAGAATAATAACTACTGACCCAGAACTACACGAAAAGACCAGACTGGACGAAATAGACCGACTTAAACAAAAACAGAGCACTGACCTAGCATACCACAACAGGAGTAGGAAATCCCTAAAGACATACCAACCCGGTGACGAAATATTCGTGAAAGTCAACACTAGGTTAGGGTCGAAATTATCAGCAAGATTCAGGAAAGAGATTGTACACGAAAATAACGACACAACAATCACCACAAAAACAGGCAAGATAGTACACAAGAGTAACATCAAAAACACTTAATTACAGGTGGTTGTCATGGACAACAACTGGGACGTACGGAGTCGACATAACGAACTACACAGACGCGCAAACTGCAACAATATACCTAGGACTAGGCAAAATACGTACCGCAACGACCAGAATTATTCACGTCCTCGATCTCGATCAGATGGAGAAAGCATTGGACACCATCAGATTTCACACAGAACAAGGGCTAAAATTTAGCAGCCTCTACCATACTCTGCACCACGAAATAAACCAAACCTATTCGATCCTCTACACCATAACCTCCACTTTTAATAGAAGAACCACCAGAGCCATAGATATGATAGGAACTGCATGGAAGTACGTGGCAGGAAGCCCTGACCACGACGATTTTATTAAATTGGAAGAACACATTAATAAAATAGTTTCAAACAATAACAAACAAATAATTATAAATAACCAACTAGAACAAAGACTAAATAGCTTGACTAGAATAACTAATAGTTTGACAAACACCATAAAAAGGGATGACGAATTTAATCATGATATTGCCATTAGCCTCCAAAACCAGATAAGATTAATCAAAGAAGAAGTTATTAATATTAAATACGCCATACAATGGGCAAAACTGAACATAATAAACACCTTTCTACTCGGTGAAAAGGAAATACATGAAATAGACAACATTTTTAAAATAGGAAATATGCCTTCTTTATCAGTCGAAGAGATGTTAGAATTCTCAGACGTATCAATTTTACATAATAAAACTGTACTACTATATGTGGTGAAAATACCAAATTTGGAAGAAATAGATTATGAAAATATTTTAATCAAACCAATAATAAAAAACAACACAATTGTCAACACCCAATTTGGGGAAATTTTTTCGAACAAAGAAAATATGTACGGGATCATAAAGAATTGCAAGAGTTATAATAATATAAAAATTTGTCATAAGAATGAAATTGTAAACCTTAGAAATAACACTTGTTTGCCTAGGCTCCTAAAAGGAGAGAAATCGCTGTGTGAATTCAGTAACGCCGACCACATCGACAAAATTGAAGAAATCAGCAGCGGACTCATTATGCTCAACGACTTCAACGGGATTCTGACCTTTCGGCAAAACAACACAAGGAACCTGGCCGGATCTTACCTTATTAACTTCGGGAATGAATCCATCACAATTGACAACAGAGTGTTCACCAACCTAGAAACCACAGTACTAAAAACGGGCTCCCCAGTAATCCAAATCACCCCAGAGGAAACCAAGCGACTTAGAATATTGTCTCTGGAAGCTCTAGAATCTTTACACATCGACAACACCGAGCAGCTGAATAAACTACGCATAGCAGCTCACAGCTCATGGGTCTTCACTGTCATCTGCATTGTGGTAATACTCATCAGTATATTCTACCTCAACAAGAAGAAACAGCAAAAGATAATACTGCAAATGGCTCCTCAACCTCAACTCAAAGCGATACAAGACCTACAGCCACAAAGAAATGACCAACTACATTTCAACAATATACCATTCTTTTGATGCTATTTGGAGAAGACGAAACCGCTTGAGGACAAGCGTCAATTAAAGGGGGAGGAGTTAATAATAACAACACTAAAAGTACTCTGGTCAACGCTCCGATTCGGTTACACCAGCTTGCACTGCAGAATCAGCGTCTCGTCGGCTTCCGCCACATGCCAAGCCAGCGCAGTTGCAACATAAAATTCACTGTAAGTCAAATTGTGCTGACATGGCCAAGTTCTTCAACGTGAGGTTCGCTGCATCGCCGACTGACGGGAAGCGCCGCTGCCAGCGTCACTGAAGGCGTCCACAGCTAGCGTAGGGCTAAACTTAAGTTTATAAATTTAGTCTTAAATTTGTATCCAAACTAAAAGGTCTTAATTGACCGATGAATAAATATAATTTTTTCCAATAATTAAACATTGTGAAATTTAACTTGTATGTATACTTAGTTGTCCCCAACTGTTTGATATTTTGTATTGTTTGTTCTGCCTGCATTTGTAAAATGCATATTTTAAAAATCGTTAAATGCAAAGTTGTAATTTTAGTTACGTAGATTATATTACCCAAAATTGAAATCGATCTGACAAAATTTATAACACAAACTTTTCATTTGAAAAAATGAATAAATATTAAAACCCCATAATTCAAGCTCCAACGAAAAACCGAGTATGCAGTTTTGTTTGTATTCTTTTATCTATAATATAAAAATGAATCGCAAAATGTGTTGGTAAGCGCATAACTCAACAACGCCTGGACCAATTTGGCCAAATCTTTTTTTAAAATGTTCGTTGAAGTTCAAGGATGGTTTTTACGGTTTTTTCGTGATTTGTGAAAAAATAATTTATATTTGATATGCCTCCTATAAGACGAAGCAATTTAGGTAGAAGAACCAGAAATGCTACAAACCAAGCTAATTACTAATTACCGATCTAATCGTACTGCACAAGAACATGACGACGGAAATGAACGTGAAAGAATTCGGATATCACAAACGCGTGAAGCGCGAGCGCGACTTTCAACTAATAATCGCGCAAGTTTGAATCGAGCTGCTTTCAGTTACGATGTGTCAATTGACTACAGTATCTATCAATGTGTTGTTATTGGTTCTATGAACTCGGTTTGCTCACACTGTAAGGCATTAAAATACAAAAACGAAGCCAATGGATTGTGTTGCGCAAATGGTAAAGTGAAATTGATACCATTGGATCCACCACCAGAACCATTGTACTCATTGGTTTCAGGAATAGGAACAGATTCTATACACTTTTTGACACATATCCAACAATATAACAATTGCTTTCAAATGACTTCATTTGGGGCAACAAATGTAGTTCGGGAAAATTTTATGCCAACTTTCAAGGTATGTATTATAGCAGTTACTCATAATTATTTTAGCGAAGAAAATTTTCTGTCACCAAAGTTAAGATGTGTCACTAATCTTCAATTTCTTAATCATTACGAAATATATCACTTAGTCATCATATTATATGGTGATTCAGTTTCAAATATTATTTAAGTTTGATCACTGACAATCCATTAATTTATACCACACCATAATATTTTTTTTTTATTTACAGATACAAGGGCAAATATATCACAGAGCAGGTTCACTGTTACCAGTGTCAGATAGCGACAACAAATTCCTGCAAATTTATTTTATGGGTAATTCACCACAAGAAATTGATCTGCGTTGTGCACATAACAATTTAGTAAAGAGGTCTATTGTAGAACAATTACAAACTTTATTTCATCAACACAATCAATTGATTATATTGTTTAAAACTGCCCTGGATCTGATGCCACCCGATAATCACAAAATTGTAATCAGAGCAGATAAAACACCTGCAGGTCAACATACAAGACGTTTTAATGCACCAACTGTTGATGAAGTTGCTATCGTTGTAGTTGGAGAAAACTTGGAATCCCGTGATATTGTTTTACATCGTCGGAATGATCAATTATTACAACGTATAAAGGAAACACACCGCTCATATGATGCACTGCAATATCCCATTATATTTTGGCAAGGTGAAGATGGCTACGATTTCTCAATAAAAATGATAAATCCCATTACAGGTAACTAAAATATTAGTTTAGCTATGGCAATAATATCTCAGTCATTATATTATGTATTTTAATTCTATATTTGAATGTTATTAAAACAAAATCTATTTACAGGTTCTGAAACCAACAAAAAAGTCAGTTCAATGAACTATTATTCATACCGCCTAATGATTCGGGAAAATGAAGATAATCACATATTGAAATGTCGGCGATTATATCACAAATATGTTGTTGACATGTATGTTAAAATTGAAACGGAGAGATTAACATTCATCAGGTTGAATCAAACCAAACTCCGATCTGAAGAGTATATTCACCTTCGAGATGCGATTAATACTGATGGAAATGCACATAATGTCGGTCGGATGACTATTCTTCCAGCAACATACATCGGAAGCCCTCGGCATATGCACGAATATGCTCAAGATGCCATGTCGTATGTTCGTCATTATGGTACAGCAGATTTGTTCATCACATTTACATGCAATCCGCAATGGATAGAAATCAAGCAGGAGTTATTCTCTGGGCAATCACCCATTGATCGTCATGATATTACAGCCAGAGTCTTTAGAAAAAAGTTGAAATCTTTAATGGATTTCATCGTAAAACATAATGTGTTTGGGGAGACACGCTGCTGGATGTATTCTGTGGAGTGGCAGAAACGAGGATTGCCACATGCACACATTTTGATTTGGTTGGTTGAAAAGATAAGGCCAAATGAAGTTGATGCAGTGATATCAGCTGAAATCCCTAATGTACAAGTAGATCCTGGATTGCATGAGGTAGTTATCAAAAACATGATACATTGTCCCTGTGGAACTCTTAATCAAAATTCACCGTGTATGATGGATGGTAAATGTTCAAAACGATATCCACGGACATTAATATCGGAAACAATTACTGGTAATGACGGTTATCCATTGTATCGTCGCAGATCGACAGCAGGCAATGGAAAATCAACAATTGTCAAATTAAATCAACAAGATATTGAAATAGATAATCGCTGGATTGTTCCATATTCACCCATTTTATCAAAGACATTCAAAGCACACATCAACGTTGAATCTTGCCATTCAGTGAAATCTATTAAATACATTTGCAAATATGTAACCAAAGGGAGTGATATGGCTGTGATTGGAATTGGTGCAGAGAATTCCAATGATGAAGTTACCCAATACCAAATGGGCCGCTATGTCAGTAGTAATGAAGCAGTTTGGCGAATATTTTCTTTTCCTATTCATGAGAGACACCCTTCTGTTGTTCACTTAGCTGTGCATTTAGAAAATGGACAAAGAGTGTATTTTACAGCACAGAACGCAGTACAAAGAGCTGCTCAGCCACCATCTACTACATTAACCAGTTTTTTTGAGACATGCCAAAACGATTATTTCGCACAAACATTGCTATATTCTGAAATGCCAAAATATTATACCTGGAATCAATCCTCAAGGAGATTTATACGACGGAAACAAGGAAAACCAGTTCCAGGATATACAGATGTATATTCCACCGATGCGATTGGCCGGATTTATTCAGTACATCCAAGCAATGATGAATGTTTTTATTTACGACTGCTATTAGTCAATGTACGTGGCCCAACATCATTCCAACAGTTACGAACTGTTGATGGTACAAGTACAAGTACAAAGATTATATGTGTGATGATATTTTGTATCAAATACGGAATAGAATGGGAAATCCAAATATACAAATCAGTGAAGAAATTTACAATGAAGCATTGATTTCAATTGAGGACATGTGCTTGATAATGTCAAATAAACTATTAATTCAATTAGGCCTGACCGCGCCCAATCGTCCAATGCATGACGCTTTTAACCAAGAGTTGCATCGAGAAAGACTGTATGATCTCAACGCTTTGAAAGAATTAATTCAAACAAATCTTCCACTGTTAAATGAACAACAGAAGTATGTATTTGAAACTCTTATGAAAGTAACAAATGATGAAACTGGAGGGATTTACTTCTTAGATGCACCTGGTGGTACAGGAAAAACTTTTTTGATTTCATTAATATTAGCAACAATTCGCTCACAAAATAAAATTGCACTTGCACTCGCTTCGTCGGGAATCGCAGCAACTTTGCTTCAAGGTGGTCGAACAGCCCATTCACCACTAAAATTGCCATTAAATATGCAAAGCAATGAAACTCCAACCTGCAACGTTTCGAAGAACTCTGCAATTGCAAAGGTTTTGCAGCAATGTAAATTGATTGTTTGGGATGAATGCACGATGGCACATAAAAAATCTTTGGAGGCTTTAGACAGAACCTTAAAAGATCTACGGAGCAATAATAACCGATTTGGTGGTGCAATGATTTTATTAGCAGGAGATTTTCGACAAACATTGCCAGTGATTCCACGATCAACGCCAGCTGATGAACTCAATGCATGTCTAAAGTCCTCCAATTTGTGGAAACATGTCAAAGTACTTCATTTAAGCAAGAATATGCGTGTCGAGTTGCAAAATGACCAATCTGGAAACATATTCTCTAAACAACTCATTGACATTGGTAATGGCAAATTTCCTATAGACATGTTGACCGGCTGCATTAACTTTCCTCAAAGTTTTTGTCAGTTAACTCGATCAAAAGATGAACTTATTCAGAAGGTGTTTCCAGATGTTTCTCAAAATTACAGAAACCATGATTGGTTGAGCGAACGAGCTATACTGGCTGCAAAAAACATAGATGTAAATGAATTAACTTTCAAAATTCAAGAACAAATTACAGGCGAATTGAGGATATATAAATCAGTTGATTCGGCTACTAATCAAGATGATGTAGTCAACTATCCACCGGAATTTTTAAACTCGCTGGATTTGCCAGGATTGCCACCTCACAATCTTCAATTAAAGGTTGGATCGGTAGTTATAATGTTGCGAAATATCAACCAACCGCGTCTTTGCAATGGTACACGGTTAGCGATAAAAAAATTACTAAACAATGTGATAGAAGCAACTATACTCAAAGGAAAGTATAAAGGAGAAGATGTTCTCATACCGCGCAATACCCAATGATTCCGACTGATGTGCCATTTGAGTTTGTGGTATTAATCTAGAAAACCCATGTTTCTCACATGGTCAATTGTATGTTGCCTGCTCCCGTGTTGGAAAACCATCAGATTTGTTTATCTATGCGCCAGGTAATCAAACAAAAAACATCGTATACCACAAAGCACTACAATGATAATAATAATAATTATGATTCACATGATTAACAATAAAGCGATTAGTTACTTTTAAATCCTTATATATTTTTTATTTAATTATTTTTTATTCACAACGCCCTATCACCAGGGTGATAGGGCGGTTTTGTTCAGGAGAATTTTTTAAAATACGTAGGCACAAAAACTGCCACATTACAAATCTTTTTGACAGGACGAAGTCTGTCGGGTCAGCTAGTAGATTATAAAAACCAAATTTAAAGTTGATCGATTCAGAAATGCAGAATTTTCAAACAAACTTTGGAGCTATTTTTCCCCCCTTTTCCAAAATCCCTTCTTAGTGCGCATCTACACCATGATAGGATACTTGAGCCCAAATTTCAGTTTCCTAGCTTTTACCGTTTGGGCTGTGGGGTGTTGATTGTGTTTCAATTTTTCCACGGAAAACCCCCCCTTTTTCATGCCCCAGGAAAAATGGTGAATTGAGAGTATACAAACTAAGTTTGAAGTTAATTGGATGAAAATTGTAGATTTTTCATACAAACGTTGGAACCCGTTTTCCCCCCTTTGGCGTTCGAATTTCTTTCACTATAAGAGGGATCTTGTGTCCAAATTTCAGCTTCCTAGCTCTTACCGTTTGGGCTGTGCGTTGATTGCCAATCAGTCAGTCAGTCAGTCAGGACAAACTGAGATAGACTATGTGCAAAAAAGGGGAATAATTATAAGGGTATATCCTAATTTTAAATTCACATTTGAGTCAATACGGTCACGCACAAACTCGGAATATGAAACACGGCACTCGTGTCAATGCCGTGCAGCGATGAGCCACGATCAAAAAGCACTGACAATTCTCATCTCAATTTGCTAGAGTAAAACTTTCGATAGTTGAAGCCACCGATACCATCAAAATATCGAAGTTTGAATGCAATAAGCAGAATATTTAAATAATAAAATCTAATTATTTATTGAGATCGATAAGAACAAATCATATACATACAACAAACATACATCTGCCCGCAATGCGAAGCAGAATATGCGTAGCTCCGTTATTCGGTTTCTGCTTTACTATCGCATACGCAGTAGTTGCTTAGCGACGGTAACTGTAAACTTTTGGCGTTGTGCCTTTGCAATTAACATTAAATGGTCAAAACGAAAGAAGATGAGCGAGCCAACAACTTGAAGTTGTTGTTGTTGTTTTGTATTTACATGCTTCATACATATACAGGCATAGATACATATGCTTGTACATATGTATGTATGCATGGGCACACATAGACACGAACTGTTCCCAACTATTTGATATTTGATATATGGCAAGTAAAAAACATATTGCTATATTTTAATCGTTGAATGCCAATTTGTTGATATAGTTATGTTGATTACATTACCCAAATTTGAAATCGATCGGACAAAATTTATAACACAAACTATTCATTTGAAAAAGTGAATAAATATTAAAACCCCAATAATAAAATTAAATGCGATATATCGAAAATATCGATACTTGTGTTGATATATCGTAATACATGTCGAATACAAATACATCGAAAAACATCGTTTGAGAGTTATTGATTATAATACTGTATTCGATTGTACACTGTACACATACATACATACAAATTTATTTGTATGTGTACTGTAACTGTAAACTTTTGGCATTTTGCGTATGTAATGAACAGGAGTAAATGATCAAAACGAAAGAAGATTTGCGAGCCAATAACTTGAAGTTGTTGTTGTTGTTTTAAAAATTTTGATTTGAAACCATAGAAAACTATTTTTTACAATTAAACAACAGTGTTCGATAGCCCACTGCATACTTGTACATACAAACCTATATATGTATATAGGAATGTATGAACGTACATACATACTTATTGATGTACATACATACATATGTACATGCTATACATACAGACGTATGTACGTATGTAATACATATGGTGCTGGCGTAATTCATAATGCGAAATTCTTTCTAAGGGGAGTAATGTCCCCCCTGCCCAACCTGTGTACGCCCTTGTAGTCCGTTGTCCTAAAAACCCCTTATGCCAAATGTACTAAACAAAGAAAAAATAGCATAAAAATGTTTATGTTATAATGTTAATAATTTTTAATTAATTAACATTTCTTGCCCTGTCAGTGCAAGACGAATGTACTTTTGTACATACATATGTATGTATGTATGTACATACATGTGTACAAATGAACATTCACACATTAGTGTCTCACATTTTGCTTTGGCTACTTCAACCGTTTACACGCAACTACACGAACAGCTGCTTGTATGTATGTATGTGTGTGTGTGTGTATGTATACTTAGTTGTCCCCAACTGTTTGATATTTTGTATTGTTTGTTCTACCTGCATTTGTAAAATGCATATTTTAAAAATCGTTAAATGCAAAGTTGTAATTTTAGTTACGTAGATTATATTACCCAAATTTGAAATCGATCTGACAAAATTTATAACACAAACTTTTCATTTGAAAAAATGAATAAATATTAAAACCCCAATAATTCAAGCTCCAACACAAATTTTGAAAAACCGAGTATGCAGTTTTGTTTGTATTCTTTTATAGATTATAAAAACCAAAT
Organism: Scaptodrosophila lebanonensis; assembly: GCF_003285725.1. Classification (NCBI taxonomy): domain Eukaryota; kingdom Metazoa; phylum Arthropoda; class Insecta; order Diptera; family Drosophilidae; genus Scaptodrosophila; species Scaptodrosophila lebanonensis. The sequence continues at coordinate 186,164 of NW_022060765.1, forward strand.
TTAAAGTTGATCGATTCAGAAATGCAGAATTTTCAAACAAACTTTGGAGCTACTTTTCCCCCCTTTGGCGTTCGAATTTTCCAAAATCCCTTCTTAGTGCGCATCTACACCATGATAGGATACTTGAGCCCAAATTTCAGTTTCCTAGCTTTTACCGTTTGGGCTGTGGGGTGTTGATTGTGTTTCAATTTTTCCACGGAAAACCCCCCTTTTTTCATGCTCCAGAAAAAATGGTGAAAAACCAAGTATACAGTTTTTCTTGTATTCTTTTTGAGAGTATACAAACTAAGTTTGAAGTTAATTGGATGAAAATTGTAGATTTTTCATACAAACGTTGGAGCCCGTTTTCCCCCCTTTGGCGTTCGAATTTTCCAAAACCGCTTCTTAGTGCTCACCTACACCACTGAAGACAACATGTGTCCAATTTTCAGCCTCTTAGCTCTTACCGTTTGGGCTGTGCGTTGATTGCACATAGCTTTTCGTTTACCGAATTTTCCACCGGAAAATCATTATTATTCAGGCCGCAGGAAAAATATTGAAAATCCAAGTATACAGTTTTTTTTGTATTCTTTTTGAGAATATACAAACTAAGTTTGAAGTTAATCGGATAAAAATTGTAGATTTTTCATACAAACGTTGGAGCTCGTTTTCCCCCCTTTGGAGCTCGAATTTTCCGAAACCCCTCCTTAGTGCTCACTTTCACTATAAGAGGGATCTTGTGTCCAAATTTCAGCTTCCTAGCTCTTACCGTTTGGGCTGTGCGTTGATTGCCAATCAGTCAGTCAGTCAGTCAGTCAGTCAGTCAGTCAGTCAGTCAGTCAGGACAAACTGTTTTATATATATAGAGATTTTCAATTAATTAACATTTCTTGCTCTGTCAGTGCAAGACGAATGTACATACATACATATGTACATACATATGTATTTTGCACAAAGATGCCTTATGTGTGTATTCTATACGAGTTTGTTTTAGTTTTTTGATTTCCCCCCCCTTCCCCCCTATGGGGGTTTTCCCGTTTTTCCATTCGCATAAGCTCAAGCGCTGCCCGCGGCTGTTGTTGATTTTGCTGTTTGGTTGACTGCGAAAATGCTTACACAGACACGAATAGATGCGAATAGGCATACATACACTCACAGAGACGCAATTGCCATGTAAATGTGCAATTATACACGCTTTACGTGAGTTCGAATACCGAGAGAGGTAAAATCGATCAAATTTTTTTTTTTCTTAATTTTTTATAGCCTGTACCCAAAGGGTGAAAGACGCGCATAAACATACATACACTCACATAGACGCAATTGCTTTGTATATGTGCAATTATGTACCCTTTACTTGAGGTCGAATACCGAGAAAGGTAAAATCGATCCAATTTTTTTAAATTTTCTTTTTTTTTTCTATAATTATTGTAAAATATGTATGTAGAGTATTTCAAAGTCGGGACACCCGGCTTTAGCTTTTTTACTTGTTTCTTATAACTCCGTAATTCTGTACATGAAATGTACAAGAGTATATTAGGTTTGCGGGAGCTGAAAAATGTAACAGGCAGAAGGAGGCGTGGCAGACCCCACAAAGTATATATATTCTTGATCAGCGTGACAAGACGAGTCGATCTAGCCCTGTCTGTCTGTCCGTCCGTATGAACACCTGGATCTCAGAGACTATAAGAGATATAGACACCAAATTTTGCACAAAGATGCGTTATGTATGTATTCTATACGAGTTTGTTTTATTTTTTTGATTTTCCCCCCACTTCCCCCCTATGGGGGTTTTCCCGATTTTCCATTCGTATAGTCGCCTATATCTCGGAGACCATAAGACCTAGGAACACCAAATTTTATTCCAAGGTGCCTTGTGTGAATACGCAGAAAATGTATATTTTGAATTTCCCTCCCTCCCCTCTCTCCCCACTCCCCCACAAATGCGATTTTCTCTAACTCCCGTAACTCTTGGAATTTCGAACTAAAATTTTGCAAATACCCCCAGTTAGTAATTATGTGTCCGTATGCCAAGTTTCACTATGATAGACCGATTTACCAAGTTATAGCCATAAATATATTTGCTGCTGCAGCGCTGCTCAAGCGCTGCCCGCGGCTGTTGTTGATGTTGCTGTTTGGTTGACTGCGAAAATGCTTACACAGACACGAATAGATGCGCATAGGCATACATACACTCACACAGATGAAATTGCTATGTAAATGTGCAAGTATACACCCTTTACGTGAGTTCGAATACCGAGAAAGGTAAAATCGATCATTGAATTTTCTTTTTATTTTTTATAATTATTGTAAACATATGTAGAGAGTATTTCAAAGTCGGGACACCCGACTTTAGCTTTTTTACTTGTTTACTTGTTATAACTACGCACTCGAAGCTCGAATTGCATGATGCAATAATGTGCCCTTATTGCTCAGAGAAGCAAATCGGCTGATGCAATAATGTGCTCAAGCCTTTTGTAACTTCGACACCTATGTGCATTTTGATATGTATAATTAATATTTTATTTTTATACTCTGTATATATAATGTACAAGAGTATGTGGCAGACCTCACAAAGTATATAGTATACTATATATTCTTGATCAGTATGACGAGATGAGTCGATCTGGCCCTGTCCGTCCGTGCGTCTGTCAGTCTGTCCGTATGAACACCTGGATCGCAGAGACTATAAGAGCTAGAGACACCAAATTTGGCACAAAGATGCCTTATGTGTGTACGCTGTGCAAGTTTGTTTTTTTTTTTGATTTTCCCCCTATGGGGTTTTTCCCGATTTTCCCTTCGTATAATTGCCTACATTCGGAAACTTTAAGACCTAGGGACACAAAATTTTAGTCCCAGATGCCTTATGTGAATACGCAGAAAATGTGTATTTTGGAATTTCCCTACCTCCCCCTCTCCCATGTAAATAGTAACTCCCGTAATTCTTGGTATTTCATACTCAAACTTGGCAAATACCTCCACTTAGTTATTATAAGCCAATGATAGGCCGATTTAACAGTAAGTTATAGGCATATATGTACATAAGATTATTTTCTGAATTTGTTTAATGTCTATAATTATTACAGAGTATTTCAAAGTCGGGACACCCGACTTTAGCTTTTTTACTTCTTTTAATTTCTATAAATATTCTAAACATATGTACAGAGTATTTCAAAGTCGGGAAACCCGACATTAGCATCCCTTCTTGTTATTTAAGCAAATTAGCTCTGTTAATATGAGTGTAACTGTAGCGCGTCAAGATGAGCTCCAAGGTCGTGAGTCAGTCGACTACAACTGTCGCTGTGTGGAGAGAGAGTGTGCCCGAGGGTGTTTGAGACAGAATTTAAGATACATGTGTTGAATCAGGAGTTCCTAATTATAAGTTTAATTATAGATTGAATTGTTAGAATGTAGTTATACTTATTGTAAATGTAATTTGCATAATGCATAAGCTTAAGTTAACATTGTAGCGTAAGGCGCGCTGTTAGAATGTAAGAAAAACTCGCATTGTCGTAGGCCTAAGCACATGAAAAAACGAATATAACTGACACTCGTGAAGTAACATTGAAGTAAGCAGCACAAATTTGTCGGAATAAATTTCGCCTTTTCGCCAGCAACCCAACTGTTTCATTACTGCGGCAAACTAAAATTTCGTTTGTATGTACATAACCATTAAAAGTTTATGTATAAAAATTGCAAAAACGCTTGCAATTTTACAACATGCATTCATATATACATCTTCTTGTTGCTTGTGATCGCTTGTAGGTACATATGTATAAAGGATGACATGTGCATTTATATTCTACATACATATGTACATTATCTGCACAATATTCGACACATACGCAGTTAATGATTACTTAATTATTTCAAATAGAAATCAGTATACATTAAAACTCAATACAGCATTCTTCGATTTACGTTAAATATAATTTAAGGTACTTCAAATTGTTTATTTTCTACCCAACGTCACTGTTTCCACACGAATGTTACCTCTTAGTGGTTTACATCTTACAGTGTTGGTAGTCAGAATTATATTGAAGAGTACGTGTTCACGCGAGCAGTAAGGGGTTAAGGGCGGCAGTGTCCAAATTCACCATAGCCGAAACCTCCTCCCACACGAACGTTTGAGCTGCGAGCACAGCCTCCTCTGGGCTCTAAGTTTAGTTGAAACGTACTCGCGTCTTTCCACACCGCTTTGTGCAAGTGACCCCAGTGCAGTTCAGTTTAACCTCTACACACACACAAACATTCACATACCATTTGTACATACCAATAAACACTAACAAACTCTGTACCTAAACGTCACAAATAAACCAACACACACAAACTACAACGACCAGCCGTTTTCGTCATTGGGAAGAAAAGGCCGCCTACAATTATCCAAAAGCCACCGCCCTACACATTTTGGTCATTCGAGCCGGATACCGTATAATCCTCTCGACCCAGCCAGCTATGGTGGAACTGGATAAAACGATAAGTACACAAGTGCACATCATTTTTTATAATTCCGATAATATTGCCAAGCCGCACTTTGCGAGTGCGTTCCAAAAGAAGGCAAGTGGAAGTGAATCTAAAGAAAGGGAAAGTCGTAGCGGCCGACTTTCCCTTTCTTTAGATTCACTTCCACTTGCCTTCTTTTGGAACGCACTCGCAAAGTGCGGCTTGGCAATATTATCGGAATTATAAAATATATATATATATATATATATATATATATATATATATATATATAGAAGGCAAGTGGAAGTGAATCTAAAGAAAGGGAAAGTCGGCCGCTACGACTTTCCCTATATATATATATATATATATATATATATATATATAGTTTCTCCTGACTGACTGATTGGTGATCATATATTGTATAGATATATATATATATATATATATATATATATATATATATATATATATATATATTTTATAATTCCGATAATATTGCCAAGCCGCACTTTGCGAGTGCGTTCCAAAAGAAGGCAAGTGGAAGTGAATCTAAAGAAAGGGAAAGTCGGCCGCTACGACTTTCCCTATATATATATATATATATATATATATATATATATATATATATATAGTTTCTCCTGACTGACTGATTGGTGATCATATATTGTATATATATATATATATATATATATATATATATATATATATATATATATATATATATATATATACAAGTGCAAGTGTAGCTCTGCCTGCGTCAGATTGGTGTTCCCGACTCCTCGTAGAAGATGATTCTTGGCGGCCTTCACTGCTGCTTCCTCCGAAGTGGGGTGCTCGCGGCGGGATGAACACCCAGTCTATCCCTCTCTGTGCGGCGTACGACACCATCCTTCTGTCCTTCTGGTCGCTGAATGCTGCCCGAAGCTCCTTCAGAGCGTTGCTTGCTCCCACGAAATTTGTCGCGTTGTCGCTGTACACGCGCTGTGGAAGACCCCGTCTGCCGATGAACCTTTTAAAAGAATTTAAAATATAATCAGTTGACAGGTCTTCAACAGGTTCGAGGTGGACTTCCTTTGACGTAAAACACACAAATACTGCGACATAAGACTTTAAAGAGGCTCTTCCACGAATTCTGAGGCTCACGTGGAAAGGACCAAAATAATCAACGCCACAAACCGCGAACGCGTGCTCAGGATTCACGCGATCGGCTGGCAAGTTGCCCATTATCTGACTCAGCAACTTTGGTTTGTAGCGGGAGCAATGCACGCAGTTTTTTACTGCCCTTGTGCATGCCTCTCGAGCATTAATAAGCCATATTTGTTGCTTTAGAAGAGCAACCATGACTTTGGTTGCTTTACAAAGCGTGAATTTCGTGGCATCAGCAAAGGAAATTTGGACGCCTTTAAATTTTCAACCTCCTTGCGCAATTATATTGATTGGACTGCTTCTACTAGTTTCAGGAAGGCCAACTTTAGCTCACTTGCAGTAAGCAAGCCTCTGCTATTTCATTTCGAACTGAATTGTTTCTAAAATTTGAGCACCTTTCAGTTAGGGACTCAATAGGGCTTAAGCACGTCTCAGTGACAGTGTAGGCCGAAACACTTTTTTTATCCTCAGACGACTTTAAATCTGGTTCTAACTCAAACCGATGTAAGCTTGGTCAACAATGGTCAACAGGTTGGTCAAATGGACGATACCAACTCGTCAACATTAGTGCCTCTAGACGCTAAATCTGCGGGGTTCCATTCGGTCGGTACATGACGCCAAACCGTTTGACTTGCAGTTGCCTGTATATCCGCAACCCTATTGGCGACAAATGTGGACAGCGAAGACGGATCTCGTTTGATCCAGTACAAAGTAACTTGTGAGTCTGACCAAAAATTAACGCTCTCTATATCAAATTGGGACAACAAAGGCGATACTTGAGCCCACAACTTAGCAAGCAAGTGCGCAGCGCATAATTCAAAGCGTGGAATTGTCACCGTTTTAAGAGGAGCAACGCGAGACTTTGACGTCAACCAGACAGAAACCACATTGCTGCCATTGTCGGTTCGAATGTAGATGCAGCTGCCACAAGCGTGGCTGGATGCATCTGCGAACGTGTCCCAAAACGTATGCAAGCTCATTGGGATTGCCTCATCCCAATCAAGTTTCTGCCTCCACAACTCTTGCAACAATATCTTCGCTTTTGTAACAACTGGGCAAAGCAGCCCAAGCGGGTCAAATAGATGGGAAGCGACCGACAGAATATTGCGCTTAGTGGGCTTCCGCGACTCAAAGGTATTGTCCAAACAATAGAAACAAGAGAGAACGCTACAGTCGAGCAAGCCCGACAGTGTAATACCCTGTACCCAGGTAAACTTCCGTCACTGAGTTATATGCGCCCATAGCAGCAGCAAAAAGAGGAAGAAGAAGAGCGAACTTGTTGCTGCAGTTTGTGGGGGTTGTACTGGCGAGAATTTGTTTTGCTAATAACTTTATTTAGAACTAGCTGACCCGACAGACTTCGTCCTGTCAAAAAGATTTGTAATGTGGCAGTTTTTGTGCCTACGTATTTTAAAAAATTCTCCTGAACAAAACCGCCCTATCACCCTGGTGATAGGGCGTTGTGAATAAAAAATAATTAAATAAAACATATATAAGGATTTAAAAGTAACTAATCGCTTTATTGTTAATCATGTGAATCATAATTATTATTATTATCATTGTAGTGCTTTGTGGTATACGATGTTTTTTGTTTGATTACCTGGCGCATAGATAAACAAATCTGATGGTTTTCCAACACGGGAACAGGCAACATACAATTGACCATGTGAGAAAAATGGGTTTTCTAGATTAATATCACAAACACTTAATGATTGCCCCTGGGACTTGTTTATAGTCATAGCAAAAGCAAGCCGCACTGGAAACTGTAGTCGTTTAAACTCAAATGGCACATCAGTCGGAATCATTGGGATGCGCGGTATGAGAACATCTTCTCCTTTATACTTTCCTTTGAGTATAGTTGCTTCTATCACATTGTTTAGTAATTTTTTTATCGCTAACCGTGTACCATTGCAAAGACGCGGTTGGTTGATATTTCGTAACATTATAACCACCGATCCAACCTTTAATTGAAGATTGTGAGGTGGCAATCCTGGCAAATCCAGCGAGTTTAAAAATTCCGGTGGATAGTTGACTACATCATCTTGATTAGTAGCCGAATCAACTGATTTATATATCCTCAATTCGCCTGTAATTTGTTCTTGAATTTTGAAATTTAATTCATTTACATCTATGTTTTTTGCAGCCAGTATAGCTCGTTCGCTCAACCAATCATGGTTTCTGTAATTTTGAGAAACATCTGGAAACACCTTCTGAATAAGTTCATCTTTTGATCGAGTTAACTGACAAAAACTTTGAGGAAAGTTAATGCAGCCGGTCAACATGTCTATAGGAAATTTGCCATTACCAATGTCAATGAGTTGTTTAGAGAATATGTTTCCAGATTGGTCATTTTGCAACTCGACACGCATATTCTTGCTTAAATGAAGTACTTTGACATGTTTCCACAAATTGGAGGACTTTAGACATGCATTGAGTTCATCAGCTGGCGTTGATCGTGGAATCACTGGCAATGTTTGTCGAAAATCTCCTGCTAATAAAATCATTGCACCACCAAATCGGTTATTATTGCTCCGTAGATCTTTTAAGGTTCTGTCTAAAGCCTCCAAAGATTTTTTATGTGCCATCGTGCATTCATCCCAAACAATCAATTTACATTGCTGCAAAACCTTTGCAATTGCAGAGTTCTTCGAAACGTTGCAGGTTGGAGTTTCATTGCTTTGCATATTTAATGGCAATTTTAGTGGTGAATGGGCTGTTCGACCACCTTGAAGCAAAGTTGCTGCGATTCCCGACGAAGCGAGTGCAAGTGCAATTTTATTTTGTGAGCGAATTGTTGCTAATATTAATGAAATCAAAAAAGTTTTTCCTGTACCACCAGGTGCATCTAAGAAGTAAATCCCTCCAGTTTCATCATTTGTTACTTTCATAAGAGTTTCAAATACATACTTCTGTTGTTCATTTAACAGTGGAAGATTTGTTTGAATTAATTCTTTCAAAGCGTTGAGATCATACAGTCTTTCTCGATGCAACTCTTGGTTAAAAGCGTCATGCATTGGACGATTGGGCGCGGTCAGGCCTAATTGAATTAATAGTTTATTTGACATTATCAAGCACATGTCCTCAATTGAAATCAATGCTTCATTGTAAATTTCTTCACTGATTTGTATATTTGGATTTCCCATTCTATTCCGTATTTGATACAAAATATCATCACACATATAATCTTTGTACTTGTACTTGTACCATCAACAGTTCGTAACTGTTGGAATGATGTTGGGCCACGTACATTGACTAATAGTAGTCGTAAATAAAAACATTCATCATTGCTTGGATGTACTGAATAAATCCGGCCAATCGCATCGGTGGAATATACATCTGTATATCCTGGAACTGGTTTTCCTTGTTTCCGTCGTATAAATCTCCTTGAGGATTGATTCCAGGTATAATATTTTGGCATTTCAGAATATAGCAATGTTTGTGCGAAATAATCGTTTTGGCATGTCTCAAAAAAACTGGTTAATGTAGTAGATGGTGGCTGAGCAGCTCTTTGTACTGCGTTCTGTGCTGTAAAATACACTCTTTGTCCATTTTCTAAATGCACAGCTAAGTGAACAACAGAAGGGTGTCTCTCATGAATAGGAAAAGAAAATATTCGCCAAACTGCTTCATTACTACTGACATAGCGGCCCATTTGGTATTGGGTAACTTCATCATTGGAATTCTCTGCACCAATTCCAACCACAGCCATATCACTCCCTTTGGTTACATATTTGCAAATGTATTTAATAGATTTCACTGAATGGCAAGATTCAACGTTGATGTATGCTTTGAATGTCTTTGATAAAATGGGTGAATATGGAACAATCCAACGATTATCTATTTCAATATCTTGTTGATTTAATTTGACAATTGTTGATTTTCCATTGCCTGCTGTCGATCTGCGACGATACAATGGATAACCGTCATTACCAGTAATTGTTTCCGATATTAATGTCCGTGGATATCGTTTTGAACATTTACCATCCATCATACACGGTGAATTTTGATTAAGAGTTCCACAGGGACAATGTATAATGTTTTTGATAACTACCTCATGCAATCCAGGATCTACTTGTACATTAGGGATTTCAGCTGATATCACTGCATCAACTTCATTTGGCCTTATCTTTTCAACCAACCAAATCAAAATGTGTGCATGTGGCAATCCTCGTTTCTGCCACTCCACAGAATACATCCAGCAGCGTGTCTCACCAAACACATTATGTTTTACGATGAAATCCATTAAAGATTTCAACTTTTGTCTAAAGACTCTGGCTGTAATATCATGACGATCAATGGGTGATTGCCCCGAGAATAACTCCTGCTTGATTTCTATCCATTGCGGATTGCATGTAAATGTGATGAACCAATCTGCTGTACCATAATGACGCACATACGACATGGCATCTTGAGCATATTCGTGCATATGCCGAGGGCTTCCGATGTATGCTGCTGGAAGAATAGTCATCCGACCGACATTATGTGCATTTCCATCAGTATTAATCGCATCTCGAATGAATGTTAATCTCTCCGTTTCAATTTTAACATACATGTCAACAACATATTTGTGATATAATCGCCGACATTTCAATATGTGATTATCCTAATTTTCCCGAATCATTAGGCGGTATGAATAATAGTTCATTGAACTGACTTTTTTGTTGGTTTCAGAACCTGTAAATAGATTTTGTTTTAATAACATTCAAATATAAAATTAAAATACATAATATAATGACTGAGATATTATCGCCATAGCTAAACTAATATTTTAGTTACCTGTAATGGGATTTATCATTTTTATTGAGAAATCGTAGCCATCTTCACCTTGCCAAAATATAATGGGATATTGCAGTGCATCATATGAGTGGTGTGTTTCCTTTATACGTTGTAATAATTGATCATTCCGACGATGTAAAACAATATCACGGGATTCCAAGTTTTCTCCAACTACAACGATAGCAACTTCATCAATAGTTGGTGCATTAAAACGTCTTGTATGTTGACCTGCAGGTGTTTTATCTGCTCTGATTACAATTTTGTGATTATCGGATGGCATCAGATCCAGGGCAGTTTTAAACAATATAATCAATTGATTGTGTTGATGAAATAAAGTTTGTAATTGTTCTACAATAGACCTCTTTACTAAATTGTTATGTGCACAACGCAGATCAATTTCTTGTGGTGAATTGCCCATAAAATAAATTTGCAGGAATTTGTTGTCGTTATCTGACACTGGTAACAGTGAACCTGCTCTGTGATATATTTGCCCTTGTATCTGTAAATAAAAAAAAAATATTATGGTGTGGTATAAATGAATGGATTGTCAGTGATCAAACTTAAATAATATTTGAAACTGAATCACCATATAATATGATGACTAAGTGATATATTTCGTAATGATTAAGAAATTGAAGATTAGTGACACATCTTAACTTTGGTGACAGAAAATTTTCTTCGCTAAAATAATTATGAGTAACTGCTATAATACATACCTTGAAAGTTGGCATAAAATTTTCCCGAACTACATTTGTTGCCCCAAATGAAGTCATTTGAAAGCAATTGTTATATTGTTGGATATGTGTCAAAAAGTGTATAGAATCTGTTCCTATTCCTGAAACCAATGAGTACAATGGTTCTGGTGGTGGATCCAATGGTATCAATTTCACTTTACCATTTGCGCAACACAATCCATTGGCTTCGTTTTTGTATTTTAATGCCTTACAGTGTGAGCAAACCGAGTTCATAGAACCAATAACAACACATTGGTAGTTACTGTAGTCAATTGACACATCGTAACTGAAAGCAGCTTGATTCAAACTTGCGCGATTATTAGTTGAATGTCGCGCTCGCGCTTCACGCGTTTGTGATATCCGAATTCTTTCACGTTCATTTCCGTCGTCACGTTCTTGTGCAGTACGATTAGATCGGTAATTAGCTTGGTTTGTAGCATTTCTGGTTCTTCTACCTAAATTGCTTCGTCTTATAGGAGGCATATCAAATATAAATTATTTTTTCACTAATCACGAAAAAACCGTAAAAACCATCCTTGAACTTCAACGAACATTTAAAAAAAAGATTTGGCCAAATTGGTCCAGGCGTTGTTGAGTTATGCGCTTACCAACACATTTTGCGATTCATTTTTATATTATAGATTAACCGAATTGAATAAAATTTTGAACAACAGTAGACAATTATATATAAATTATGTGTTTGGTTTAGGTAGCATTTGAAATGTGGACGCTATTGACGAAATTCTGTAGCGGGGGAAGGGGGGGAAAATTAAAAAAAAAAAATAAACTCGTCCTTACTCGGACCTATGAGAATCTGGATGCCAACTTTGGTTATTCTAGCTTTTATAGTTTCTGAGATCCTCGCGTTCATCCAGACGGACAGACGGACGGACAGATGGACGGACATGTCTAGATCGATTTATCTCGCCATGCTGATCAAGAATATATGCACTTTATGGGGTCGGAGAAGCTTCCTTCGGTATGTTACATACTTTGCACAAACCTTATATACCCTTTTTACCCTACGGGTACAGGGTATAAAAAGTATCTTGTTGGGGCGTCCATCTCATACCTAATGCCTTTACCGATTCTGACATATCGAACGGCAGCGGCTTTTCGTCGCCACCATTGGCAAACAACTCAGCGTGACTTGTTGCCCACTTGGCTAGCTGGAAACCACCGGATTCCAATATTTACGAAACTTGTTTGCAGATGACTTTTAGGTCTGCCAAAGTATCAGCTCCTGTGAGCATGTCATCGACGTAAAAGTCGTTCTTTATGACGTGCGCTCCAATTGAGTGCGAGCTGCTGTACCGATCACTCAGTTCGAAAAAGCATCGAATTGCCTGAAATGGTGCCGGAGCAGTTCCATAAGTGATCGTGTTCAGACGGTACGTTTTCAGATCTTTAGAAGCATTCTGTCGCCAGATTCTGATTCAGCCACTTCGACTTGCCGGTACATCTTAGAAATGTCGGCACTTACTGCATATCTATGCAGCCGAAAACTATTTAGAGTGGCATATAGTTCCCTCTGAATTGTAGCACCTACCATATGAATGTCATTCAGCGACACTAGTGACGAAGTTTTGCTAGACGCGTCGAAAACTACGCACAGCTTAGTGGTGCTACTTTCAGGCCTCAGAACGCACTGATGAGGAATATAACAGTGTGGTTCTGGAGGAGTACCAACAAGCTCTGACATGTGACCGAGATCTAAATATTCCTTCATGAAATTGTTGTACATGTCATGTGAGCTTTCATATTTAAGCAGCCTACGCTCTAATGATAAGAAACGCCTTTTTGCTGTCTCAAAGGAATGACCAAGCAATTCAGGGTTTCGTTTAAAAGGAACTTTTACTTCGAAACGGCCAGAAGGTAGCCTGCGGACTGTTTGAACGAAGCTTTGCTCACAGGCTAACTGTTCAGCTGAGTAAAACCCAGCCTTCGATGTCTCTGGGACTTTCTCTAACTCCCAAAAACGTTCAACCAGAGAATCGAGAGAACATTCAATGTTTTTGATGGCAATATTACATATTGCTGACGCAGAAGGTGACCTTTGGGTGCATTTTCCAGACACAATCCAACCTAACAACGTCTTTTGTACAATTGGAAGCGTGGGACCGAGTTTTATTTGACCAACGCACAAAAACTCAAAATATGTTTCAGCTCCCAACAGCAGGTCTATTTTAGCTGGTCTGAAAAACACAGGATCAGCCAGTTCGACATTTGGTGGTACCTTCCACTGGTCGAGACGCACGGCATCGCTTGGCTGACAAGCAGATATTGAGCTTAGTACCCAAAAATCTGCCACGAAGCTGTATGCCGTGGTGCGTGACTGAACACAAGTATTGACTTTATGCCGAACTAAAGTGTTCGACTGGCCAACTGTTAAAATGTTTAGCCCACCATTTTCTCGGCGTAGGCGCAAGCGTTGAGCCAGCGACTCCGACATGAAGTTGACTTGGGACCCAGAGTCCAACAATGCCCTAGCGACTTGAAATTGGCTGTAGCAAGGATTAACTGATCCTTGCTTCGAACATGGCTAACATACGCCTCACTGGCCGGATGCGATGCTGCCGCATTATTGGCACCTTGCCATTCATACCGATGAAAGAGCGTATGATGAGCCTTTGAACAGACTCGACACTTGGAAGCCTTACACTTCGACACACCATGACCGATTTTTAGGCAATTTATACACAACTTTTGCCCTTTGATAAAAGAGAATCGCTCTGCAACAGGAATTGCTGCGAAAGGCTGACAATCAGCTATGTCGTGGTCTGCTGAGTTGCAGTAGTTGCACTTGTGCGCAGATCTTGTTTCACTTTTGAAAAATGCCGATTTAGCTTGGCTCTTGACTAATTCTGGCTTTGGCTTGCCTTTGCTCTTAGTTGCTTCTTCTGCAGATAAATACTGATAGCGCCTATTTATAATCGAGCTGCTCCTCAAACCGTGATTTGGTGGTATGGTCTACTTTAGACATCACCAAATGGATTAAGACTGCGTTCAGGATTTCTTTATCGTCGCCAATTGACAATAGAGACGCGTATACAGCTGAAACTGTATCGGTAATGTGTCTTAATCCAGATGCCGACGGTTTGGCCATTGCAGAAATTTCGAAAAGTTGTGACACTGTATCGAAGAATATTAGACATTTATTGCCATAAACTGATTTAAGACATGCAAGAGCCTTTTCACAATTGCAGTCTGTTATTGGGAATGCCTTTATTGTACCTAACGCTTCACCGGAAAGGCATGAAACTAAATGGTTGAACTTTTCAACATTTGTCAACGTCGGCTCGCTGTGCACGAGATTTTCATATAAATTTACGAAGCTTTTAAAATCAGCGTGCTTTCCGCTTAACTTGGGCAACCGTATCTATCTCTGCCTGAATTGCCATTGCTTTGTCAATGTAATCAGTCAGAATTTCCAAACGACACTTCAATTGAACCTTATCAAATGAAATGGTCTTCTCCTCAAAGCCATTTTTTAGATTTTTGATGGTATTTACGACTCTGTCGTACCTTTGCACTGCTAAAGGGAGTTTGGCATTAACCTTTGACGGATCCATACTGACCGCTTTATATTGCCTTCACTGTACCGGCAACCAACGAAGAATACAGGGAGTTAGCAGTGCAAGAATAATTACGCGCCTATGCGTTGATTTAAGAGCAAGAATAAATACAATTATGTTTGTTTAGGCACGTATGTATCTAGTTTGCAGCTTTCTAAGTTAAACCTTATGCAGCGCGCTAGCAGCCAAAGAGATTTGCAAGTGCAACGAAAATAGAGCGCTTGATCGATCTCTAAAGCTACCCACTACGACGCAAAAAGAGAACTGCCCAGAAGTGCAAGCTATAGCAATGCGCGCGGTTATGCTCTCAAACGTACGTACGTAGTTTGAACGCGACTCTCTTGTACGCAATGTATAAAGGCAACTACAACCAACGTTTAGCACTAACAACTAACCATACGGTACTCGCGCAAAGAGAACGAAATGACAACGACGGCAAGTACAGCTGTAAGGGCAATGTACTTATGCGTACATATGACGGCGCAAGGAAAAGGGGGCGAAGGGGCTAGCAGTTTAGTGTGCCAACGTCAGGCTTAAACCTCTTTTCAACTTATTATAATACACGTATATAACGTATATGTATATATGTGCGATAATGAACATGCAAAATTAACAGTACCAAAAATTGAATTATTTTGTTTCTAAGGATTTGTTTGTCTTTTTTGCTCGAGGAAACATTCAATTTTTAGTACGAAATACCTGTGAACTGTCCATGAATTGTTCCGACACTTCCCTCTTACCCTTTGGCTCAACACGGGACATCTATCGTCTTTGTTAGTGGAACTTCCAGATAATCGTCCACTCCAGCAAGCTTGGCGTTGAAACAGCAACCACTCGCGACCAGCAAACCCAACAACAACGAAATATGCAAAATAAGTGTCGAATGCACTAATTATTGCAATGAGAAACACTCAAAACCGAAGTCCCTGCTCGGGCGCCAATGTAAAATTGCAAGCGTTTTTGCAATTTTATATACATAGACTTTTAATGGTTATGTACATACAAACGACATTTTAGTTTGACCGCGGTAATGAAACAGTTGGGTTGCTGGCGATAGTAAAGCAGAAACCGAATAACGGAGCTACGCATATTCTGCTTCGCATTGCGGGCAGGTGTATGTATTTATATGATTTGTTCTTATTGATGTCAATAAATAATTAGATTTTTTTATTTAAATATTCTGCTTATTGCATTCAAACTTCGATATTTTGATGGTATCGGTGGCTTCAACTATCGAAAGTCTTACTCTAGCAAATTGAGATGAGAATTGTCAGTGCTTTTTGATCGTGGCTCATCGCTGCACGGCATTGACACGAGTGCCGTGTTTCATATTCCGAGTTTGTGCGTGACCGTATTGACTCAATATGGGACGAAAAGGCTCAAATGTGAATTTAAAATTAGGATATACCCTTATAATTTTTATTCCCCCTTTTTTGCAAATCGTCTATCTTAAAACGTTGCGTTATCTCTATATATAAAACAGTTTGTCCTGACTAATTGGTGATCAACGCACAGCCCAAACGGTAAAAGATGAAATTTGAACCCGACAGACTTCGTCCTGTCAAAAAGATTTGTAATGTGGCAGTTTTTGTGCCTACGTATTTTAAAAAATTCTCCTGAACAGAACCGTCACCCTGGTGATAGGGCGTTGTGAATAAAAAATAATTAAATAAAACATATATAAGGATTTAAAAGTAACTAATCGCTTTATTGTTAATCATGTGAATCATAATTATTATTATTATCATTGTAGTGCTTTGTGGTATACGATGTTTTTTGTTTGATTACCTGGCGCATAGATAAACAAATCTGATGGTTTTCCAACACGGGAACAGGCAACATACAATTGACCATGTGAGAAAAATGGGTTTTCTAGATTAATATCACAAACACTTAATGATTGCCCCTGGGACTTGTTTATAGTCATAGCAAAAGCAAGCCGCACTGGAAACTGTAGTCGTTTAAACTCAAATGGCACATCAGTCGGAATCATTGGGATGCGCGGTATGAGAACATCTTCTCCTTTATACTTTCCTTTGAGTATAGTTGCTTCTATCACATTGTTTAGTAATTTTTTTTATCGCTAACCGTGTACCATTGCAAAGACGCGGTTGGTTGATATTTCGCAACATTATAACCGATCCAACCTTTAATTGAAGATTGTGAGGTGGCAATCCTGGCAAATCCAGCGAGTTTAAAAATTCCGGTGGATAGTTGACTACATCATCTTGATTAGTAGCCGAATCAACTGATTTATATATCCTCAATTCGCCTGTAATTTGTTCTTGAATTTTGAAATTTAATTCATTTACATCTATGTTTTTTTGCAGCCAGTATAGCTCGTTCGCTCAACCAATCATGGTTTCTGTAATTTTGAGAAACATCTGGAAACACCTTCTGAATAAGTTCATCTTTTGATCGAGTTAACTGACAAAAACTTTGAGGAAAGTTAATGCAGCCAGTCAACATGTCTATAGGAAATTTGCCATTACCAATGTCAATGAGTTGTTTAGAGAATATGTTTCCAGATTGGTCATTTTGCAACTCGACACGCATATTCTTGCTTAAATGAAGTACTTTGACATGTTTCCACAAATTGGAGGACTTTAGACATGCATTGAGTTCATCAGCTGGCGTTGATCGTGGAATCACTGGAAATGTTTGACGAAAATCTCCTGCTAATAAAATCATTGCACCACCAAATCGGTTAGATCCGTAGATCTTTTAAGGTTCTGTCTAAAGCCTCCAAAGATTTTTTATGTGCCATCGTGCATTCATCCCAAACAATCAATTTACATTGCTGCAAAACCTTTGCCATTGCAGAGTTCTTCGAAACGTTGCAGGTTGGAGTTTCATTGCTTTGCATATTTAATGGCAATTTTAGTGCTGAATGGGCTGTTCGACCACCTTGAAGCAAAGTTGCTGCGATTCCCGACGAAGCGAGTGCAAGTGCAATTTTATTTTGTGAGCGAATTGTTGCTAATATTAATGAAATCAAAAAGTTTTTCCTGTACCACCAGGTGCATCTAAGAAGTAAATCCCTCCAGTTTCATCATTTGTTACTTTCATAAGAGTTTCAAATACATACTTCTGTTGTTCATTTAACAGTGGAAGATTTGTTTGAATTAATTCTTTCAAAGCGTTGAGATCATACAGTCTTTCTCGATGCAACTCTTGGTTAAAAGCGTCATGCATTGGACGATTGGGCGCGGTCAGGCCTAATTGAATTAATAGTTTGTTTGACATTATCAAGCACATGTCCTCAATTGAAATGAATGCTTCATTGTAAATTTCTTCACTGATTTGTATATTTGGATTTCCCATTCTATTCCGTATTTGATACAAAATATCATCACACATATAATCTTTTTACTTGATCCACAAATCAATTGGGTTTGATGGGAAGCATGTAGATATGATTATAGAAAACAATGTTCGTATTTGATGAGCGTGTGATGATATTACAGCATCATTGAGAGTTTGATCCCAATGAGCGTCATTTTCAAGCAATTGCAAACGTTGACAGGCTTCTCTGTAGGATCCACACAATTCACCATCAATACTTCGTAACTGTTGGAATGATGTTGGGCCACGTACATTGACTAATAGCAGTCGTAAATAAAAACATTCATCATTGCTTGGATGTACTGAATAAATCCGGCCAATCGCATCGGTGGAATATACATCTGTATATCCTGGAACTGGTTTTCCTTGTTTCCGTCGTATAAATCTCCTTGAGGATTGATTCCAGGTATAATATTTTGGCATTTCAGAATATAGCAATGTTTGTGCGAAATAATCGTTTTGGCATGTCTCAAAAAACTGGTTAATGTAGTAGATGGTGGCTGAGCAGCTCTTTGTACTGCGTTCTGTGCTGTAAAATACACTCTTTGTCCATTTTCTAAATGCACAGCTAAGTGAACAACAGAAGGGTGTCTCTCATGAATAGGAAAAGAAAATATTCGCCAAACTGCTTCATTACTACTGACATAGCGGCCCATTTGGTATTGGGTAACTTCATCATTGGAATTCTCTGCACCAATTCCAATCACAGCCATATCACTCCCTTTGGTTACATATTTGCAAATGTATTTAATAGATTTCACTGAATGGCAAGATTCAACGTTGATGTGTGCTTTGAATGTCTTTGATAAAATGGGTGAATATGGAACAATCCAGCGATTATCTATTTCAATATCTTGTTGATTTAATTTGACAATTGTTGATTTTCCATTGCCTGCTGTCGATCTGCGACGATACAATGGATAACCGTCATTACCAGTAATTGTTTCCGATATTAATGTCCGTGGATATCGTTTTGAACATTTACCATCCATCATACACGGTGAATTTTGATTAAGAGTTCTACAGGGACAATGTATAATGTTTTTGATAACTACCTCATGCAATCCAGGATCTACTTGTACATTAGGGATTTCAGCTGATATCACT
Organism: Scaptodrosophila lebanonensis; assembly: GCF_003285725.1. Lineage (NCBI taxonomy): Eukaryota > Metazoa > Arthropoda > Insecta > Diptera > Drosophilidae > Scaptodrosophila > Scaptodrosophila lebanonensis. The sequence continues at coordinate 205,266 of NW_022060765.1, forward strand.
GCATCAACTTCATTTGGCCTTATCTTTTCAACCAACCAAATCAAAATGTGTGCATGTGGCAATCCTCGTTTCTGCCACTCCACAGAATACATCCAGCAGCGTGTCTCACCAAACACATTATGTTTTATGATGAAATCCATTAAAGATTTCAACTTTTGTCTAAAGACTCTGGCTGTAATATCATGACGATCAATGGGTGATTGCCGAGAGAATAACTCCTGCTTGATTTCTATCCATTGCGGATTGCATGTAAATGTGATGAACAAATCTGCTGTACCATAATGACGCACATACGACATGGCATCTTGAGCATATTCGTGCATATGCCGAGGGCTTCCGATGTATGCTGCTGGAAGAATAGTCATCCGACCGACATTATGTGCATTTCCATCAGTATTAATCGCATCTCGAATGAATGTTAATCTCTCCGTTTCAATTTTAACATACATGTCAACAACATATTTGTGATATAATCGCCGACATTTCAATATGTGATTATCCTCATTTTCCCGAATCATTAGGCAGTATGAATAATAGTTCATTGAACTGACTTTTTTGTTGGTTTCAGAACCTGTAAATAGATTTTGTTTTAATAACATTCAAATATAAAATTAAAATACATAATATAATGACTGAGATATTATCGCCATAGCTAAACTAATATTTTAGTTACCTGTAATGGGATTTATCATTTTTATTGAGAAATCGTAGCCATCTTCACCTTGCCAAAATATAATGGGATATTGCAGTGCATCATATGAGTGGTGTGTTTCCTTTATACGTTGTAATAATTGATCATTCCGACGATGTAAAACAATATCACGGGATTCCAAGTTTTCTCCAACTACAACGATAGCAACTTCATCAATAGTTGGTGCATTAAAACGTCTTGTATGTTGACCTGCAGGTGTTTTATCTGCTCTGATTACAATTTTGTGATTATCGGATGGCATCAGATCCAGGGCAGTTTTAAACAATATAATCAATTGATTGTGTTGATGAAATAAAGTTTGTAATTGTTCTACAATAGACCTCTTTACTAAATTGTTATGTGCACAACGCAGATCAATTTCTTGTGGTGAATTGCCCATAAAATAAATTTGCAGGAATTTGTTGTCGTTATCTGACACTGGTAACAGTGAACCTGCTCTGTGATATATTTGCACTTGTATCTGTAAATAAAAAAAAAATATTATGGTGTGGTATAAATTAATGGATTGTCAGTGATCAAACTTAAATAATATTTGAAACTGAATCACCATATAATATGATGACTAAGTGATATATTTCGTAATGATTAAGAAATTGAAGATTAGTGACACATCTTAACTTTGGTGACAGAAAATTTTCTTCGCTAAAATAATTATGAGTAACTGCTATAATACATACCTTGAAAGTTGGCATAAAATTTTCCCGAACTACATTTGTTGCCCCAAATGAAGTCATTTGAAAGCAATTGTTATATTGTTGGATATGTGTCAAAAAGTGTATAGAATCTGTTCCTATTCCTGAAACCAATGAGTACAATGGTTCTGGTGGTGGATCCAATGGTATCAATTTCACTTTACCATTTGCGCAACACAATCCATTGGCTTCGTTTTTGTATTTTAATGCCTTACAGTGTGAGCAAACCGAGTTCATAGAACCAATAACAACACATTGGTAGTTACTGTAGTCAATTGACACATCGTAACTGAAAGCAGCTTGAATCAAACTTGCGCGATTATTAGTTGAATGTCGCGCTCGCGCTTCACGCGTTTGTGATATCCGAATTCTTTCACGTTCATTTCCGTCGTCACGTTCTTGTGCAGTACGATTAGATCGGTAATTAGCTTGGTTTGTAGCATTTCTGGTTCTTCTACCTAAATTGCTTCGTCTTATAGGAGGCATATCAAATATAAATTATTTTTTCACTAATCACGAAAAAACCGTAAAAACCATCCTTGAACTTCAACGAACATTTAAAAAAAAGATTTGGCCAAATTGGTCCAGGCGTTGTTGAGTTATGAGTTATTTTGAACAACAGTAGACAATTATATATAAATTATGTGTTTGGTTTAGGTAGCATTTGAAATGTGGACGCTATTGACGAAATTCTGTAGCGGGGGAAGGGGGGGAAAATTAAAAAAAAAAAAAACTCGTCCTTACTCGGACCTATGAGAATCTGGATGCCAACTTTGGTTATTCTAGCTTTTATAGTTTCTGAGATCCTCGCGTTCATCCAGACGGACAGACGGACGGACAGATGGACGGACATGTCTAGATCGATTTATCTCGCCATGCTGATCAAGAATATATGCACTTTATGGGGTCGGAGAAGCTTCCTTCGGTATGTTACATACTTTGCACAAACCTTATATACCCTTTTTACCCTACGGGTACAGGGTATAAAAAGTATCTTGTTGGGGCGTCCATCTCATACCTAATGCCTTTACCGATTCTGACATATCGAACGGCAGCGGCTTTTCGTCGCCACCATTGGCAAACAACTCAGCGTGACTTGTTGCCCACTCGGCTAGCTGGAAACCACCGGATTCCAATATTTCCGAAACTTGTTTGCAGATGACTTTTAGGTCTGCCAAAGTATCAGCTCCTGTGAGCATGTCATCGACGTAAAAGTCGTTCTTTATGACGTGCGCTCCAATTGAGTGCGAGCTGCTGTACCGATCACTCAGTTCGAAAAAGCATCGAATTGCCTGAAATGGTGCCGAAGCAGTTCCATAAGTGATCGTGTTCAGACGGTACGTTTTCAGATCTTTAGAAGCATTCTGTCGCCAGATTCTGATTCAGCCACTTCGACTTGCCGGTACATCTTAGAAATGTCGGCACTTACTGCATATCTATGCAGCCGAAAACTATTTATAGTGGCATATAGTTCCCTCTGAATTGTAGCACCTACCATATGAATGTCATTCAGCGACACTAGTGACGAAGTTTTGCTAGACGCGTCGAAAACTACGCACAGCTTAGTGGTGCTACTTTCAGGCCTCAGAACGCACTGATGAGGAATATAACAGTGTGGTTCTGGAGGAGTACCAACAAGCTCTGACATGTGACCGAGATCTAAATATTCCTTCATGAAATTGTTGTACATGTCATGTGAGCTTTCATATTTAAGCAGCCTACGCTCTAATGATAAGAAACGCCTTTTTGCTGTCTCAAAGGAATGACCAAGCAATTCAGGGTTTCGTTTAAAATGAACTTTTACTTCGAAACGGCCAGAAGGTAGCCTGCGGACTGTTTGAACGAAGCTTTGCTCACAGGCTAACTGTTCAGCTGAGTAAAACCCAGCCTTCGATGTCTCTGGGACTTTCTCTAACTCCCAAAAACGTTCAACCAGAGAATCGAGAGAACATTCAATGTTTTTGATGGCAATATTACATATTGCTGACGCAGAAGGTGACCTTTGGGTGCATTTTCCAGACACAATCCAACCTAACAACGTCTTTTGTACAATTGGAAGCGTGGGACCGAGTTTTATTTGACCAACGCACAAAAACTCAAAATATGTTTCAGCTCCCAACAGCAGGTCTATTTTAGCTGGTCTGAAAAACACAGGATCAGCCAGTTCGACATTTGGTGGTACCTTCCACTGGTCGAGACGCACGGCATCGCTTGGCTGACAAGCAGATATTGAGCTTAGTACCCAAAAATCTGCCACGAAGCTGTATGCCGTGGTGCGTGACTGAACACAAGTATTGACTTTATGCCGAACTAAAGTGTTCGACTGGCCAACTGTTAAAATGTTTAGCGCACCATTTTCTCGGCGTAGGCGCAAGCGTTGAGCCAGCGACTCCGACATGAAGTTGACTTGGGACCCAGAGTCCAACAATGCCCTAGCGACTTGAAATTGGCTGTAGCAAGGATTAACTGATCCTTGCTTCGAACATGGCTAACATACGCCTCACTGGTCGGATGCGATGCTGCCGCATTATTGGCACCTTGCCATTCATACCGATGAAAGAGCGTATGATGAGCCTTTGAACAGACTCGACACTTGGAAGCCTTACACTTCGACACACCATGACCGATTTTTAGGCAATTTATACACAACTTTTGCCCTTTGATAAAAGAGAATCGCTCTGCAACAGGAATTGCTGCGAAAGGCTGACAATCAGCTATGTCGTGGTCTGCTGAGTTGCAGTAGTTGCACTTGTGCGCAGATCTTGTTTCACTTTTGAAAAATGCCGATTTAGCTTGGCTCTTGACTAATTCTGGCTTTGGCTTGCCTTTGCTCTTAGTTGCTTCTTCTGCAGATAAATACTGATAGCGCCTATTTAATTGTGCTGCGCAATCAGCCCAAGATGGCAGCTTATTATAATCGAGCTGCTCCTCAAACCGTGATTTGGTGGTATGGTCTACTTTAGACATCACCAAATGGATTAAGACTGCGTTCAGGATTTCTTTATCGTCGCCAATTGACAATAGAGACGCGTATACAGCTGAAACTGTATCGGTAATGTGTCTTAATCCAGATGCCGACGGTTTGGCCATTGCAGAAATTTCGAAAAGTTGTGACACTGTATCGAAGAATATTAGACATTTATTGCCATAAACTGATTTAAGACATGCAAGAGCCTTTTCACAATTGCAGTCTGTTATTGGGAATGCCTTTATTGTACCTAACGCTTCACCGGAAAGGCATGAAACTAAATGGTTGAACTTTTCAACATTTGTCAACGTCGGCTCGCTGTGCACGAGATTTTCATATAAATTTACGAAGCTTTTAAAATCAGTGTGCTTTCCGCTTAACTTGGGCAAGCGTATCTATCTCTGCCTGAATTGCCATTGCTTTGTCAATGTAATCAGTCAGAATTTCCAAACGACACTTCAATTGAACCGTATAAAATGAAATGGTCTTCTCCTCAAAGCCATTTTTTAGATTTTTGATGGTATTTACGACTCTGTCGTACCTTTGCACTGCTAAAGTGAGTTTGGCATTAACCTTTGACGGATCCATACTGACCGCTTTATATTGCCTTCACTGTACCGGCAACCAACGAAGAATACAGGGAGTTAGCAGTGCAAGAATAATTACGCGCCTATGCGTTGATTTAAGAGCAAGAATAAATACAATTATGTTTGTTTAGGCACGTATGTATCTAGTTTGCAGCTTTCTAAGTTAAACCTTATGCAGCGCGCTAGCAGCCAAAGAGATTTGCAAGTGCAACGAAAATAGAGCGCTTGATCGATCTCTAAAGCTACCCACTACGACGCAAAAAGAGAACTGCCCAGAAGTGCAAGCTATAGCAATGCGCGCGGTTATGCTCTCAAACGTACGTACGTAGTTTGAACGCGACTCTCTTGTACGCAATGTATAAAGGCAACTACAACCAACGTTTAGCACTAACAACTAACCATACGGTACTCGCGCAAAGAGAACGAAATGACAACGACGGCAAGTACAGCTGTAAGGGCAATGTACTTATGCGTACATAAGACGGCGCAAGGAAAAGGGGGCGAAGGGGCTAGCAGTTTAGTGTGCCAACGTCAGGCTTAAACCTCTTTTCAACTTATTATAATACACGTATATAACGTATATGTATATATGTGCGATAATGAACATGCAAAATTAACAGTACCAAAAATTGAATTATTTTGTTTCTAAGGATTTGTTTGTCTTTTTTGCTCGAGGAAACATTCAATTTTTAGTACGAAATACCTGTGAACTGTCCATGAATTGTTCCGACACTTCCCTCTTACCCTTTGGCTCAACACGGGACATCTATCGTCTTTGTTAGTGGAACTTCCAGATAATCGTCCACTCCAGCAAGCTTGGCGTTGAAACAGCAACCACTCGCGACCAGCAAACCCAACAACAACGAAATATGCAAAATAAGTGTCGAATGCACTAATTATTGCAATGAGAAACACTCAAAACCGAAGTCCCTGCTCGGGCGCCAATGTAAAATTGCAAGCGTTTTTGCAATTTTATATACATAGACTTTTAATGGTTATGTACATACAAACGAAATTTTAGTTTGACCGCGGTAATGAAACAGTTGGGTTGCTGGCGATAGTAAAGCAGAAACCGAATAACGGAGCTACGCATATTCTGCTTCGCATTGCGGGCAGGTGTATGTATTTATATGATTTGTTCTTATTGATGTCAATAAATAATTAGATTTTTTTATTTAAATATTCTGCTTATTGCATTCAAACTTCGATATTTTGATGGTATCGGTGGCTTCAACTATCGAAAGTCTTACTCTAGCAAATTGAGATGAGAATTGTCAGTGCTTTTTGATCGTGGCTCATCGCTGCACGGCATTGACACGAGTGCCGTGTTTCATATTCCGAGTTTGTGCGTGACCGTATTGACTCAATATGGGACGAAAAGGCTCAAATGTGAATTTAAAATTAGGATATACCCTTATAATTATTCCCCCTTTTTTGCAAATCGTCTATCTTAAAACGTTGCGTTATCTCTATATATAAAACAGTTTGTCCTGACTAATTGGTGATCAACGCACAGCCCAAACGGTAAAAGATGAAATTTGAACTCAAGTATCCTTTCATAGTATCCATCATAGTGTAGGAGCACACTAAAAGGCTCCAAAGGGGGGAAAACGAGCTTTAAAAAATATTACTTATAGCGGTCATATTCGTTTTTTGTCAAGAACAGAAAATGTTAATCTAAATACCTTAAATGACTTCCTACTGGTAACCTTTAAGGTGAAAACATATGGGTAGGTTATGCAGACACAAAATAAATACAATTGGAAACATTATATTGAGCCGGGTTAAGACGTGCAATACCTGCTTTAGTGCCTGAATTATGGCATATATATATATATATATATATATATATATATATATATATATATATACTAGCTGACCCGACAGACTTCGTCCTGTCAAAAAGATTTGTAATGTGGCAGTTTTTGTGCCTACGTATTTTAAAAAATTCTCCTGAACAGAACCGTCACCCTGGTGATAGGGCGTTGTGAATAAAAAATAATTAAATAAAAAATATATAAGGATTTAAAAGTAACTAATCGCTTTATTGTTAATCATGTGAATCATAATTATTATTATTATCATTGTAGTGCTTTGTGGTATACGATGTTTTTTGTTTGATTACCTGGCGCATAGATAAACAAATCTGATGGTTTTCCAACACGGGAACAGGCAACATACAATTGACCATGTGAGAAAAATGGGTTTTCTAGATTAATATCACAAACACTTAATGATTGCCCCTGGGACTTGTTTATAGTCATAGCAAAAGCAAGCCGCACTGGAAACTGTAGTCGTTTAAACTCAAATGGCACATCAGTCGGAATCATTGGGATGCGCGGTATGAGAACATCTTCTCCTTTATACTTTCCTTTGAGTATAGTTGCTTCTATCACATTGTTTAGTAATTTTTTTTATCGCTAACCGTGTACCATTGCAAAGACGCGGTTGGTTGATATTTCGCAACATTATAACCACCGATCCAACCTTTAATTGAAGATTGTGAGGTGGCAATCCTGGCAAATCCAGCGAGTTTAAAAATTCCGGTGGATAGTTGACTACATCATCTTGATTAGTAGCCGAATCAACTGATTTATATATCCTCAATTCGCCTGTAATTTGTTCTTGAATTTTGAAATTTAATTCATTTACATCTATGTTTTTTTGCAGCCAGTATAGCTCGTTCGCTCAACCAATCATGGTTTCTGTAATTTTGAGAAACATCTGGAAACACCTTCTGAATAAGTTCATCTTTTGATCGAGTTAACTGACAAAAACTTTGAGGAAAGTTAATGCAGCCAGTCAACATGTCTATAGGAAATTTGCCATTACCAATGTCAATGAGTTGTTTAGAGAATATGTTTCCAGATTGGTCATTTTGCAACTCGACACGCATATTCTTGCTTAAATGAAGTACTTTGACATGTTTCCACAAATTGGAGGACTTTAGACATGCATTGAGTTCATCAGCTGGCGTTGATCGTGGAATCACTGGAAATGTTTGACGAAAATCTCCTGCTAATAAAATCATTGCACCACCAAATCGGTTAGATCCGTAGATCTTTTAAGGTTCTGTCTAAAGCCTCCAAAGATTTTTTATGTGCCATCGTGCATTCATCCCAAACAATCAATTTACATTGCTGCAAAACCTTTGCCATTGCAGAGTTCTTCGAAACGTTGCAGGTTGGAGTTTCATTGCTTTGCATATTTAATGGCAATTTTAGTGCTGAATGGGCTGTTCGACCACCTTGAAGCAAAGTTGCTGCGATTCCCGACGAAGCGAGTGCAAGTGCAATTTTATTTTGTGAGCGAATTGTTGCTAATATTAATGAAATCAAAACAGTTTTTCCTGTACCACCAGGTGCATCTAAGAAGTAAATCCCTCCAGTTTCATCATTTGTTACTTTCATAAGAGTTTCAAATACATACTTCTGTTGTTCATTTAACAGTGGAAGATTTGTTTGAATTAATTATTTCAAAGCGTTGAGATCATACAGTCTTTCTCGATGCAACTCTTGGTTAAAAGCGTCATGCATTGGACGATTGGGCGCGGTCAGGCCTAATTGAATTAATAGTTTGTTTGACATTATCAAGCACATGTCCTCAATTGAAATGAATGCTTCATTGTAAATTTCTTCACTGATTTGTATATTTGGATTTCCCATTCTATTCCGTATTTGATACAAAATATCATCACACATATAATCTTTTTACTTGATCCACAAATCAATTGGGTTTGATGGGAAGCATGTAGATATGATTATAGAAAACAATGTTCGTATTTGATGAGCGTGTGATGATATTACAGCATCATTGAGAGTTTGATCCCAATGAGCGTCATTTTCAAGCAATTGCAAACGTTGACAGGCTTCTCTGTAGGATCCACACAATTCACCATCAATACTTCGTAACTGTTGGAATGATGTTGGGCCACGTACATTGACTAATAGCAGTCGTAAATAAAAACATTCATCATTGCTTGGATGTACTGAATAAATCCGGCCAATCGCATCGGTGGAATATACATCTGTATATCCTGGAACTGGTTTTCCTTGTTTCCGTCGTATAAATCTCCTTGAGGATTGATTCCAGGTATAATATTTTGGCATTTCAGAATATAGCAATGTTTGTGCGAAATAATCGTTTTGGCATGTCTCAAAAAAAACTGGTTAATGTAGTAGATGGTGGCTGAGCAGCTCTTTGTACTGCGTTCTGTGCTGTAAAATACACTCTTTGTCCATTTTCTAAATGCACAGCTAAGTGAACAACAGAAGGGTGTCTCTCATGAATAGGAAAAGAAAATATTCGCCAAACTGCTTCATTACTACTGACATAGCGGCCCATTTGGTATTGGGTAACTTCATCATTGGAATTCTCTGCACCAATTCCAATCACAGCCATATCACTCCCTTTGGTTACATATTTGCAAATGTATTTAATAGATTTCACTGAATGGCAAGATTCAACGTTGATGTGTGCTTTGAATGTCTTTGATAAAATGGGTGAATATGGAACAATCCAGCGATTATCTATTTCAATATCTTGTTGATTTAATTTGACAATTGTTGATTTTCCATTGCCTGCTGTCGATCTGCGACGATACAATGGATAACCGTCATTACCAGTAATTGTTTCCGATATTAATGTCCGTGGATATCGTTTTGAACATTTACCATCCATCATACACGGTGAATTTTGATTAAGAGTTCCACAGGGACAATGTATCATGTTTTTGATAACTACCTCATGCAATCCAGGATCTACTTGTACATTAGGGATTTCAGCTGATATCACTGCATCAACTTCATTTGGCCTTATCTTTTCAACCAACCAAATCAAAATGTGTGCATGTGGCAATCCTCGTTTCTGCCACTCCACAGAATACATCCAGCAGCGTGTCTCCCCAAACACATTATGTTTTACGATGAAATCCATTAAAGATTTCAACTTTTTTCTAAAGACTCTGGCTGTAATATCATGACGATCAATGGGTGATTGCCCAGAGAATAACTCCTGCTTGATTTCTATCCATTGCGGATTGCATGTAAATGTGATGAACAAATCTGCTGTACCATAATGACGAACATACGACATGGCATCTTGAGCATATTCGTGCATATGCCGAGGGCTTCCGATGTATGTTGCTGGAAGAATAGTCATCCGACCGACATTATGAGCATTTCCATCAGTATTAATCGCATCTCGTAGGTGAATATACTCTTCAGATCGGAGTTTGGTTTGATTCAACCTGATGAATGTTAATCTCTCCGTTTCAATTTTAACATACATGTCAACAACATATTTGTGATATAATCGCCGACATTTCAATATGTGATTATCTTCATTTTCCCGAATCATTAGGCGGTATGAATAATAGTTCATTGAACTGACTTTTTTGTTGGTTTCAGAACCTGTAAATAGATTTTGTTTTAATAACATTCAAATATAAAATTAAAATACATAATATAATGACTGAGATATTATCGCCATAGCTAAACTAATATTTTAGTTACCTGTAATGGGATTTATCATTTTTATTGAGAAATCGTAGCCATCTTCACCTTGCCAAAATATAATGGGATATTGCAGTGCATCATATGAGTGGTGTGTTTCCTCTATACGTTGTAATAATTGATCATTCCGACGATGTAAAACAATATCACGGGATTCCAAGTTTTCTCAAACTACAACGATAGCAACTTCATCAATAGTTGGTGCATTAAAACGTCTTGTATGTTGACCTGCAGGTGTTTTATCTGCTCTGATTACAATTTTGTGATTATCGGATGGCATCAGATCCAGGGCAGTTTTAAACAATATAATCAATTGATTATGTTGATGAAATAAAGTTTGTAATTGTTCTACAATAGACCTCTTTACTAAATTGTTATGTGCACAACGCAGATCAATTTCTTGTGGTGAATTACCCATAAAATAAATTTGCAGGAATTTGTTGTCGTTATCTGACACTGGTAACAGTGAACCTGCTCTGTGATATATTTGCCCTTGTATCTGTAAATAAAAAAAAAAATATTATGGTGTGGTATAAATGAATGGATTGTCAGTGATCAAACTTAAATAATATTTGAAACTGAATCACCATATAATATGATGACTAAGTGATATATTTCGTAATGATTAAGAAATTGAAGATTAGTGACACATCTTAACTTTGGTGACAGAAAATTTTCTTCGCTAAAATAATTATGAGTAACTGCTATAATACATACCTTGAAAGTTGGCATAAAATTTTCCCGAACTACATTTGTTGCCCCAAATGAAGTCATTTGAAAGCAATTGTTATATTGTTGGATATGTGTCAAAAGTGTATAGAATCTGTTCCTATTCCTGAAACCAATGAGTACAATGGTTCTGGTGGTGGATCCAATGGTATCAATTTCACTTTACCATTTGCGCAACACAATCCATTGGCTTCGTTTTTGTATTTTAATGCCTTACAGTGTGAGCAAACCGAGTTCATAGAACCAATAACAACACATTGGTAGTTACTGTAGTCAATTGACACATCGTAACTGAAAGCAGCTTGATTCAAACTTGCGCGATTATTAGTTGAATGTCGCGCTCGCGCTTCACGCGTTTGTGATATCCGAATTCTTTCACGTTCATTTCCGTCGTCACGTTCTTGTGCAGTACGATTAGATCGGTAATTAGCTTGGTTTGTAGCATTTCTGGTTCTTCTACCTAAATTGCTTCGTCTTATAGGAGGCATATCAAATATAAATTATTTTTTCACTAATCACGAAAAAACCGTAAAAACCATCCTTGAACTTCAACGAACATTTAAAAAAAAGATTTGGCCAAATTGGTCCAGGCGTTGTTGAGTTATGCGCTTACCAACACATTTTGCGATTCATTTTTATATTATAGATTAACCGAATTGAATAAAATTTTGAACAACAGTAGACAATTATATATAAATTATGTGTTTGGTTTAGGTAGCATTTGAAATGTGGACGCTATTGACGAAATTCTGTAGCGGGGGAAGGGGGGGAAAATTAAAAAAAAAAATAAACTCGTCCTTACTCGGACCTAGGAGAATCTGGATGCCAACTTTGGTTATTCTAGCTTTTATAGTTTCTGAGATCCTCGCGTTCATCCAGACGGACAGACGGACGGACAGATGGACGGACATGTCTAGATCGATTTTTCTCGCCATGCTGATCAAGAATATATGCACTTTATGGGGTCGGAGGAGCTTCCTTCGGTATGTTACATACTTTGCACAAACCTTATATACCCTTTTTACCCTACGGGTACAGGGTATAAAAAGTATCTTGTTGGGGCGTCCATCTCATACCTAATGCCTTTACCGATTCTGACATATCGAACGGCAGCGGCTTTTCGTCGCCACCATTGGCAAACAACTCAGCGTGACTTGTTGCCCACTCGGCTAGCTGGAAACCACCGGATTCCAATATTTCCGAAACTTGTTTGCAGATGACTTTTAGGTCTGCCAAAGTATCAGCTCCTGTGAGCATGTCATCGACGTAAAAGTCGTTCTTTATGACGTGCGCTCCAATTGAGTGCGAGCTGCTGTACCGATCACTCAGTTCGAAAAAGCATCGAATTGCCTGAAATGGTGCCGAAGCAGTTCCATAAGTGATCGTGTTCAGACGGTACGTTTTCAGATCTTTAGAAGCATTCTGTCGCCAGATTCTGATTCAGCCACTTCGACTTGCCGGTACAGCTTAGAAATGTCGGCACTTACTGCATATCTATGCAGCCGAAAACTATTTAGAGTGGCATATAGTTCCCTCTGAATTGTAGCACCTACCATATGAATGTCATTCAGCGACACTAGTGACGAAGTTTTGCTAGACGCGTCGAAAACTACGCACAGCTTAGTGGTGCTACTTTCAGGCCTCAGAACGCACTGATGAGGAATATAACAGTGTGGTTCTGGAGGAGTACCAACAAGCTCTGACATGTGACCGAGATCTAAATATTCCTTCATGAAATTGTTGTACATGTCATGTGAGCTTTCATATTTAAGCAGCCTACGCTCTAATGATAAGAAACGCCTTTTTGCTGTCTCAAAGGAATGACCAAGCAATTCAGGGTTTCGTTTAAAAGGAACTTTTACTTCGAAACGGCCAGAAGGTAGCCTGCGGACTGTTTGAACGAAGCTTTGCTCACAGGCTAACTGTTCAGCTGAGTAAAACCCAGCCTTCGATGTCTCTGGGACTTTCTCTAACTCCCAAAAACGTTCAACCAGAGAATCGAGAGAACATTCAATGTTTTTGATGGCAATATTACATATTGCTGACGCAGAAGGTGACCTTTGGGTGCATTTTCCAGACACAATCCAACCTAACAACGTCTTTTGTACAATTGGAAGCGTGGGACCGAGTTTTATTTGACCAACGCACAAAAACTCAAAATATGTTTCAGCTCCCAACAGCAGGTCTATTTTAGCTGGTCTGAAAAACACAGGATCAGCCAGTTCGACATTTGGTGGTACCTTCCACTGGTCGAGACGCACGGCATCGCTTGGCTGACAAGCAGATATTGAGCTTAGTACCCAAAAATCTGCCACGAAGCTGTATGCCGTGGTGCGTGACTGAACACAAGTATTGACTTTATGCCGAACTAAAGTGTTCGACTGGCCAACTGTTAAAATGTTTAGCCCACCATTTTCTCGGCGTAGGCGCAAGCGTTGAGCCAGCGACTCCGACATGAAGTTGACTTGGGACCCAGAGTCCAACAATGCCCTAGCGACTTGAAATTGGCTGTAGCAAGGATTAACTGATCCTTGCTTCGAACATGGCTAACATACGCCTCACTGGTCGGATGCGATGCTGCCGCATTATTGGCACCTTGCCATTCATACCGATGAAAGAGCGTATGATGAGCCTTTGAACAGACTCGACACTTGGAAGCCTTACACTTCGACACACCATGACCGATTTTTAGGCAATTTATACACAACTTTTGCCCTTTGATAAAAGAGAATCGCTCTGCAACAGGAATTGCTGCGAAAGGCTGACAATCAGCTATGTCGTGGTCTGCTGAGTTGCAGTAGTTGCACTTGTGCGCAGATCTTGTTTCACTTTTGAAAAATGCCGATTTAGCTTGGCTCTTGACTAATTCTGGCTTTGGCTTGCCTTTGCTCTTAGTTGCTTCTTCTGCAGATAAATACTGATAGCGCCTATTTAATTGTGCTGCGCAATCAGCCCAAGATGGCAGCTTATTATAATCGAGCTGCTCCTCAAACCGTGATTTGGTGGTATGGTCTACTTTAGACATCACCAAATGGATTAAGACTGCGTTCAGGATTTCTTTATCGTCGCCAATTGACAATAGAGACGCGTATACAGCTGAAACTGTATCGGTAATGTGTCTTAATCCAGATGCCGACGGTTTGGCCATTGCAGAAATTTCGAAAAGTTGTGACACTGTATCGAAGAATATTAGACATTTATTGCCATAAACTGATTTAAGACATGCAAGAGCCTTTTCACAATTGCAGTCTGTTATTGGGAATGCCTTTATTGTACCTAACGCTTCACCGGAAAGGCATGAAACTAAATGGTTGAACTTTTCAACATTTGTCAACGTCGGCTCGCTGTGCACGAGATTTTCATATAAATTTACGAAGCTTTTAAAATCAGTGTGCTTTCCGCTTAACTTGGGCAAGCGTATCTATCTCTGCCTGAATTGCCATTGCTTTGTCAATGTAATCAGTCAGAATTTCCAAACGACACTTCAATTGAACCTTATCAAATGAAATGGTCTTCTCCTCAAAGCCATTTTTTAGATTTTTGATGGTATTTACGACTCTGTCGTACCTTTGCACTGTTAAAGTGAGTTTGGCATTAACCTTTGACGGATCCATACTGACCGCTTTATATTGCCTTCACTGTACCGGCAACCAACGAAGAATACAGGGAGTTAGCAGTGCAAGAATAATTACGCGCCTATGCGTTGATTTAAGAGCAAGAATAAATACAATTATGTTTGTTTAGGCACGTATGTATCTAGTTTGCAGCTTTCTAAGTTAAACCTTATGCAGCGCGCTAGCAGCCAAAGAGATTTGCAAGTGCAACGAAAAGCGCTTGATCGATCTCTAAAGCTACCCACTACGACGCAAAAAGAGAACTGCCCAGAAGTGCAAGCTATAGCAATGCGCGCGGTTATGCTCTCAAACGTACGTACGTAGTTTGAACGCGACTCTCTTGTACGCAATGTATAAAGGCAACTACAACCAACGTTTAGCACTAACAACTAACCATACGGTACTCGCGCAAAGAGAACGAAATGACAACGACGGCAAGTACAGCTGTAAGGGCAATGTACTTATGCGTACATATGACGGCGCAAGGAAAAGGGGGCGAAGGGGCTAGCAGTTTAGTGTGCCAACGTTTGTCTTTTTTGCTCGAGGAAACATTCAATTTTTAGTACGAAATACCTGTGAACTGTCCATGAATTGTTCCGACACTTCCCTCTTACCCTTTGGCTCAACACGGGACATCTATCGTCTTTGTTAGTGGAACTTCCAGATAATCGTCCACTCCAGCAAGCTTGGCGTTGAAACAGCAACCACTCGCGACCAGCAAACCCAACAACAACGAAATATGCAAAATAAGTGTCGAATGCACTAATTATTGCAATGAGAAACACTCAAAACCGAAGTCCCTGCTCGGGCGCCAATGTAAAATTGCAAGCGTTTTTTGCAATTTTATATACATAGACTTTTAATGGTTATGTACATACAAACGAAATTTTAGTTTGACCGCGGTAATGAAACAGTTGGGTTGCTGGCGATAGTAAAGCAGAAACCGAATAACGGAGCTACGCATATTCTGCTTCGCATTGCGGGCAGGTGTATGTATTTATATGATTTGTTCTTATTGATGTCAATAAATAATTAGATTTTTTTTATTTAAATATTCTGCTTATTGCATTCAAACTTCGATATTTTGATGGTATCGGTGGCTTCAACTATCGAAAGTCTTACTCTAGCAAATTGAGATGAGAATTGTCAGTGCTTTTTGATCGTGGCTCATCGCTGCACGACATTGACACGAGTGCCGTGTTTCATATTCCGAGTTTGTGCGTGACCGTATTGACTCAATATGGGACGAAAAGGCTCAAATGTGAATTTAAAATTAGGATATACCCTTATAATTATTCCCCCTTTTTTGCAAATCGTCTATCTTAAAACGTTGCGTTATCTCTATATATAAAACAGTTTGTCCTGACTAATTGGTGATCAACGCACAGCCCAAACGGTAAAAGATGAAATTTGAACTCAAGTATCCTTTCATAGTATCCATCATAGTGTAGGAGCACACTAAAAGGCTCCAAAGGGGGGAAAACGAGCTTTAAAAAATATTACTTATAGCGGTCATATTCGTTTTTTGTCAAGAACAGAAAATGTTAATCTAAATACCTTAAATGACTTCCTACTGGTAACCTTTAAGGTGAAAACATATGGGTAGGTTATGCAGACACAAAATAAATACAATTGGAAACATTATATTGAGCCGGGTTAAGACGTGCAATACCTGCTTTAGTGCCTGAATTATGGCATATATATATATATATATATATATATATATATATATATATATATATATATATATATATATATATATATATATATATATATATATATATATATACTAGCTGACCCGACAGACTTCGTCCTGTCAAAAAGATTTGTAATGTGGCAGTTTTTGTGCCTACGTATTTTAAAAAATTCTCCTGAACAGAACCGTCACCCTGGTGATAGGGCGTTGTGAATAAAAAATAATTAAATAAAAAATATATAAGGATTTAAAAGTAACTAATCGCTTTATTGTTAATCATGTGAATCATAATTATTATTATTATCATTGTAGTGCTTTGTGGTATACGATGTTTTTTGTTTGATTACCTGGCGCATAGATAAACAAATCTGATGGTTTTCCAACACGGGAACAGGCAACATACAATTGACCATGTGAGAAAAATGGGTTTTCTAGATTAATATCACAAACACTTAATGATTGCCCCTGGGACTTGTTTATAGTCATAGCAAAAGCAAGCCGCACTGGAAACTGTAGTCGTTTAAACTCAAATGGCACATCAGTCGGAATCATTGGGATGCGCGGTATGAGAACATCTTCTCCTTTATACTTTCCTTTGAGTATATTTGCTTCTATCACATTGTTTAGTAATTTTTTTTATCGCTAACCGTGTACCATTGCAAAGACGCGGTTGGTTGATATTTCGCAACATTATAACCACCGATCCAACCTTTAATTGAAGATTGTGAGGTGGCAATCCTGGCAAATCCAGCGAGTTTAAAAATTCCGGTGGATAGTTGACTACATCATCTTGATTAGTAGCCGAATCAACTGATTTATATATCCTCAATTCGCCTGTAATTTGTTCTTGAATTTTGAAATTTAATTCATTTACATCTATTTTTTTTGCAGCCAGTATAGCTCGTTCGCTCAACCAATCATGGTTTCTGTAATTTTGAGAAACATCTGGAAACACCTTCTGAATAAGTTCATCTTTTGATCGAGTTAACTGACAAAAACTTTGAGGAAAGTTAATGCAGCCAGTCAACATGTCTATAGGAAATTTGCCATTACCAATGTCAAAGAGTTGTTTAGAGAATATGTTTCCAGATTGGTCATTTTGCAACTCGACACGCATATTCTTGCTTAAATGAAGTACTTTGACATGTTTCCACAAATTGGAGGACTTTAGACATGCATTGAGTTCATCAGCTGGCGTTGATCGTGGAATCACTGGAAATGTTTGACGAAAATCTCCTGCTAATAAAATCATTGCACCACCAAATCGGTTAGATCCGTAGATCTTTTAAGGTTCTGTCTAAAGCCTCCAAAGATTTTTTATGTGCCATCGTGCATTCATCCCAAACAATCAATTTACATTGCTGCAAAACCTTTGCCATTGCAGAGTTCTTCGAAACGTTGCAGGTTGGAGTTTCATTGCTTTGCATATTTAATGGCAATTTTAGTGCTGAATGGGCTGTTCGACCACCTTGAAGCAAAGTTGCTGCGATTCCCGACGAAGCGAGTGCAAGTGCAATTTTATTTTGTGAGCGAATTGTTGCTAATATTAATGAAATCAAAAAAGTTTTTCCTGTACCACCAGGTGCATCTAAGAAGTAAATCCCTCCAGTTTCATCATTTGTTACTTTCATAAGAGTTTCAAATACATACTTCTGTTGTTCATTTAACAGTGGAAGATTTGTTTGAATTAATTCTTTCAAAGCGTTGAGATCATACAGTCTTTCTCGATGCAACTCTTGGTTAAAAGCGTCATGCATTGAACGATTGGGCGCGGTCAGGCCTAATTGAATTAATAGTTTGTTTGACATTATCAAGCACATGTCCTCAATTGAAATGAATGCTTCATTGTAAATTTCTTCACTGATTTGTATATTTGGATTTCCCATTCTATTCCGTATTTGATACAAAATATCATCACACATATAATCTTTTTACTTGATCCACAAATCAATTGGGTTTGATGGGAAGCATGTAGATATGATTATAGAAAACAATGTTCGTATTTGATGAGCGTGTGATGATATTACAGCATCATTGAGAGTTTGATCCCAATGAGCGTCATTTTCAAGCAATTGCAAACGTTGACAGGCTTCTCTGTAGGATCCACACAATTCACCATCAATACTTCGTAACTGTTGGAATGATGTTGGGCCACGTACATTGACTAATAGCAGTCGTAAATAAAAACATTCATCATTGCTTGGATGTACTGAATAAATCCGGCCAATCGCATCGGTGGAATATACATCTGTATATCCTGGAACTGGTTTTCCTTGTTTCCGTCGTATAAATCTCCTTGAGGATTGATTCCAGGTATAATATTTTGGCATTTCAGAATATAGCAATGTTTGTGCGAAATAATCGTTTTGGCATGTCTCAAAAAAACTGGTTAATGTAGTAGATGGTGGCTGAGCAGCTCTTTGTACTGCGTTCTGTGCTGTAAAATACACTCTTTGTCCATTTTCTAAATGCACAGCTAAGTGAACAACAGAAGGGTGTCTCTCATGAATAGGAAAAGAAAATATTCGCCAAACTGCTTCATTACTACTGACATAGCGGCCCATTTGGTATTGGGTAACTTCATCATTGGAATTCTCTGCACCAATTCCAATCACAGCCATATCACTCCCTTTGGTTACATATTTGCAAATGTATTTAATAGATTTCACTGAATGGCAAGATTCAACGTTGATGTGTGCTTTGAATGTCTTTGATAAAATGGGTGAATATGGAACAATCCAGCGATTATCTATTTCAATATCTTGTTGATTTAATTTGACAATTGTTGATTTTCCATTGCCTGCTGTCGATCTGCGACGATACAATGGATAACCGTCATTACCAGTAATTGTTTCCGATATTAATGTCCGTGGATATCGTTTTGAACATTTACCATCCATCATACACGGTGAATTTTGATTAAGAGTTCCACAGGGACAATGTATCATGTTTTTGATAACTACCTCATGCAATCCAGGATCTACTTGTACATTAGGGATTTCAGCTGATATCACTGCATCAACTTCATTTGGCCTTATCTTTTCAACCAACCAAATCAAAATGTGTGCATGTGGCAATCCTCGTTTCTGCCACTCCACAGAATACATCCAGCAGCGTGTCTCCCCAAACACATTATGTTTTACGATGAAATCCATTAAAGATTTCAACTTTTTTCTAAAGACTCTGGCTGTAATATCATGACGATCAATGGGTGATTGCCCAGAGAATAACTCCTGCTTGATTTCTATCCATTGCGGATTGCATGTAAATGTGATGAACAAATCTGCTGTACCATAATGACGAACATACGACATGGCATCTTGAGCATATTCGTGCATATGCCGAGGGCTTCCGATGTATGTTGCTGGAAGAATAGTCATCCGACCGACATTATGAGCATTTCCATCAGTATTAATCGCATCTCGTAGGTGAATATACTCTTCAGATCGGAGTTTGGTTTGATTCAACCTGATGAATGTTAATCTCTCCGTTTCAATTTTAACATACATGTCAACAACATATTTGTGATATAATCGCCGACATTTCAATATGTGATTATCTTCATTTTCCCGAATCATTAGGCGGTATGAATAATAGTTCATTGAACTGACTTTTTTGTTGGTTTCAGAACCTGTAAATAGATTTTGTTTTAATAACATTCAAATATAAAATTAAAATACATAATATAATGACTGAGATATTATCGCCATAGCTAAACTAATATTTTAGTTACCTGTAATGGGATTTATCATTTTTATTGAGAAATCGTAGCCATCTTCACCTTGCCAAAATATAATGGGATATTGCAGTGCATCATATGAGTGGTGTGTTTCCTCTATACGTTGTAATAATTGATCATTCCGACGATGTAAAACAATATCACGGGATTCCAAGTTTTCTCAAACTACAACGATAGCAACTTCATCAATAGTTGGTGCATTAAAACGTCTTGTATGTTGACCTGCAGGTGTTTTATCTGCTCTGATTACAATTTTGTGATTATCGGATGGCATCAGATCCAGGGCAGTTTTAAACAATATAATCAATTGATTATGTTGATGAAATAAAGTTTGTAATTGTTCTACAATAGACCTCTTTACTAAATTGTTATGTGCACAACGCAGATCAATTTCTTGTGGTGAATTACCCATAAAATAAATTTGCAGGAATTTGTTGTCGTTATCTGACACTGGTAACAGTGAACCTGCTCTGTGATATATTTGCCCTTGTATCTGTAAATAAAAAAAAAATATTATGGTGTGGTATAAATGAATGGATTGTCAGTGATCAAACTTAAATAATATTTGAAACTGAATCATAATATGATGACTAAGTGATATATTTCGTAATGATTAAGAAATTGAAGATTAGTGACACATCTTAACTTTGGTGACAGAAAATTTTCTTCGCTAAAATAATTATGAGTAACTGCTATAATACATACCTTGAAAGTTGGCATAAAATTTTCCCGAACTACATTTGTTGCCCCAAATGAAGTCATTTGAAAGCAATTGTTATATTGTTGGATATGTGTCAAAAAGTGTATAGAATCTGTTCCTATTCCTGAAACCAATGAGTACAATGGTTCTGGTGGTGGATCCAATGGTATCAATTTCACTTTACCATTTGCGCAACACAATCCATTGGCTTCGTTTTTGTATTTTAATGCCTTACAGTGTGAGCAAACCGAGTTCATAGAACCAATAACAACACATTGGTAGTTACTGTAGTCAATTGACACATCGTAACTGAAAGCAGCTTGATTCAAACTTGCGCGATTATTAGTTGAATGTCGCGCTCGCGCTTCACGCGTTTGTGATATCCGAATTCTTTCACGTTCATTTCCGTCGTCACGTTCTTGTGCAGTACGATTAGATCGGTAATTAGCTTGGTTTGTAGCATTTCTGGTTCTTCTACCTAAATTGCTTCGTCTTATAGGAGGCATATCAAATATAAATTATTTTTTCACTAATCACGAAAAAACCGTAAAAACCATCCTTGAACTTCAACGAACATTTAAAAAAAAGATTTGGCCAAATTGGTCCAGGCGTTGTTGAGTTATGCGCTTACCAACACATTTTGCGATTCATTTTTATATTATAGATTAACCGAATTGAATAAAATTTTGAACAACAGTAGACAATTATATATAAATTATGTGTTTGGTTTAGGTAGCATTTGAAATGTGGACGCTATTGACGAAATTCTGTAGCGGGGGAAGGGGGGGAAAATTAAAAAAAAAAAAAAACTCGTCCTTACTCGGACCTAGGAGAATCTGGATGCCAACTTTGGTTATTCTAGCTTTTATAGTTTCTGAGATCCTCGCGTTCATCCAGACGGACAGACGGACGGACAGATGGACGGACATGTCTAGATCGATTTATCTCGCCATGCTGATCAAGAATATATGCCCTTTATGGGGTCGGAGAAGCTTCCTTCGGTATGTTACATACTTTGCACAAACCTTATATACCCTTTTTACCCTACGGGTACAGGGTATAAAAAGTATCTTGTTGGGGCGTCCATCTCATACCTAATGCCTTTACCGATTCTGACATATCGAACGGCAGCGGCTTTTCGTCGCCACCATTGGCAAACAACTCAGCGTGACTTGTTGCCCACTCGGCTAGCTGGAAACCACCGGATTCCAATATTTCCGAAACTTGTTTGCAGATGACTTTTAGGTCTGCCAAAGTATCAGCTCCTGTGAGCATGTCATCGACGTAAAAGTCGTTCTTTATGACGTGCGCTCCAATTGAGTGCGAGCTGCTGTACCGATCACTCAGTTCGAAAAAGCATCGAATTGCCTGAAATGGTGCCGAAGCAGTTCCATAAGTGATCGTGTTCAGACGGTACGTTTTCAGATCTTTAGAAGCATTCTGTCGCCAGATTCTGATTCAGCCACTTCGACTTGCCGGTACAGCTTAGAAATGTCGGCACTTACTGCATATCTATGCAGCCGAAAACTATTTAGAGTGGCATATAGTTCCCTCTGAATTGTAGCACCTACCATATGAATGTCATTCAGCGACACTAGTGACGAAGTTTTGCTAGACGCGTCGAAAACTACGCACAGCTTAGTGGTGCTACTTTCAGGCCTCAGAACGCACTGATGAGGAATATAACAGTGTGGTTCTGGAGGAGTACCAACAAGCTCTGACATGTGACCGAGATCTAAATATTCCTTCATGAAATTGTTGTACATGTCATGTGAGCTTTCATATTTAAGCAGCCTACGCTCTAATGATAAGAAACGCCTTTTTGCTGTCTCAAAGGAATGACCAAGCAATTCAGGGTTTCGTTTAAAAGGAACTTTTACTTCGAAACGGCCAGAAGGTAGCCTGCGGACTGTTTGAACGAAGCTTTGCTCACAGGCTAACTGTTCAGCTGAGTAAAACCCAGCCTTCGATGTCTCTGGGACTTTCTCTAACTCCCAAAAACGTTCAACCAGAGAATCGAGAGAACATTCAATGTTTTTGATGGCAATATTACATATTGCTGACGCAGAAGGTGACCTTTGGGTGCATTTTCCAGACACAATCCAACCTAACAACGTCTTTTGTACAATTGGAAGCGTGAGACCGAGTTTTATTTGACCAACGCACAAAAACTCAAAATATGTTTCAGCTCCCAACAGCAGGTCTATTTTAGCTGGTCTGAAAAACACAGGATCAGCCAGTTCGACATTTGGTGGTACCTTCCACTGGTCGAGACGCACGGCATCGCTTGGCTGACAAGCAGATATTGAGCTTAGTACCCAAAAATCTGCCACGAAGCTGTATGCCGTGGTGCGTGACTGAACACAAGTATTGACTTTATGCCGAACTAAAGTGTTCGACTGGCCAACTGTTAAAATGTTTAGCCCACCATTTTCTCGGCGTAGGCGCAAGCGTTGAGCCAGCGACTCCGACATGAAGTTGACTTGGGACCCAGAGTCCAACAATGCCCTAGCGACTTGAAATTGGCTGTAGCAAGGATTAACTGATCCTTGCTTCGAACATGGCTAACATACGCCTCACTGGCCGGATGCGATGCTGCCGCATTATTGGCACCTTGCCATTCATACCGATGAAAGAGCGTATGATGAGCCTTTGAACAGACTCGACACTTGGAAGCCTTACACTTCGACACACCATGACCGATTTTTAGGCAATTTATACACAACTTTTGCCCTTTGATAAAAGAGAATCGCTCTGCAACAGGAATTGCTGCGAAAGGCTGACAATCAGCTATGTCGTGGTCTGCTGAGTTGCAGTAGTTGCACTTGTGCGCAGATCTTGTTTCACTTTTGAAAAATGCCGATTTAGCTTGGCTCTTGACTAATTCTGGCTTTGGCTTGCCTTTGCTCTTAGTTGCTTCTTCTGCAGATAAATACTGATAGCGCCTATTTAATTGTGCTGCGCAATCAGCCCAAGATGGCAGCTTATTATAATCGAGCTGCTCCTCAAACCGTGATTTGGTGGTATGGTCTACTTTAGACATCACCAAATGGATTAAGACTGCGTTCAGGATTTCTTTATCGTCGCCAATTGACAATAGAGACGCGTATACAGCTGAAACTGTATCGGTAATGTGTCTTAATCCAGATGCCGACGGTTTGGCCATTGCAGAAATTTCGAAAAGTTGTGACACTGTATCGAAGAATATTAGACATTTATTGCCATAAACTGATTTAAGACATGCAAGAGCCTTTTCACAATTGCAGTCTGTTATTGGGAATGCCTTTATTGTACCTAACGCTTCACCGGAAAGGCATGAAACTAAATGGTTGAACTTTTCAACATTTGTCAACGTCGGCTCGCTGTGCACGAGATTTTCATATAAATTTACGAAGCTTTTAAAATCAGTGTGCTTTCCGCTTAACTTGGGCAAGCGTATCTATCTCTGCCTGAATTGCCATTGCTTTGTCAATGTAATCAGTCAGAATTTCCAAACGACACTTCAATTGAACCTTATCAAATGAAATGGTCTTCTCCTCAAAGCCATTTTTTAGATTTTTGATGGTATTTACGACTCTGTCGTACCTTTGCACTGCTAAAGGGAGTTTGGCATTAACCTTTGACGGATCCATACTGACCGCTTTATATTGCCTTCACTGTACCGGCAACCAACGAAGAATACAGGGAGTTAGCAGTGCAAGAATAATTACGCGCCTATGCGTTGATTTAAGAGCAAGAATAAATACAATTATGTTTGTTTAGGCACGTATGTATCTAGTTTGCAGCTTTCTAAGTTAAACCTTATGCAGCGCGCTAGCAGCCAAAGAGATTTGCAAGTGCAACGAAAAGCGCTTGATCGATCTCTAAAGCTACCCACTACGACGCAAAAAGAGAACTGCCCAGAAGTGCAAGCTATAGCAATGCGCGCGGTTATGCTCTCAAACGTACGTACGTAGTTTGAACGCGACTCTCTTGTACGCAATGTATAAAGGCAACTACAACCAACGTTTAGCACTAACAACTAACCATACGGTACTCGCGCAAAGAGAACGAAATGACAACGACGGCAAGTACAGCTGTAAGGGCAATGTACTTATGCGTACATATGACGGCGCAAGGAAAAGGGGGCGAAGGGGCTAGCAGTTTAGTGTGCCAACGTTTGTCTTTTTTGCTCGAGGAAACATTCAATTTTTAGTACGAAATACCTGTGAACTGTCCATGAATTGTTCCGACACTTCCCTCTTACCCTTTGGCTCAACACGGGACATCTATCGTCTTTGTTAGTGGAACTTCCAGATAATCGTCCACTCCAGCAAGCTTGGCGTTGAAACAGCAACCACTCGCGACCAGCAAACCCAACAACAACGAAATATGCAAAATAAGTGTCGAATGCACTAATTATTGCAATGAGAAACACTCAAAACCGAAGTCCCTGCTCGGGCGCCAATGTAAAATTGCAAGCGTTTTTGCAATTTTATATACATAGACTTTTAATGGTTATGTACATACAAACGAAATTTTAGTTTGACCGCGGTAATGAAACAGTTGGGTTGCTGGCGATAGTAAAGCAGAAACCGAATAACGGAGCTACGCATATTCTGCTTCGCATTGCGGGCAGGTGTATGTATTTATATGATTTGTTCTTATTGATGTCAATAAATAATTAGATTTTTTTTATTTAAATATTCTGCTTATTGCATTCAAACTTCGATATTTTGATGGTATCGGTGGCTTCAACTATCGAAAGTCTTACTCTAGCAAATTGAGATGAGAATTGTCAGTGCTTTTTGATCGTGGCTCATCGCTGCACGACATTGACACGAGTGCCGTGTTTCATATTCCGAGTTTGTGCGTGACCGTATTGACTCAATATGGGACGAAAAGGCTCAAATGTGAATTTAAAATTAGGATATACCCTTATAATTATTCCCCTTTTTTGCAAATCGTCTATCTTAAAACGTTGCGTTATCTCTATATATAAAACAGTTTGTCCTGACTAATTGGTGATCAACGCACAGCCCAAACGGTAAAAGATGAAATTTGAACCCGACAGACTTCGTCCTGTCAAAAAGATTTGTAATGTGGCAGTTTTTGTGCCTACGTATTTTAAAAAATTCTCCTGAACAGAACCGTCACCCTGGTGATAGGGCGTTGTGAATAAAAAATAATTAAATAAAACATATATAAGGATTTAAAAGTAACTAATCGCTTTATTGTTAATCATGTGAATCATAATTATTATTATTATCATTGTAGTGCTTTGTGGTATACGATGTTTTTTGTTTGATTACCTGGCGCATAGATAAACAAATCTGATGGTTTTCCAACACGGGAACAGGCAACA
The DNA here is from genome assembly GCF_003285725.1 of Scaptodrosophila lebanonensis. Classification (NCBI taxonomy): domain Eukaryota; kingdom Metazoa; phylum Arthropoda; class Insecta; order Diptera; family Drosophilidae; genus Scaptodrosophila; species Scaptodrosophila lebanonensis. Next base: position 231,560 of record NW_022060765.1, read on the forward strand.
TACAATTGACCATGTGAGAAAAATGGGTTTTCTAGATTAATATCACAAACACTTAATGATTGCCCCTGGGACTTGTTTATAGTCATAGCAAAAGCAAGCCGCACTGGAAACTGTAGTCGTTTAAACTCAAATGGCACATCAGTCGGAATCATTGGGATGCGCGGTATGAGAACATCTTCTCCTTTATACTTTCCTTTGAGTATAGTTGCTTCTATCACATTGTTTAGTAATTTTTTTTATCGCTAACCGTGTACCATTGCAAAGACGCGGTTGGTTGATATTTCGTAACATTATAACCACCGATCCAACCTTTAATTGAAGATTGTGAGGTGGCAATCCTGGCAAATCCAGCGAGTTTAAAAATTCCGGTGGATAGTTGACTACATCATCTTGATTAGTAGCCGAATCAACTGATTTATATATCCTCAATTCGCCTGTAATTTGTTCTTGAATTTTGAAATTTAATTCATTTACATCTATGTTTTTTTGCAGCCAGTATAGCTCGTTCGCTCAACCAATCATGGTTTCTGTAATTTTGAGAAACATCTGGAAACACCTTCTGAATAAGTTCATCTTTTGATCGAGTTAACTGACAAAAACTTTGAGGAAAGTTAATGCAGCCAGTCAACATGTCTATAGGAAATTTGCCATTACCAATGTCAATGAGTTGTTTAGAGAATATGTTTCCAGATTGGTCATTTTGCAACTCGACACGCATATTCTTGCTTAAATGAAGTACTTTGACATGTTTCCACAAATTGGAGGACTTTAGACATGCATTGAGTTCATCAGCTGGCGTTGATCGTGGAATCACTGGAAATGTTTGACGAAAATCTCCTGCTAATAAAATCATTGCACCACCAAATCGGTTAGATCCGTAGATCTTTTAAGGTTCTGTCTAAAGCCTCCAAAGATTTTTATGTGCCATCGTGCATTCATCCCAAACAATCAATTTACATTGCTGCAAAACCTTTGCCATTGCAGAGTTCTTCGAAACGTTGCAGGTTGGAGTTTCATTGCTTTGCATATTTAATGGCAATTTTAGTGCTGAATGGGCTGTTCGACCACCTTGAAGCAAAGTTGCTGCGATTCCCGACGAAGCGAGTGCAAGTGCAATTTTATTTTGTGAGCGAATTGTTGCTAATATTAATGAAATCAAAAAAGTTTTTCCTGTACCACCAGGTGCATCTAAGAAGTAAATCCCTCCAGTTTCATCATTTGTTACTTTCATAAGAGTTTCAAATACATACTTCTGTTGTTCATTTAACAGTGGAAGATTTGTTTGAATTAATTCTTTCAAAGCGTTGAGATCATACAGTCTTTCTCGATGCAACTCTTGGTTAAAAGCGTCATGCATTGGACGATTGGGCGCGGTCAGGCCTAATTGAATTAATAGTTTGTTTGACATTATCAAGCACATGTCCTCAATTGAAATGAATGCTTCATTGTAAATTTCTTCACTGATTTGTATATTTGGATTTCCCATTCTATTCCGTATTTGATACAAAATATCATCACACATATAATCTTTTTACTTGATCCACAAATCAATTGGGTTTGATGGGAAGCATGTAGATATGATTATAGAAAACAATGTTCGTATTTGATGAGCGTGTGATGATATTACAGCATCATTGAGAGTTTGATCCCAATGAGCGTCATTTTCAAGCAATTGCAAACGTTGACAGGCTTCTCTGTAGGATCCACACAATTCACCATCAATACTTCGTAACTGTTGGAATGATGTTGGGCCACGTACATTGACTAATAGCAGTCGTAAATAAAAACATTCATCATTGCTTGGATGTACTGAATAAATCCGGCCAATCGCATCGGTGGAATATACATCTGTATATCCTGGAACTGGTTTTCCTTGTTTCCGTCGTATAAATCTCCTTGAGGATTGATTCCAGGTATAATATTTTGGCATTTCAGAATATAGCAATGTTTGTGCGAAATAATCGTTTTGGCATGTCTCAAAAAAACTGGTTAATGTAGTAGATGGTGGCTGAGCAGCTCTTTGTACTGCGTTCTGTGCTGTAAAATACACTCTTTGTCCATTTTCTAAATGCACAGCTAAGTGAACAACAGAAGGGTGTCTCTCATGAATAGGAAAAGAAAATATTCGCCAAACTGCTTCATTACTACTGACATAGCGGCCCATTTGGTATTGGGTAACTTCATCATTGGAATTCTCTGCACCAATTCCAATCACAGCCATATCACTCCCTTTGGTTACATATTTGCAAATGTATTTAATAGATTTCACTGAATGGCAAGATTCAACGTTGATGTGTGCTTTGAATGTCTTTGATAAAATGGGTGAATATGGAACAATCCAGCGATTATCTATTTCAATATCTTGTTGATTTAATTTGACAATTGTTGATTTTCCATTGCCTGCTGTCGATCTGCGACGATACAATGGATAACCGTCATTACCAGTAATTGTTTCCGATATTAATGTCCGTGGATATCGTTTTGAACATTTACCATCCATCATACACGGTGAATTTTGATTAAGAGTTCCACAGGGACAATGTATCATGTTTTTGATAACTACCTCATGCAATCCAGGATCTACTTGTACATTAGGGATTTCAGCTGATATCACTGCATCAACTTCATTTGGCCTTATCTTTTCAACCAACCAAATCAAAATGTGTGCATGTGGCAATCCTCGTTTCTGCCACTCCACAGAATACATCCAGCAGCGTGTCTCCCCAAACACATTATGTTTTACGATGAAATCCATTAAAGATTTCAACTTTTTTCTAAAGACTCTGGCTGTAATATCATGACGATCAATGGGTGATTGCCCAGAGAATAACTCCTGCTTGATTTCTATCCATTGCGGATTGCATGTAAATGTGATGAACAAATCTGCTGTACCATAATGACGAACATACGACATGGCATCTTGAGCATATTCGTGCATATGCCGAGGGCTTCCGATGTATGTTGCTGGAAGAATAGTCATCCGACCGACATTATGAGCATTTCCATCAGTATTAATCGCATCTCGTAGGTGAATATACTCTTCAGATCGGAGTTTGGTTTGATTCAACCTGATGAATGTTAATCTCTCCGTTTCAATTTTAACATACATGTCAACAACATATTTGTGATATAATCGCCGACATTTCAATATGTGATTATCTTCATTTTCCCGAATCATTAGGCGGTATGAATAATAGTTCATTGAACTGACTTTTTTGTTGGTTTCAGAACCTGTAAATAGATTTTGTTTTAATAACATTCAAATATAAAATTAAAATACATAATATAATGACTGAGATATTATCGCCATAGCTAAACTAATATTTTAGTTACCTGTAATGGGATTTATCATTTTTATTGAGAAATCGTAGCCATCTTCACCTTGCCAAAATATAATGGGATATTGCAGTGCATCATATGAGTGGTGTGTTTCCTTTATACGTTGTAATAATTGATCATTCCGACGATGTAAAACAATATCACGGGATTCCAAGTTTTCTCCAACTACAACGATAGCAACTTCATCAATAGTTGGTGCATTAAAACGTCTTGTATGTTGACCTGCAGGTGTTTTATCTGCTCTGATTACAATTTTGTGATTATCGGATGGCATCAGATCCAGGGCAGTTTTAAACAATATAATCAATTGATTGTGTTGATGAAATAAAGTTTGTAATTGTTCTACAATAGACCTCTTTACTAAATTGTTATGTGCACAACGCAGATCAATTTCTTGTGGTGAATTGCCCATAAAATAAATTTGCAGGAATTTGTTGTCGTTATCTGACACTGGTAACAGTGAACCTGCTCTGTGATATATTTGCACTTGTATCTGTAAATAAAAAAAAAATATTATGGTGTGGTATAAATGAATGGATTGTCAGTGATCAAACTTAAATAATATTTGAAACTGAATCACCATATAATATGATGACTAAGTGATATATTTCGTAATGATTAAGAAATTGAAGATTAGTGACACATCTTAACTTTGGTGACAGAAAATTTTCTTCGCTAAAATAATTATGAGTAACTGCTATAATACATACCTTGAAAGTTGGCATAAAATTTTCCCGAACTACATTTGTTGCCCCAAATGAAGTCATTTGAAAGCAATTGTTATATTGTTGGATATGTGTCAAAAAGTGTATAGAATCTGTTCCTATTCCTGAAACCAATGAGTACAATGGTTCTGGTGGTGGATCCAATGGTATCAATTTCACTTTACCATTTGCGCAACACAATCCATTGGCTTCGTTTTTGTATTTTAATGCCTTACAGTGTGAGCAAACCGAGTTCATAGAACCAATAACAACACATTGGTAGTTACTGTAGTCAATTGACACATCGTAACTGAAAGCAGCTTGATTCAAACTTGCGCGATTATTAGTTGAATGTCGCGCTCGCGCTTCACGCGTTTGTGATATCCGAATTCTTTCACGTTCATTTCCGTCGTCACGTTCTTGTGCAGTACGATTAGATCGGTAATTAGCTTGGTTTGTAGCATTTCTGGTTCTTCTACCTAAATTGCTTCGTCTTATAGGAGGCATATCAAATATAAATTATTTTTTCACTAATCACGAAAAAACCGTAAAAACCATCCTTGAACTTCAACGAACATTTAAAAAAAGATTTGGCCAAATTGGTCCAGGCGTTGTTGAGTTATGCGCTTACCAACACATTTTGCGATTCATTTTTATATTATAGATATATATATATATATAGATATATATATATATATATATATATATATATATATATATATATATATATATATATATATATATATAGATATATATATATATATATATATATATATATATATATATATATATATTTATATATATATATATATATATATATATATTTATATATATATATATATATATGACACTGCCTTTTTTATTGCTTGTCGCTCTCGAGTACGCAATTGTGTTTCATTCTCTCTATCCTAATTCCTGCATTCCTACATTCGGCCATCCTACAGCCTCATTCGCCTCGAATGATGGACCCCACTTCTTCATATATTCAGCGACCGTACTTGTATGGTAGGGACCCTCATCATCCCCGATCTTCTCTACCGCAATTTTCGAACTATTCGATAAGGCCCTAAATACTTATTTTTTAACTTTAGTCCAGATCCAAACTGGGTACGCTTTATGGCCACCAAATCATTGAGCTCATATTCTGTTTCGCGTTTTCTATTCTTGTTGTATGTCTTACAGTTTTCCTCTTGCATTTTGGCAATGTTTTCCTTGGTTATATTCCGAATCTCGTCCTTTTCCTCTTGTAAATCCTTCAACCACTCTTCCTCTAACATATCCTTGATCTCTTTGTCATATTCTGTTCTCATTTTTAAACCGGTCAGTATTTTGAATGGAGATATTTTCGTACTTCTAGGAGGGGAGGAGTTAATATACTTTTGCACCCTTCCTACGTGTTTATACCAAGCATGAGGATCTTCAGCACATAACTTCGTCAGCAAAGTCTTGACGATACGGTTGATGCGCTCTACTTGTCCGTTACCGCGTGGAAATCCGGTGGTTATCATCAAATGCTGGATGTTACTTGATTCGCAATACTGCTTGAAACTACTCGAAATGAAAGCGGATCCTCGATCAGTAACTACACATTTGGGATTTCCGAACAATTCAGACTGTTTGTATAATCGATCAATGACCTCACAAGACCCGGTGCTTTTGGTAGGATACAACCAGACGAATTTGGAGAAGGCGTCTACTACAACGAGAATGTGCTCATATCGTTTCTTGGTTTGTTCCATAGGGCCAACATGGTTAATATGAAAAGTTGTTAATGGCCTATCTCCTTTATTTATGGCATTTAAGAATCCTTCTTTCTTCCCTGATTTTGCTTCACTTACTATACATTCTAGGCAAGATTTTACTATGACATCAACTTTTCTGGCAAGACCTGGAATGTACTATTCTCTCTCTATTAAGTCAAATGTCTTGTTGACGCCGAAATGTCCTTGGCGATGTGCCGTGGTGATTATTTCTCTTTCCATGTTAGACGGTATCACAATAAGTTCCTTAATGGGATCTTTATGTAACACGCCATTATGTATATAAAAGTCATCGTACGTTCCCTGTTCCAACACTTTACAAATTGCATTTATCCATTCATCTAGAAGCTGTGCCTGCCTGATATTATCCTTTAAGGAATCCTGCATTAGAAGACAATGGACCCTACTCAAAGCGTCGACATGCTTCATCCTTGTCCCTGATCTATGCTCTATTTTATATTCGAAATCTTGTAGGAAGATTGCCCAACGAGCTACTCTTAACGGGTCATCTCTTTTCTGCATAGTCATTGCAAATGCATTGCAGTCGGTAACAATCGTGATTTTCATACCAAGTAAATACACCCTCCATTTCTTTAGTGCCTGAATTATGGCAAGAACCTCTAACTCGTACGACGGATATTTTGCCTCTGGCGGTGTGGTCTTTCGGCTCATGTATTCTACTGGGTGAAATCTCTGATCTTCGGAGTCCCTTTGCAACAAAATAGCACCATAGCCATACATGCTGGCGTCACAATGAACCTCAGTTACACCCTTTGGATTAAATAGTCTCAGCACAGGTGCGTCAGAAAGACATGCCTTTAATTGATTAAATGATGCTAACTCTTCTGGTCCCATTTTGAACAAAACGCTATCCTTCATCATGTTGGTTAAGGGCCTAGCAATCGTGGCAAAGTCTCTAACAAATCTTCGAAAATAAGAAGATAAGCCCAAATAGCGTTGAAGCCCCTTCTTATCTCGTGGGATTGGAAAGTCGGCAACTGCCCTTGTTTTCTCTTTCGATATTTTGATTGTCGAGTTCTCAATGATGTATCCCAGAAATGTAACCATACGCTTTAGAAACTGACACTTTTCCCATTTAATTTTTAGTCCATTATTTTCGGCTAAATTCAAAACTCTACCAAGCTTTTCTAGTCCCTCTTGTTCATCAACAGCTGGTATAATTATGTCATCCATATAGAGAACTAATGTTTCGTCATCAAGAAGTGGTCTCAGTACTGCAGAAATGTATCGCATGAACACAGCAATGGAATTAGTTATTCCGAATGGAACGAAATTGAACTCGTACTGTCCGTTTTGTGTTACGAACGCTGTGAACTTGCGTGAACTCTCTTCGACCGGAACATGAAAAAATCCATTACACAAATCTAAGGTTGTAAAAACCTTGCCCTTCTGAAGCCTATGTAACACATCGTCAAATATGGCTGTGGGAAAATTGTCGCGTATGATCTTCTGATTTAACTGCCGATAGTTACAGCATAGTCTCTTCTTCCCATCTTTTTTGGATACCAAGACAACAGGGGAGGCATATTCAGAAACACTATAGCGAATGATTCCGTCTTTTAACCACTCCTGTATTTGTCCCTTCACCTTTTCTTGGTCTTCATATGATAAACGTCTGGGTCTCTGATAAACAGGTATTTCGTCTTTAACTATGATCTTCATTTCAACTGGATATTTTACTTGCTTCACCGGACTATAATTCTCAATTAATTTTAAAACGTCTGCTTTTATTTTACCTGTCAGGTGAGAAAGATTCATTTCTACTCCATTGTCCTCGCACAGAGTTGATGTCAATAGTTGATTGAAACTTGTTTGTAAGTCTGGTATCGATGTTTCTCTATCAAAAGGGAATGGGTATTGAGTAGAGCTACGGTGAGCTAAAACTTTCTGACTACATTTCCCTTCTTCAAGCGGTTCCTCTTTTCTATGGAAAACTGCCCCATTGTAACTAATAGTCACGCTTACGAAATCAAATATGTCGCTGCCAATCACGCCACTATAAAGAGTATCACTGTCTCTAACAACATGAAAGCACATTGCATCCGGATTATCGTCTAACTCTGTATTGATTTTGAAAGATCCAAGAGTACATATCTTCTTATTTCCTATGCCTATCAACTCTTTAATCTCTGGCTTTAATGACACTGGGTATAACTGCTTATATGCGCTCTCACTAATTGTGCAAATGTCGCTGCCCGAATCGAATAATGCAGATATTGATTTGTTGCCAATGCGAACGTCCTTAAATACTCGATTAGATATTCTTTGAGTTAGTTGCTGCATCTTCCCGTTCTCCTTCTTTTCCTCAAGTTTAGATTCACATTGATTTGCTCTATGTCCTGACTGATTACATTTAAAACACTTTATGTCTTTCTCTTTACAGTTTCTTGCTAAATGGTTTTTACCCCCCCCCCCCCCCCCCACTTGTAACAACGAATGTCTTCTTTATCTTTCTTAGGCGATCCTTTCTCAAACTTGAATTTTTGTTTTGGCTCTGATTTAGTAGCAGTTTTCTCGTAAATAATCATTTTCTCGCGGAGCTCTTTTAAGTCGGTGGCCTGGTATAAAACGCTTTTGTTTTGTTTGGAGTCTGGAATCCCTTAAATTATATATTCCACCAGACTCTCTTCATCTAAACCAGATTTCTTTGCTATATTCTTCATGTGATAAAAATATTCAACTAGTGATTCATCCGATTTCTTCCTTCTACTCTCGAGTTGCTTGTGGATTTGCTTTGCGGTTAACTTTATTGTAAACTCCTCTTTTAATGCTGCCTTCAATATATTCAATTATTCCAAATTAGTTAAACCGTCCTGACAATTCACAAAAAGCTTCGCAGCCCCCTTTAACAATTGCCGCCCATAAATGAACTTTTGTAACTCGTTCCATTGTACTGTTACAGCAGTATTTTCAAAATCAGTCAGCCACTCATCACATCATTTTGACCGCTACCATCAAATTCAGCCAAGGAATCTTGGATATCCTTAGGTGTAAACGACATTGTATTGGGTTCCTGTTGAATGCTGGTTTGAATTTCAGACTGTATCTCGACTGTGTCTTCGTAAATCGAATCGTTTAACCTGTCAATTTCAAAATGAGAGATTAGCCTATTCTGTAACTCAACTTTCTTTCCCTTTTGTGATAACCCTAGCTCTTTAAGTTTTTCTTGCAAGCTCTTTACAGTAAGTTGTGTGATCTCTCGAAGTAACATTAGTAAAATCAATGAATTTGAAGTAACTTAAAATAGTGTTAGAGTTCCTTAAAATAGCATTAGAAGTTTACAAATGATTTAAAAATATTCTTTTAATCAAATACTTTACGCTGGTAATTTCTTCCAGTTTTGTTGCTCAGCTGTCTCTGATTCGTCGCTGTGCCTCTGCTTTTATGCTCTGCATCTGCTTTTATGCTCTGCCTCTGCTTTGCCGCTCTGCCTCCGCTTAGCCGCTCTGCCTCTGCTTTGCCGCTCTGCCTCTGCTTTGCCGCCCGCCTATGTCTGCTACAAGCAAGTTGCCTCTGCCATCCTTTCATAGTCCCCACTAAGAAGGTATTTTGGAAAACTCGAGCTCCAAAGGGGGGAAAACAGGCTCCAACGTTTGTAAGAAAAATCTACAGTTTTCATCTGATTAACTTTAAACTTAGTTTGTATAGTATCAGAACAATTCCAAGAAAAACTGTATACTTGGTTTTTTGATATTTTTTTGGGACCTAAAATATGGGAGTTTTCCTGTAAAAAAAATGTTGGGGCACAAAAGCAAACCGCGTCAACAGCCCACAGCCCACACGGTAAAAGCTAGGATGCTGAAATTTGGGCTCAAGTATCCTTTCATAGACTAGGTCCCCACTAAGAAGGGATTTTGGAAAATTCGAGCTCCAAATGGGGAAAAGTAGCTCCAAAGTTTGTTTGAAAAATCCGCATTTTTCAACCGATCGACTTAAAACTTAGTTTCTAAAATCAATCTCTATATATATAGAACAGTTTGTCCTGACTGACTGACTGACTGACTGACTGACTGATTGGCAATCAACGCACAGCCCAAACGGTTAGAGCTAGGAGGCTGAAAATTGGACACATGTTGTCTTCAGTGGTGTAGGTGAGCACTAAGAAGCGGTTTTGGAAAATTCGAACGCCAAAGGGGGGAAAACGGGCTCCAACGTTTGTATGAAAAATCTACAATTTTCATCCAATTAACTTCAAACTTAGTTTGTATACTCTCAAAAAGAATACAAGAAAAACTGTATACTTGGTTTTTCACCATTTTTTCTGGAGCATGAAAAAAGGGGGGTTTTCCGTGGAAAAATTGAAACACAATCAACACCCCACAGCCCAAACGGTAAAAGCTAGGAAACTGAAATTTGGGCTCAAGTATCCTATCATGGTGTAGATGCGCACTAAGAATGGATTTTGGAAAATTCGAGCTCCAAAGGGGGGAAAAGTAGCTCCAAAGTTTGTTTGAAAATTCTGCATTTTTGAATCGATCAACTTTAAATTTGGTTTTTATAATCTATAAAAGAATACAAACAAAACTGCATACTCGGTTTTTCGAAATTTGTGTTGGAGCTTGAATTATTGGGGTTTTAATATTTATTCATTTTTTCAAATGAAAAGTTTGTGTTATAAATTTTGTCCGATCGATTTCAAATTTGGGTAATATAATCTACGTAACTAAAATTACAACTTTGCATTTAACGATTTTTAAAATATGCATTTTACAAATGCAGGCAGAACAAACAATACAAAATATCAAACAGTTGGGGACAACTAAGTATACATACACACACACATACATATATACAAGCAGCTGTTCGTGTAGTTGCGTGCAAACGGTTGAAGTAGCCAAAGAAAAATGTGAGACACTAATGTGTGAATGTTCATTTGTACAAATGTATGTACATATATACATACATACATATGTATAAAAGTACATTCGTCTTGCACTGACAGGGCAAGAAATGCAGTGGGCCATCGAACACTGTTGTTTAATTGTAATAAATAGTGTTCTATGTTTTCAAATCAAAATTTTTAAAACAACAACAACAAGTTATTGGCTCGCAAAACTTCTTTCGTTTTGATAATTTACGGCTGTTAATTGCATACGAAAAATGCCAAAAGTTTACAGTTACCGTACACACACAAATACATTTGTATGTATGTATGTACATATGTGTACAGTGAACAATCGAATACAGTATTATAATCAATAACTCTCAAACGATGTTTTTCGATGTATTTGTATTCGACATGTATTACGATATATCAACACAAGTATCGATATTTTCGATATATCGCATTTAATTTTATTATTGGGGTTTTAATATTTATTCACTTTTTCAAATGAATAGTTTGTGTTATAAATTTTGTCCGATCGATTTCAAATTTGGGTAATGTAATCAACATTATATCAACAAATTGGCATTCAACGATTAAAATATAGCAATATGTTTTTTACTTGCCATATATCAAATATCAAATAGTTGGGGACATCGCATACACACACTCACACATGCATACAACAAAGAACAGTTCGTGTCTATGTGTGCCCATGCATACATACATATGTACATGCATATGTATGTATGCCTGTATATGTATGTAGCATGTAAATACAAAACAACAACAACAACTTTAAGTTGTTGGCTCGCACATCTTCTTTCGTTGTGACCATTTAATGTTAATTGCAAAGGCAAAACGCAAAAGTTTACAGTTACCGTCGCCAGGCAACGACTGCGTAAGCGATAGTAAAGCAGAAACCGAATAACGAAACTACGCATATTCTGCTTCGCATTGCGGGCAGATGTATGTACATATGTATATGATTTGTTCTTATTGATCTCAATAAATAATTATTTATTTATTTTATTATTTAAATATTCTGCTTATTGCATTCAAACTTCGATATTTTGATGGTATCGGTGGCTTCAACTATCGAAAGTTTTACTCTAGCAAATTGAGATGAGAATTGTCAGTGCTTTTTGATCGTGGCTCATCGCTGCACGGCATTGACACGAGTGCCGTGTTTCATATTCCGAGTTTGTGCGTGACCGTATTGACTCAATATGGCACGAAAAGACTCAAATGTGATTTTAAAATTAGGATATACCCTTATAATTATTCCCCTTTTTTGCACATAGTCTATCTTAAAACGTTGCGTTATCTCTATATATAAAACAGTTTGTCCTGACTAATTGGTGATCAACGCACAGCCCAAACGGTAGAAGATGAAATTTGGACTCAAGTATCCTTTCATAGTATCCATCATAGTGTAAGAGCACACTAAGAAAGGCTTTTGGAAAATTCTAGCTCCAACGGGGGGAAAACGAGCTTTGAAAAATATTAGTTATAGTGGTCATGTTCGTTTAACAAAATAGTTTGGCAAGAACAAAAATGTAACGGACTACTGAACAATTTTTTGTCAAGAACAGAAAATGTTCATTTAAATACCTTAAATGCCTTCCTACTGGTAACTTATAAGGTGAAAACATATGGGTAGGTTATGCACACACAAAACAAATACAATTGGAAACATTATATTGAGCCGGGTTAAGACGGGCAATACCTGCTAGTTAAAGAATACAAAGAAAACTGCATACTCGGATTTTCGAAATTTGTGTTGGAGCTTGAATTGTTGGGGTTTTAATATTTATTCACTATTTCAAATGAAAAGTTTGTGTTATAAATGTAGGGCATGGGTTGTCGAGGGCCTTACTCCGATTAAATTATACACTCACTTTAGTTTTCTCAATTATTTTATTGTATATTTAACATTAGGTATGTAGGTCTGTTAGGTTATTTATTATTTAACATTTATTTATTTCATCGTTTGATTTTAGCACGAGCACACTCAATACCTCTTTCTGCCTCAACAACTCAGGCCCAACTCATTGATCTGACGCTACTTATGCTGTTACTTCGTTTTCTTTCATTTCCTTCTCTTCCCTTTTGCATATGCCAACTGTCATTTCCTAACCAGGGCTGCAGTATGGCAGGGCTACTGTGTTATATTCTACCACTCCTACATTCGGCCATCCGACAAGACATTCGTCCCGAATGATGGACACCATCTTTTCATAAATTCCGCAACAATGTTTGTTGTATTGGGTCCCTCATCTTCTCCTATCTTTTCCACTACATAGCGCCCATGTCGTAACTTTCGAACTACCTTGTATGGCCCTAGAAATTTCCTTTTTAATTTAAGTCCTAGTCCAAACTGTGTACGTTTTATTGCTACCATGTCGTCGACTTCATGCTCATTCTCAGTTTTCCTAGATTTATTATATGACTGTCGATTTTCTTCCTGAATATGTGCAATATTTTCTTTTACGAATTTCGTCTTTTTCGGTTTGCAATTCATTGAGGAGTTCGTCCTCCAGCAACATCTGGAGTTCGGGATCGTTTTTTGTTCTCATATTTATGCCTGTTAATATTTTAAAAGGAGACACTTTAGTACTTCTTGGAGGAGATGTGTTAATAAACTGCTGGACTCTATTGACGTTTTTGTACCAGACTTGTGGATTTTCAGCACATAGCTTACTCAACATAATAATGACAATTCTATTGATTCTTTCTACCTGTCCATTACCTCGTGGTACACCTGTGGCAATTAATAAATGCTGAATATTTTCTGACTCACAATATTCTTTGAAAACGTTTGAAGTAAAAGCTGTGCCTCTGTCTGTGATCATTCGCACTGGATTACCGAATACCGCTGATGGCTTTTGCAGTTTATCTACAACTTCTTCTGCACCAGTACTTTTTGTTGGGTATAGCCAAACAAACTTGGAAAATGCATCTACAACCACTAATATATGGTTTACTGTTTCTTTGTTGTGTCCATTGGACTAATGTGATCGATGTGAAAAGTCTTCAAAGGCTCATCTGATTTATCGATTGGATTGAGGAAACCTTCTTTCTTGCTATGTTTTTGCTCACCTACGATGCACTCTACGCATGATTTTCACTGGTCTTTTTAACACCGTAGTGTCCCTGGCGGTGTGCCATTGTAATAATTTCGTGTTCCATCTTTGAGGGTATAACTACTAATTCTCTCACTAAATCCTTGTAAAATACTTCGTGTTTAATATAATAATCTTTATAAATTCCTGTTTCTAATGCCTGAAAAATAGCATTTATCCATTCGTTGTGACATTGTGCCTGTTTAATGCGGTGTCTTAAAGAATCTTGAATCAACAAACAGTGTACTCTGCTCAAAGCATCAACATGCTTCATTTTCGTTCCTGCTCTGTGTTCAATTATATATTCAAAATCCTGAAGAAAAATCGCCCACCTTGCTACTCTTAAAGGAACATCCTGTCATAGCAAAAGCGTTTCAGTCCGTCACTATTTTAATTTTTCGTCCTAGAAAATAAATTCTCCATTTTTTCAAAGTCTGGATTATCGCGAGAACTTCTAATTCGTAAGACGAGTACTTCTCTTCGGCTGCGGAAGTTTTACGACTCATATACTCGACTGGGTGATAAAGTTGGTCTACGGAATCTTTATACTCTGTACATGAAATGTACAAGAGTATATTAGGTTTGCGGGAGCTGAAAAATGTAACAGGCAGAAGGAGGCGTGGCAGACCCCACAAAGTATATATATTCTTGATCAGCGTGACAAGACGAGTCGATCTAGCCCTGTCTGTCTGCCCGTCTGTCCGTCCGTATGAACACCTGGATCTCAGAGACTATAAGAGATAGAGACACCAAATTTTCCACAAAGATGCGTTATGTGTGTATTCTATACGAGTTTGTTTTATTTTTTTGATTTTCCCCCCACTTCCCCCTATGAGGGTTGTAAAAGTCGGGGGGCGTCGGGGATAAAATAATCCAAACTCCAGAAAAAAAAACAAGATGGTGGGATTTTCACTTGTCAAAAAGCTCTTCTGCACGTATGTATTCGCTTCATATAAAGACAATTTCGAACTAACTTAACCTAGTTACAGTGCTCTGGTCCTTAACTAGTGTGTGGGAGAGAGAGGACGCTGACGTCAGCCGCGCTGTGCTAGCAGATGTTGCTAGCGAATGTTGCTAGCAAACGGTGCCAGTCTGCCATGCAGGCTACTAGCAGTGCTGCCACGTCAACATCCTCCCCCCCCCCCCCTGCAGGATGCAAATTAGTGCCTCCTAGGGTAGCGCGCCAGCGAGGACCCAGCCCAGCTGGGTCTGGAAAGCTGCGGGGACTCCGTGGCTTGCCGGCAGAACGCCCGGCAAGAGGATCTCTTGGTAGATCTCTGCCCCGAGCACGATGGATACCGTGCTTGGGGTGTGCCAGCGCTCGTCCGCTAGGCGCACATTGCCGTATTGGCGTATTGGCTCTGTGATGCGCCGCTGGGGGGTGCGATGTGCAAGGTCCGTCAACACTGCTAGCGCTACGTCATGACGCCAGCTGGATGCCCTGGATTCGATCTCGGCACGGCACACCTCGGTCCCATCCGAGGAGAATGACGTCCAGCCGAGTGCCCGTATGAGTGACCGGCAGATGGTGCTGGTCGGGGAGCAGGCGTTGAGCAGAGCCTTCACCTCCCAGGAGTAAGCGCCTGCTCGTCATAAAAACACTGGCGGTGGGCAGGACACTGGTGCCCCATAAGGTTGGGCGCGGGACCTGCGCTTGAACGCGTCGCGGGGATGAGGCAAAGCGCGTGGAGGCGACGGCGAGCTGGAGTAAGCCAAAGCGCGTGGAGGCGACGGCGAGCTGGGGTAAGCCAAAGCGCGTGGAGGCGACGGCGAGCTGAAGTAAGCCAAAGCACGTGCTGGCGACGGCGAGCTGGTGTATGGTGACGTTGGAGGAGGTGCTGCGTTGCGGCTCGGAGGTTGGCGCGGCGACGAGCCAACGTGCAGCAAAGTGTGGTGCGCGGCCCCACAGATCATGCACCGGGCTCCACTGCGACAGACGCTGCCCGCGTGCTCGTGTGCGAGGCAGTTCGAGCAGTACTGGTTAATGCCTACTGCACGCGCACGTTTGACGGGAGGCAGGTTCAGGAACCGCGGGCACTTCTTTAGGGCGTGCACACTACAACACATCCTGCACCGGTAGGAGTTCAGCCCCCTTGGCTGACGAGTGGCAGAGGAACGGACTAGGCGATGAGATGGCATGTTGAGATCCTATGGAAATAAAGAACTTGTGAGTGCTTTGTCAGAAACGGGAAGGAAAGTGGCAAGCAGTGTGTTAGTGGGATTTAGGAGAGCATAGGGAGTAGGACGAGTTTGGCGACGGGTCGTTGGATGACGCCGCGCACAGTTCGGACGTCGACCACCCGGACCTTGCCATCCGGACCTGGGTGCGCCGCTTGAATCCTACCAAGGCGCCATTCATTTGCAGAGATATTGTCCTCCTTGACAATGACCATGGCGCCCGGTTTGAGGTCCTCCTGTGGCTGCTGCCATTTGGGGCGCTTCTGCAATTCCTTCAGGTACTCCTCCTTCCAGCGGAGGCACAGCTGCTGGTTGAGAGCTTTAAGGCGCTGCCACCGATTAATAATGGATGACGCACTCTGCGTTATTTCCGGCTCAGCAATGGAGAGGAGAGGCCCGCCGGTGAGAAAGTGGCCTGGCGTTAGCGCCTGGACGTCTGTGGCATCTTCTGACATGGGCGCGATTGGACGTGAATTAAGAACCGCCTCAATTTTGCACAGGAGCGTGGAGAGCTCTTCAAATGTGTACTTGAAGTTTGAGGTGGCCTTGTAAAAAAGCGCCTTGAAACTTTTGACGCCGGCTTCCCATAAACCGAACAAATGGGGTGCGCCTGGCGGGATAAAACGCCATGACATTATTTGGTGGCTGTAGGATCCGACTATCCGCGCCCGGGCTGCTTTCAGAAAATCGCGCTCCAACGCTTTTGCTGCTCCAACGAATGTTGTCCCATTGTCAGAATGAATTTGTTGGGGGACACCGCCGCCGGGCGACGAAGCGCGCGAATGCCGCCAGAAACTTCTCGGTGGTCAAGTCGGAAGTTGCTTCTAAGTGGATAGCCTTCATGCTGAAACACACGAAGACACACACGTAGCCCTTCGTGATGAGGCAGGCGCGGCCCGTATAATTTTTAATTTCAAACGGGCCCGCGTAATCAACGCCTGTATGAGTGAACGGAGGAGAAAAGGTACTACGTGTAGTCGGAAGGCTGCCCGCTCGCTGTGACGCGTCGCAGAAACCATGGTACTGGAAGAGGCATTCAGGGCGGAAATCTACCCATCTCGGATTCCGAATCTGGTCAAGCTCTGGGTAGCTCTGTAGAAACTCATACCACCGTTGCAGGAGTTCAGAGGGGAGCGGATCGTCCCATCCTATTCCGCTTAACCAAATCTCCTGCATGAATATTTTTGACTGTAAGATGAACGGGGCCAGCCAGCCTGCCGGATCGAACAGTTTCGAAATTTGCGACAGGACTTTGGGCTTCGTAAAAAGGACCTCCTTCTCCATGCCATTCACAACGAAAAGGAAATCGTCGGTGGTGGCCTTCCAGCGAATGCCCAGTGTTTTTGTCAAGCTGGCTTCTTCCAGGTCCAAAAAGTCGGCTCGCAACAGGTGCTCTGTCGGGAGACTCCGCAAAAGTCCCTTCTCGTTCGCCGTCCATTTCCGTAGCGGAAAACCGGCAGCTTCGAAAGCCTTTTGGAGTTCCCCAATCGACGCCAGCGTGTCCTGCCTTGAATGCGCTCCAACCAGGACATCATCCACGTACATGAACTCCTTCACGATTTGGCTGGCTAATGGGTACTGCGCTTGTGAGTCTTCTGCGAGCTGCTGAAGGACTCGGATGGCCAGGAAAGGCGCACAGTTTACCCCAAAGGTGACTGTACCTAATTCGTAATCGCACAAAACCCCGTCTGGATTGCGAAACAGGATTCTTTGAAACGGAGTGTGTTCCGGATCGACTCGTATTTGCCGATACATTTTGGTGATGTCGCTACTGAACACATAACGAAAGAACCGCCACTTCAGGTCAGACTGAAGGACCGGTCCAGGATGTAGGACATCGTTTAAACTTTTCCCATTAGATGAGGGACTGGAAGCATTAAACACCACGCGGAGCTAGGTCGTGCTGCTGTCTGGCTTGATGACTGCGTGGTGAGGGAGATAATAATTGCAGCGGCTCGTGGGTGGAGGGACTTGGTGCATGTGGCCCAAATCCAGGTACTCATTAATGACCGCGTCATATTGCGCCTTCAATGGCGCATTCCGCTGTAAACGCGCCTCGTTCCTCAAGAGCTGCGCCAACGCGATCGACCTCGAATGGCCCAATTCTATGTTTTGCGGATCCTTGAAAGGAAGCGAGACTACGTATCTTCCACCCGCCTGTCTCCTGGTCGTGCTCTGGAACAGCTGTTCGCACACCAGATCTTCTGCCTTGGACCGGCTGGCTTGGACATCCTCCACCTCCCAAAACTTGGTGAGCAATTGCTCAATCGCTGGCTCATTGTCCACAGTCACACGGGTCGCAAACGATGAGATGGAAGTTTGTTCAGCGGCTGCCACCGGACCAGTCAGGATCCAGCCACATATATTGGCCAAAAATATAGCCGGCAATATATCAGCCCCGATGAGCATGTCTACCGGCGAACTGATGTAGAACGTGGGGTCCGCCAATGGCAAATCTGGCAGATTTCTCAGTGCCTCTTGAGGGAACGAGCACGATGGGATATCCCCAGCCAAGTGTGTTAAGACAAAAGCCGATGTCTCTATCTCGACCATCGGCTGAGTGGGCGAGACCAACTTGAAGGCGCATACTTTGGTGGTATGGCCTGAGACCGTTCTATTGAGCCCGGAAACCTGGGCACGAATTCTCTTGAAAGGCAGCTGGAGCCTGCTGCGTAAGCGCTCTGAAATAAATGTTCCCTCGGAACCTGAATCAATCAGAGCACGCGCTGTGTAAATTGTGCCCACGTGACGAATGTTGACCATGGCTGTGCTTAAAAGCACGCCTCGGGTGTGCGAGGAAAAGTATGTCTGTACATTAGGAGGAGTGGACTGTATATCGTGGAGTGACGACTGAGGAGCTGATGTGGGAGGCACTAGTGGAGTTGGGGCACCGCGGTGCAATAACGTGTGATGGCATCCCTTACACGTGGAGCACGAATACTGACTCGTGCAGTCTTTCAGCTGGTGCCCTCTGGCGAAGCAGTTCAGGCACAGCTTTTGCTTCTTAATCACACCGGAACGCTCCTTGACCGTCATTGCGAGGAAACGCGGGCACAGACGAATTGGGTGGTTTTCTCTGGAACAGAGGTTGCAGGTCTGCGTCTTTACTCTGACCTTTGCCTCAAACGAGTTGACTCTCCTCGCAGCCGGCTCCTTTTGAGCTGACTTTGGCACGCGGACGCTGGTGCTCGATCGCACATCACTTATCGCTTCGAGAGTTCGATAGCGATCTGACAGGAATTGGTTCATATCGGACCAGGGAGGAATCTCAGTCTTGTCTTTAACGGACTGTTCCCATAAAGAAAGGGTCTGCTATGGGAGTCTGGTGGCGCAGAAAAAGACTAAGCCGCAATCCCAATTTTCGGTACTTATCTTCGCGTTTTCCACAGCTGTTAAGCAACCTTGAATGGTGCTCTGAAGTTCCTTAATGGAGGCGCCACACTCTGACGAAATTGGTTGTATGTTGGCAAGGACCTTTAATTGACTATTGACGAGGAGCCGTTTGTTTTCAAAACGGTCAGTCAGGTCCTTCCACCTCGAAACGATAGCCTTCGCTTCTCCACTAGTTTTGGCGTTAAGGTGGAACATTTTCTCGACCTCGGACAGACGCGAATTGCGAATGTACACGGCCGTAAAGAGATCCCGGAACGTAGGCCATTTCATATAATCGCCAGAGAACACCTCGGTATCCACTGGTGGCACATTGAAGCCCCGAGCTTCGACAGCAGGCGCCGAGGGATTGTGTGAGGCGGATGCCTGTTCAATCTGCCCGGATACCAGACAAACACACCGCTCGTAGACGCGATAGCAATTTTCGTATCTAGATTGCATCGCCTGCTTGTCAGTAACACCGGCCTCTAACTGGGTTAGAGCCTTGGAACACGACCGCTGTTCTTGCTCAACCCTTTCCCAAAGGACCTTGACTTGGTCTAAACGAGTCTTGAGCATGACAAGCGGATCTGAGGCGGATGAGGAGGCCATAAGCGCCTCGAATTGGCACAGGCTATCGCTAACGGAAATAAAGTTCTCTAATGCCATTTGGATTTTCTGAGCCGCAATATGAACAGCTGAACGTGTAGCTGGACTAGTTCTCGTTACAACGGGAACTTCCAATGAGTCCTTCTCATTGTCGCTCGGCATTTTGAGCTTCCACACAGGCCTGACAAGCAAGAAGTAGAAGTGACCGCGCTATAGGCGTTTCGGATGGACACGGACGGATGCGCGCCGAAAGCAACAAGTGGCGTTTAGGACTGCGCCTTGCTTGTTGGCAATATAAAACAGGACACGACCAAAGAAAAGAGGAGGAGGCGGCAGAATCTATATATATAGTTCGGCTTCGCTGTGTGTCCCAATGTGGCTTACGAACCGAATGGCTCGTAACAAAAAGCACCTGGAAGTATGGTTTGGCTCTTAGTAAATTCCGATAATACAGCTGGATACGCTGAACATTTGCGAGGTAACAGCAATAATAATAATGACAGCAAGGGCGGCAATTCAACGGCGACAATAAATCCTTATTAAATTGTTAATAACTCCTCAGGATTCGCTGAAATATTACGATGAAAGCCAGAAGGATCACACGCAGCCAGCCAGAGAAAAACAAGATAGAACGCTACAGTCGAGCAAGCCCGACAGTAAAATAGCCTGTACTCTCCACAAAAAGGAAAAATTAAAAAAAAAAAAATTTAAAAAAAATTAAATTATTAAAAAAAATGAATGAATTAATTAATTAAAATAATTAATTAAATTAAATTAGAATACATGTTTATGTTCAGTTTAAACAGCATACATTTACATCACGTACCTATGCGTGTTTATATGCGTGTATGTATGCAGCACGAAGTTAAACCAAAGCAGCAACAACAACATCAGAAAAAATAAACAAACTCGTTCTGCCTAGGGCTTATAGGAACCTTGATACCAATTTTGGTTATCCTAGCTCTTGTACTTACTGAGATCCTTGCGCTCATACAGACAGACGGACAGACGGACAGACGGACATGGCTATATCGACTCGTCTTCTCATCCTGATCAAGAATATATATACTTTGTGGGGTCTGCCACGCCTCCTTCTGTGTGTTACATACATGCGCACAAAACTAGTATAGCCTTTCACCCTTTGGGTACAGGCTATAATAAAGAATCCAATCTTCGTTTGACTAAAGTTGAAGGGACGAGACAGCTGGAAGCGCTGAAATATGCAATGTGACTCCAAAGGAAACAAATGCCACCGATATTTAATTTATTTTTAATTTTATTAAATCTTTGTTGTGACAAAATCACTGCTGCCAGTAGCAATCGGTTTTCCCTTAATTATCGAAATTAATGTAAATTATTTGTAATTCGTGGCCGTGACTAATATTCGGTCACACTCCAAATTTTCGATATTCCGATAACCGGTTCCCAACATGTGCGCATCACTTGTTGACGAATTGTGCAAATAAGAATTTTATGCTAAAAAATAGAATATTCGCCGGTAAGCGCACGCTGGCGCTGGCGCTGGATATGGCACGAGTGGAACGGAGTGCTAACCGGAATACGGGTAAGTTGGTGGGAGTCGCGGACCGACCGTGTCGTGTTACAGGAATTGTGTTAGTAAAAATGTGTAATTGTAAATATGAACATATGATTGTGAATGTATGTTTAATATGGATTTAATATGTATATTTGTATGTAAGCATGTGTGGAACTATGGTTATTGGGTAGATTCGGAATATATATGTACAAGTATATGGATGATGTGTAGTGTGCAAGTGTATAAATATTTAAGCAGATGTATAAAAACGTATATTTATTGTGCGCGGAAACATGCAAACGCTTAGAAAATATGTTTGTGGTTTGTGGGACATGCAAGCATTAACAAATATGTATGTTTGTGGAACATGCAAGCATCAAAACAAATACGTTTGTCGGATGTGGAATATGCAAGCATTAAAAAATACGTTTGTTGTAAGTGACGGTGATTATGCAGTGATAGTGCGTTAGGGCGGCAAGTCCAGTTGTGTTTTTCACTGGACACTTGTTGCACATATGAATGAACACGTCCCAAGTATGCCGGTATGCAATCACGAACGGACAGATTGGTTCTATACTGCTAATTCGTGCACTTTATGTATTTTTGGTTGAGCTGACCGGCGCGGTATCAGCCGTATACGAATGGGGCCCTTGGATCAGGGACGGAAAGCGGGATGCGGCTTCCGTTTTTGGAAGTCGGCGGACAGACCGACAGAAAAAAATAATATGGCGTAAGTACTGAGCCAAAAGTAACTTTTTACCTAGCTGTTTTCCCTTATAGGAGTCCAACGCCAGGAACAAGCTGGGGCGAACGGATGGCTGGCACAAAACGAGGGTGCGTATGGATGGAGGTGCGTCAGCAAGATCCGGCTCGAAGGACCATGTAAAAGTCGGGGGGCGTCGGGGATAAATTAATCCAAACTCCAGAAAAAAGAACAAGATGGCGGGATTTTCACTTGTCAAAAAGCTCTTCTGCACGTATGTATTCGCTTCATATAAAGACAATTTCGAACTAACTTAACCTAGTTACAGTGCTCTGGTCCTGAACTAGCGAGTGGGAGAGAGAGAGGACGCTGACGTCAGCCGCGCTGTGCTAGCAGATGTTGCTAGCGAATGTTGCTAGCAAACGTTGCCAGCCTGCCATGCAGGCTACTAGCAGTGCTGCCACGTCAACAGGGGTTTTCCCGATTTTCCATTCGTATAATCGCCTATATCTCGGAGACCATAAGACCTAGGAACACCAAATTTTAGTCCAAGGTGCCTTGTGTGAATACGCAGAAAATGTATATTTTGGAATTTCCCTCCCTCCCCCCTCAACCCTGCAAATGCGATTTTCTTTAACTCCCGTAATTCTTGGAATTTCGAACAAAAATTTTGCAAATACCCCCAGTTAGTAGTTATGTGTCCGTATGCCAAGTTTCACTATGATAGACCGATTTACCAAGAAGTTCTAGCCATAAATACATTTGCTGCTGCAGCGCTGCTCAAGCGCTGCCCGCGGCTGTTGTTGATGTTGCTGTTTGGTTGACTGCGAAAATGCTTACACAGACACGAATAGACACGCACAGACACGCATAGGCATACATACACTCACACACGCGCAATTGCTATGTAAATGTGCAATTATACACCCTTTACGTGAGTTCGAATACCGAGAAAGGTAAAATCGATCATTGAATTTTTTATTTTATTTTCTTAATTTTTTTAATATCTATAATTATTGTAAACATATGTACATGTATATTCAAAGTCGGGACATCCGATTTTAGCTTTTTTACTTGTTTTGCATTAGTACAGAACCATATCCATACATACTCGCGTCGCAATGCACTTCGGTACTAATCTTTGGATCAAATAAACATAGAATTGGTGAATTAGTCAAACGTAATTTAAGCTCCTGAAACGATGCTAATTCTTCTGCTTCCATCCTAAAAGTCACATTGTTTTTCATTAGATTGGTCAAAGGTCTGGCCACTATGGCAAAATCTTGTACAAATTTGCGAAAATAAGAGGTTAAACCTAAAAAAAGTTGAACTGCCTTTTTGCCTCGAGGAACGGGAACATTGTTAACTGCTGAAGTTTTCTCTTTTGATGGAGTTATCGAACCGTTTTCGATTATATACCCAAGGAACGTTACTCTTCGTTTTAAAAACTGACATTTTTCCCATTTAATCCTAAGGCCTGAAACTTCTGCCAAACTCAACACGTCTTTTAACTTTTTTAAACCGTCTTGTTCGTCTTTTGAAGGAATGATTATATCGTCCATATACAAAAAAAAACTGTTCCTTTGTCTATTAGTGGTCTCAATACTGCAAATATATACCTCATGAATACAGCAGGGGAGTTTGAAATTCCAAAAGGAACAAAACAAAACTCGTATTGCCCTTTTTGCGTGACGATAGCTGTATATTTTCGGGAATTTTCATTAATAGGAACGTGGAAAAATCCATTTCTAAGATCTAATGTTGTGAACATATTCCCTTTCTGAAGCTTGCAAAGAACATCGTCGATTGTTGCCATCGGAAAATTATCTCTGACGATTTTTGAATTGAGCTTTCTATAGTCATAGCATAATCTCTTGGTACCATCTTTTTTTGACACAAGCACAATAGGAGAAGCAAATTCGGAAAAACTTTGACGAATTATTCCCTCTTTGAGCCAATCCTCAACCTGCTTGTCCACCTTTTCCTGCTCTTCAATTGACAATCGCCTAGGCCTCTGATAAATTGGTGCTTCGTCTGTTAATATAATGCTCAACTCTACTGGACTACTCTCTGGCTTTCTATACTTGTAACTATCAATCATGCTTTCTACTTCAGTTTTTATTTCGTTCTTTAGATGGAAAAAGTCAAGTCATTGTTAGTAGCTGGCTAAATGTATTTTTTAACTCCGGTATTTTATTTTCTTTATTTTTACTTTCCTGATATTTTGTTGCTTCATTTAAAACATTTTCTCTTGCTTGGCAACTAATGCCTTTAGCTGTAAGGGTCACGTTGATGAACTCTAAGACATCGCTTCCAATGACACCGTCGTAGAAAGTGTCTTCATTTCGAACTACATGAAAACTAATCGCTATTGGTTTAGAATCCAATTGTGTATGTACTCTAAAAGAACCCAATGTATAAATTTTTTTGCCTCCTATACCTATAAGTTCTTTTATGTCTCGGTTTAGAGTAACTTAATGTATCGCTTTGTAACTTTTCTCGCTGATGGTGCATATATCACTGCCTGAATCGAACAGAGCTGACAAGACATGTTTACCTATCTGGACATTTTATTAAAAACGCTTTGCGATAGCTGCTGCAAGTTTGATTTATCTTTCTTTACCAATGCATGTTCATTTTTCACCTCGCATTGATTAGCCTTGTGCCCAAACTCATTGCATTTAAAACATTTTATATTTGTTTCTCTGCAGTTTTTGGCTAGGTGGTTTTTTCCTCCGCACTTAAAACAACGAATATCCTCTTTAAACTTCTTTTGTTCATTTATTTCAAACTTTGTTTTCGGTTTCCATTCTCTACCTGATGCTATTTTCTCATAAATTCTTAGCTTGTCGCATAACTCTTTTAATGTAGTTGCCTGGTATAGAATACTTTTATTTACTTTTGAATCTGGAATACCCTCAATGATATATTCAATGATACTCTCCTCATCCAGTTTGATTTTATTAGCTAAACTCATCATGCTGTAATAATATTCATTTAAACTCTCATCGGATTTTTCTTTCTATTTCCCAATAGTTTATGTATTTGCTTTGCCGTAAACTTTGTGCTGAACTCATCATCTAAAGCAATTTTTAGCGTACGCCAATCGTTTAGCCCTTCTTTAGAATTTATAAACAGCTTTGCTCCTCCTTGAAGTAATTGCCTGCCATATATAAATTTTTGCAAATCGTTCCACTGTACAGTAAGAGCATTATTTTCAAACTCTCTTAACCAAGCGACAACGTCATAGCTTCCGCTACCATCGAAAGTTGTCATAGAGTCTTGAATATCTCTTAATGTGAACATCATTTTGTTGCTAGATTCGGATCCTCTCTCTTGAAATACCTGCACCTTCTGCAACACTCTCTTCGTATATTGAACTTGCCTCAGAATCTGCTCCCTCAGAATAATATCTCGATAAAGTTTCCTGCAACTGAACTTTTAGCCCCTCTGTTGGCAAACCTAATTCACTTAAAATCTTTTTTAGCTCTGGAACTTTGAGTTGTGCTATTTCGTGGTACAACATAATACGCCTTAAATACAAAGTTAGTAAGCTTATTCTATTTTACAAAATTCATTGGAATATTTGTGCTTTTGTGGTAAACATATATATTCAAAAATCTTCTTTTGCTTGTAATTTGCCAATTTGTTAAATATAATTAGTGTTATATTTACTTGTTTAGCAAACTTGCTCCACTGTTTGCCGTTGTGCGATTTTCCACCCTCTTGGCTGCGTCTTGTTGTTTCTTCTTCTGTTCTGATCTCTTCACCGCCGGTACTCTCTTATTCTGGCAATAAGACACGCCGCTTACTCTTCTCGCTGTTGTTGCTTACTCTGCTCACCGCTGTTGTCGATCTATGTTCACCTCGCCGCCGTCGCTGCTTACTCTGTTGTTGTCGTAGCTCTCTTGCTACGCCGTCGCTGCTTATTCTGTTGTTGTCGTAGCTCTCTTGCTACGCCGTCGCTGCTTACTCTGCTCGCTGCTGTTGTCGTAGCTCTCTTGCTACGCCGTCGCCGCTTACTCTGCTCGCTGCTTCTTTTTCGGTACAGTCGATCTCTGCTGTGTAACGGTTGATGCCGATATGAACACCTTGTGATCGTTCTGACCTTCGGTTGTAGCACACTTATGATTTTGTTGCCATCTGTTTGTCTCGCTCGCATGCGTCGGTTTTAAACGTGCCACGCTGCTGTCCCACAGGCTGTCTCACTGGCGCATTGTTGGTTTGAGTTTCTCAAATGTTCGCCGCTTTCTATGCATTTAGGCGTCCAAAAAAAAAAAAATTATGCCTCGTGCACTCCAAAATTGTTTTTTTTTTTATGTATTCTGTGCAATTTTACAAAACGTCGAAAAACTAACAATTTAATGATTGTTATGATGCCTTTATGGTATTGTTCTTCGGGTTTCACTGCACAAAAAACGGTTGAGCCCCCAAGATTGTAGGGCATGGGTTGTCGAGGGCCTTACTCTGATTAAATTATACACTCACTTTAGTTTTCTCAATTATTTTATTGTATAATTAACATTAGGTATGTAGGTCTGTTAGGTTATTTATTATTTAACATTTATTTAATTCATCGTTTGATTTTAGCACGAGCACACTCAATACCTCTTTCTGCCTCAACAACTCAGGCCCAACTCATTGATCTGACGCTACTTATGCTGTTACTTCGTTTTCTTTCATTTCCTTCTCTTCCCTTTTGCATATGCCAACTGTCATTTCCTAACCAGGGCTGCAGTATGGCAGGGCTACTGTGTTTTATTCTACCACTCCTACATAAATTTAGTCCGATCGATTTAAAATTTGGATAATGTAATCTACGTAACTAAATCTACAACTTTGCATTCAAGGATTTTCAAAATATGCATTTTACAAAAGCAGGCAGAACA
The DNA here is from genome assembly GCF_003285725.1 of Scaptodrosophila lebanonensis. Taxonomy (NCBI): domain Eukaryota; kingdom Metazoa; phylum Arthropoda; class Insecta; order Diptera; family Drosophilidae; genus Scaptodrosophila; species Scaptodrosophila lebanonensis. The sequence continues at coordinate 258,619 of NW_022060765.1, forward strand.
AACAATACAAAATATCAAACAGTTGGGGACAACTAAGTATACATACACACATACACACACATACATACAAACAGCTGTTCGTCTAGTTGCGTGCAAACGATTGAAATAGCCAAAGCAAAATGTGAGACACTAATGTGTGAATGTCCATAGATACATACATATGTATGTGCACATCTATGTATGTACATATGTATCTACATATGTATGTATGTACATTCGTCTTGCACTGACAGCGCAAGAAATGTTAATTAATTGAAAATTATATAACATTTTTAAAAGTAATTTTTTCTTTGTTTAGTGTATTTGGCATTAGTGTTTTCATTAATAACTTTATGCAGCAACAACAAATATCAAATAGTTGGGGACATCATATACACACACTCACACACAACAAGCAACAGTTCGTGTCTATGTGTGCGGTTCTCTACGTAAGGTTGAAAAAGTAAAGAGAAACATACATATGTACATATGTCTGTATGCCTGTGTATGAATATAGCATGTATGTACATTCGTATTAATGTATACATTGGGCAATCGAACACAGTTGTTTGATTGTAAAAAAAATAATGCTCTAAAATGCTTCGCATTGCGGGCAGATGTATGTATCTCGTAGAATATGCGTAGCTCCGTTATTCGGTTTCTGCTTTACTATCGCTTACACAGTCGTTGCCTAGCGACGGTAACTGTAACATTTTGGTGTTTTGCCTTTGCAATTAACATTAAATGGTCAAAACGAAAGAAGAAGAGCGAGCTAATGACTTGCAGTTGTTGTTGTTTTTAGAGCATTATTTTTTTTACAATCAAACAACTGTGTTCGATTGCCCAATGTATACATTAATACGAATGTACATACATGCTATATTCATACACAGGCATACAGACATATGTACATATGTATGTTTCTCTTTACTATTTCAACCTTACGTAGAGAACCGCACACATAGACACGAACTGTTGCTTGTTGTGTGTGAGTGTGTGTATATGATGTCCCCAACTGTTTGATATTTGTTGTTGCTGCATAAAGTTATTAATGAAAACACTAATGCCAAATACACTAAACAAAGAAAAAATTACTTTTAAAAATGTTATATAATTTTCAATTAATTAACATTTCTTGCTCTGTCAGTGCAAGACGAATGTACATACATACATATGTAGATACATATGTACATACATAGATGTGCACATACATATGTATGTATCTATGGACATTCACACATTAGTGTCTCACATTTTGCTTTGGCTATTTCAATCGTTTGCACGCAACTAGACGAACAGCTGTTTGTATGTATGTGTGTGTATGTGTGTATGTATACTTAGTTGTCCCCAACTGTTTGATATTTTGTATTGTTTGTTCTGCCTGCTTTTGTAAAATGCATATTTTGAAAATCCTTGAATGCAAAGTTGTAGATTTAGTTACGTAGATTACATTATCCAAATTTTAAATCGATCGGACTAAATTTATGTAGGAGTGGTAGAATAAAACACAGTAGCCCTGCCATACTGCAGCCCTGGTTAGGAAATGACAGTTGGCATATGCAAAAGGGAAGAGAAGGAAATGAAAGAAAACGAAGTAACAGCATAAGTAGCGTCAGATCAATGAGTTGGGCCTGAGTTGTTGAGGCAGAAAGAGGTATTGAGTGTGCTCGTGCTAAAATCAAACGATGAATTAAATAAATGTTAAATAATAAATAACCTAACAGACCTACATACCTAATGTTAATTATACAATAAAATAATTGAGAAAATTAAAGTGAGTGTATAATTTAATCGGAGTAAGACCCTCGACAACCCATGCCCTACAATCTTGGGGGCTCAACCGTTTTTTGTGCAGTGAAACCCGAAGAACAATACCATAAAGGCATCATAACAATCATTAAATTGTTAGTTTTTCGACGTTTCGTAAAATTGCACGGAATACATAAAAGAAACAATTTTGGCGTGCACGAGACATAATTTTTTTTTTTTTTTTGACGCCTAAATGCATAGAAAGCGGCGAACATTTGAGTAACTCAAACCAACAAGGCGCCAGTGAGACAGCTTGTGGGACAGCAGCGTGGCACGTTTAAAACCGACGCATGCGAGCGAGACAAGCAGATGGCAACAAAATCATAAGTGTGCAACAACCGAAGGTCAGAACGATCACAAGGTGTTCATAACGGCATCAACCGTTACACAGCAGAGATCGACTGTACCGAAAAAGAAGCAGCGAGCAGAGTAAGCGGCGACGGCGTAGCAAGAGAGCTACGACAACAGCAGCGAGCAGAGTAAGCGGCGACGGCGTAGCAAGAGAGCTACGACAACAGCAGCGACCAGAGTAAGCAGCGACGGCGTAGGAAGAGAGCTACGACAACAGCAGCGACCAGAGTAAGCAGCGACGGCGTAGGAAGAGAGCTACGACAACATCAGCGACCAGAGTAAGCAGCGACGGCGTAGCAAGAGAGCTACGACAACAGCAGCGACCAGAGTAAGCAGCGACGGCGTCGAGGTGAACATAGATCGACGACGACGGTGAGCAGAGTAAGCAACAACAGCGAGAAGAGTAAGCGGCGTGTCTTATTGCCATAATAAGAGAGTACCGGCGGTGAAGAGAACAGAACAGAAGAAGAAACAACAAGACGCAGCCAAGAGGGTGGAAAATCGCACAACGACAAACAGTGGAGCAAGTTTGCTAAACAAGTAAATATAACACTAATTACATTTAACAAATTGACAAATTACAAGCAAAAGAAGATTTTTATACTCTGTACATGAAATGTACAAGAGTATATTAGGTTTGTGGGAGCTGAAAAATGTAACAGGCAGAAGGAGGCGTGGCAGACCCCACAAAGTATATATATTCTTGATCAGCATGACGAGACGAGTCGATCTAGCCCTGTCTGTCTGTCTGTCCGTCTGTCCGTCCGTATGAACACCTAGATCTCAGAGACTATAAGAGATAGAGACACCAAATTTTGCACGAAGATGCGTTATGTGTGTATTCTATACGAGTTTGTTTTATTTTTTTGATTTTCCCCCCCACTTCCCCCCTATGGGGGTTTTCCCGATTTTCCATTCGTATAATCGCCTATATCTCGGAGACTATAAGACCTAGGAACACCAAATTTTAGTCCCAGATGCCTTATGTGAATACGCAGAAAATGTATATTTTAGAATTCCCCTCCCTCCCCCCTCTACCCCACAAATCGTAACTCCCGTAACTCTTGGAATTTCGAACTAAAATTTTGGAAATACCCCCAGTTAGTTATTATGTGTCCGTATGCCAAATTTCATTATGATAGACCGATTTAACAAGAAGTTATAGCCATAAATATATTTGCTGATGCAGCGCTGCTGCAGCGCTGCTCAAGCGCTGCCCGCGGCTGTTGTTGATGTTGCTGTTTGGTTGACTGCGAAAATGCTTACACAGACACGAATTGATGCGCATAGGCATACATACACTCACACAGACGCAATTGCTATGTAAATGTGCAATTATACACCCTTTATGTGAGTTCGAATACCGAGAGAGGTAAAGTCGATCAAATTTTTTTTTTTATTTTCTTAATTTTTTTTATTTTCTATAATTATTGTAAACATATGTACAGAGTCGGGACACCCGACTTTAGCTTTTTTACTTGTTGAATATATATGTTTACCACAAAAGCACAAATATTCCAATGTATTTTGTAAAATAGAATAAGTTTACTAACTTTGTATTTAAGGCGTATTATGTTGGACCACGAGATAGAACAACTCAAAGTTCCAGAGCTAAAAAAGACTTTAAGTGAATTAGGTTTGCCAACAGGGGGGCAGTTGCAGGAAACTTTATCGAGATATTATTCTGAGGGAGCAGATTCTGAGGCAAGTTTAATATACGAAGAGAGTGTAGCAGAAGGTGCAAGTATTTCAGAGCAAATTGAAAATATACAGCAAGACGTTCAAGAGAGAGGATCCGAATCTAGCAACAAAATGACGCATATTACAGCATGATGAGTTTGGCTAATAAAATCAAACTGGATGAGGAGAGTATCATTGAATATATCATTGAGGGTATTCCAGATTCAAAAGTAAATAAAAGTATTCTATACCAGGCAACTACATTAAAAGAGTTATGCGACAAGCTAAGAATTTATGAGAAAATAGCATCAGGTAGAGAATGGAAACCGAAAACAAAGTTTGAAACAAATGAACAAAAGAAGTTTAAAGAGGATATTCGTTGTTTTAAGTGCGGAGGGAAAAACCACCTAGCCAAAAACTGCAGAGAAACAAATATAAAATGTTTTAAATGCAATGAGTTTGGGCACAAGGCTAATCAATGCGAGGTGAAAAATGAACATGCATTGGTAAAGAAAGATAAATCAAACTTGCAGCAGCTATCGCAAAGCGTTTTTAATAAAATGTCCAGATAGGTAAACATGTCTTGTCAGCTCTGTTCGATTCAGGCAGTGATATATGCACCATCAGCGAGAAAAGTTACAAAGCGATACATCAAGTTACTCTAAACCGAGACATAAAAGAACTTATAGGTATAGGAGGCAAAAAAATTTATACATTGGGTTCTTTTAGAGTACATACATAATTGGATTCTAAACCAATAGCGATTAGTTTTCATGTAGTTCGAAATGAAGACACTTTCTACGACGGTGTCATTGGAAGCGATGTCTTAGAGTTCATCAACGTGACCCTTACAGCTAAAGGCATTAGTTGCCAAGCAAGAGAAAATGTTTTAAATGAAGCAACAAAATATCAGGAAAGTAAAAATAAAGAAAATAAAATACCGGAGTTAAAAAATACATTTAGCCAGCTACTAACAATGACTTGACTTTTTCCATCTAAAGAACGAAATAAAAACTGAAGTAGAAAGCATGATTGATAGTTACAAATATAGAAAGCCAGAGAGTAGTCCAGTAGAGTTGAGCATTATATTAACAGACGAAGCACCAATTTATCAGAGGCCTAGGCGATTGTCAATTGAAGAGCAGGAAAAGGTGGACAAGCAGGTTGAGGATTGGCTCAAAGAGGGAATAATTCGTCAAAGTTTTTCCGAATTTGCTTCTCCTATTGTGCTTGTGTCAAAAAAAGATGGTACCAAGAGATTATGCTATGACTATAGAAAGCTCAATTCAAAAATCGTCAGAGATAATTTTCCGATGGCAACAATCGACGATGTTCTTTGCAAGCTTCAGAAAGGGAATATGTTCACAACATTAGATCTTAGAAATGGATTTTTCCACGTTCCTATTAATGAAAATTCCCGAAAATATACAGCTATCGTCACGCAAAAAGGGCAATACGAGTTTTGTTTTGTTCCTTTTGGAATTTCAAACTCCCCTGCTGTATTCATGAGGTATATATTTGCAGTATTGAGACCACTAATAGACAAAGGAACAGTTTTTTTTTGTATATGGACGATATAATCATTCCTTCAAAAGACGAACAAGACGGTTTAAAAAAGTTAAAAGACGTGTTGAGTTTGGCAGAAGTTTCAGGGCTTAGGATTAAATGGGAAAAATGTCAGTTTTTAAAACGAAGAGTAACGTTCCTTGGGTATATAATCGAAAACGGTTCGATAACTCCATCAAAAGAGAAAACTTCAGCAGTTAACAATGTTCCCGTTCCTCGAGGCAAAAAGGCAGTTCAACGTTTTTTAGGTTTAACCTCTTATTTTCGCAAATTTGTACAAGATTTTGCCATAGTGGCCAGACCTTTGACCAATCTAATGAAAAACAATGTGACTTTTAGGATGGAAGCAGAAGAATTAGCATCGTTTCAGGAGCTTAAATTACGTTTGACTTATTCACCAATTCTATGTTTATTTGATCCAAAGATTAGTACCGAAGTGCATTGCGACGTGAGTATGTATGGATATGGTTCTGTACTAATCTTTTTGCATTATTCCGTAGACCAACTTTATCACCCGGTCGAGTATATGAGTCGTAAAACTACCGCAGCCGAAGAGAAGTACTCGTCTTACGATTTAATCCAGGCTTTGAAAAAATGGGGAATTTATTTGCTAGGACGAAAAATTAAAATAGTGACGGACTGAAACGCTTTTGCTATGACAGGATGTTCCTTTAAGAGTAGCAAGGTGGGCGATTTTTCTTCAGGATTTTGAATATATAATTGAACACAGAGCAGGAACGAAAATGAAGCATGTTGATGCTTTGAGCAGAGTACACTGTTTGTTGATTCAAGATTCTTTAAGACACCGCAGCAATGTCACGACGAATGGATAAATGCTATTTTTCAGGCATTAGAAACAGGAATTTATAAAGATTATTATAGTAAACACGAAGTATTTTACAAGGATTTAGTGAGAGAATTAATAGTTATACCCTCAAAGATGGAACACGAAATTATTACAATGGCACACCGCCAGGGACACTACGGTGTTAAAAAGACCAGTGAAAATCATGCGTAGAGTGCATCGTAGGTGAGCAAAAACATAGCAAGAAAGAAGGTTTCCTCAATCCAATCGATAAATCAGATGAGCCTTTGAAGACTTTTCACATCGATCACATTGGTCCAATGGACACAACAAAGAAACAGTAAACCATATATTAGTGGTTGTAGATGCATTTTCCAAGTTTGTTTGGCTATACCCAACAAAAAGTACTGGTGCAGAAGAAGTTGTAGATAAACTACAAAAGCAATCAGCGGTATTCGGTAATCCAATGCGAATGATCACAGACAGAGGCACAGCTTTTACTACAAACGTTTTCAAAGAATATTGTGAGTCAGAAAATATTCAGCATTTATTAATATCCACAGGTGTACCACGAGGTAATGGACAGGTAGAAAGAATCAATAGAATTGTCATTATTATGTTGAGTAAGCTATGTGCTGAAAATCCACAAGTCTGGTACAAAAACGTCAATAGAGTCCAGCAGTTTATTAACACATCTCCTTCAAGAAGTACTAAAGTGTCTCCTTTTAAAATATTAACAGGCATAAATATGAGAACAAAAAACGATCCCGAGCTCCAGATGTTGCTGGAGGACAAACTCCTCAATGAATTGTGTTGAAATATGGCCATTCATACCATATGCTTATATCAAAGTAGCGATCTGGCAACTTACTCTCTTTGTCTACTAGTTGCCTTATTCTTAAGTCCAGTTCGCCTTACACCTTCATCCTGTAAACTTCGACCTAAGCAAACGCGCATCGCGCAGTAATAAAACATTATTCACTTTAGTATACTCACTTATGTCTTTATATCTGATTACATTGGCGCGACTCCGCCAACAGTTAATGGGCCCAGATTACGCATAAAGTTAATTACTAAAAGTGAAAAGTCGAAAGCTGTCCGCCGTGAAAAATGGCTAGTGCTTTCATTAAGATAGAACCGTTAAACGCGGAGAACTATGACACGTGGAAACTACAAATGCGTGCAGTTCTTGTGAAGAACGAACTGTGGAAATATGTCGATGGAACGAAAAGTTGCCCATCGACTGAATACGAACGGAGCGAGTGGGAAACACGTGACGAAAAGGCACGTGCAGATATCTTGTTGTCGGTGAGCCCATCAGAGTTGGCTATTATAGAAAATTGTGGAACAGCAAGTGAATGTTGGTCGAAATTAATGGAAACATTTCAATCGAAAGGCCCCGTGCGAAAATCGAGCCTATTGAAACGAGTTGCATTATCACGAATGAATGCAGGAGATGACGTGCGAAAGCACTTAAACGATTTTTTCGATGCAGTGAAAAAACTAAAGGAAATTGGCGTCGCAATTGGTGACGATTTGCTAGCGATCTTGTTATTATATAGTTTGCCTGACTCATATGAAACGTTTAGATGTGCTATGGAAACACGGGACGATTTGCCGCTTCCCGATGTATTGCGAGTGAAAATTCTAGAAGAGTCAGAAGCGCGAAAAGCGAAGGATGATCGTGAAGAGCAAAATGTAATGTATGCTAACCGTCGGAAAGACAGTAGCAAAGCGGAGGGAAACAGCAATGTGACAAAAGGAGACAGAAAATGTTTCGCGTGCGGCAAAATGGGACACATTGCCCGATACTGTAAAAGTAAGGCGAAGAATTACGCAACAAATGAAGTAAACGGTAAGCAAGCGGGAAGAGCGGGTGCAGAAAACAGCATGCTAAGCGCAATAGAAAATGTTTTCGCCGCGGAATCCAATAACGGCTTATGGTGCCTAGACAGCGGTTGTTCAGCACATTTGAGTTCTAACAGAAGTGCGTTTAGTAGAATGGCAACAGTCGAAAAGACTTTGCATTTGGCGAACAACAACACAACGAGTATAAAAGGCATTGGTGAAATACAAGTAACAGCAAAGAAAAAGAAAGAGAAAGAAAACATAACTCTAAAAGAGGTGTTTTATGTATCCGATTTACGCAACAATTTATTGTCAGTATCAAAAATTACAGACAACGGCTACGAGGTGCATTTTCGTAAAAATGATGCGGTTATTATGAAAAATAATAATATTTGGCTTCATGCAAAAAGGTATGGCAACTTGTATTATTTGGAATGCGAAGATCATCAGGCGAATAATGTGAATGATGAAGCGAATGATATTGACATGTGGCACTATCGTATGGGGCACGTAAATGAAAATGATCTAAAGAAATTGGCATCGGATGGAAAAGCTTACGGATTGAAAATTGATAAAAATGCGAAATTATCAAAATGTGAAATTTGCATAAGCGAAAAGCAGACTGCAAAGAGTTATAAAAGCGTAAATGAAAAACGAACGAGCGAATTGCTCGAAATTATACACAGCGACGTATGTGGACCAATGAGAACGACATCATTGAGTGGTTCTAAGTATTTTGTAACGTTTATAGATGACCACTCCCGATATTGTGAAGTTTATTTTCTTAAACAGAAATCGCAAGTATTTGAAGCATTTAAAACATATAAAACTAAAGTAGAAAACTTCACAGGTAAAAAGATAAAGGCTTTGCAATCTGACAATGGCACTGAGTATCGCAACAAAGAGTTCGACGAGTACATGAGAAAGCAAGGGATTCTGCGTAGACTTTCGGCACCGCATACACCACAGCAAAATGGAACAGCAGAAAGGCAGAATCGTACCCTAATTGAAATGGCTAGGTGCATGATGAAACAGTCTGGCGCACCACCATCGTTTTGGGCAGAAGCAGTAAATACGGCGTGTTATATCCGAAACCGATGTATCACGAAAGGGCTATCTGGAGAGATACCACACACATACTGGACGAAGAAAATTCCTACAGTGGCACATTTACGCATATTTGGTACAAAAGCATACGCTCTCGTCAAAGGAAGTAATCGTGGAAAATTCGAATCAAAATCAGAGGAATGCATACTGGTTGGCTACTCATCAGAATCGAAAGCATATAGATTATACGTGCCGAAAAGGCGCACAGTAATAATCAGTAATGATGTCAAATTTTTGAATATTCCAGGCTTTAATAGCGAATACAGAGAGTTCTATAACACTGAAGAACTCACAGAGAATGGTATCAGCATTAATTTATCTAACCAGCCGCAAATAAGTGAAAGCTCATCCAGCGAAGAAGATTCCGAAGAGGTGCAGCAGCGACATGGTAGAGGACGACCCAAGCTAGTGAGAAGTGGTCAACGTGGAAGACCTCGAAAGGTCTATCAGCCAGCAACCGAAAAGGCTAACGACGGCAATGACGATGAGATGCATTCAGACTCATCACAAGGAGATATGTATGAAGACTGCGAAATGGCATTTGCAGCAGTGGGAGATCCAATTTCAATAGAGGAAGCGAAAAGCTCCAACGACTCGGAAAATTGGACCAAAGCAATCGAAGACGAGTTCATGGCACATGTTCGCAGCAACACATGGAAAATGGTAGAACGTCCTAAAGATCGAAAAGTGATTGGGAACAAAATGGTATTCCGTACAAAGGACGACGGCAGCACTACCGGAAAGAAGAAAGCGCGATTAGTCGCGAAAGGCTTCTCACAAAAACCTGGCGAAGATTTTTATGAGACGTACTCACCAGTAATGCGTTTCACATCGATAAGAATGTTAGCAGCTTTATCAGCAGAGCTTGATATGGAAGTCCACCAAATGGATGTAGTAACAGCATATTTAAACGGAGAGCTGGAAGAAAAGGTATACATGGACATACCAGAGGGATTTACCGATTTCATGAAAAAGTTGGAATCGAGGGCAGCAGTAGGCGCAGTAGAGTCTTCATGTAAGGATAAACACATCGAAGCAGCAAAGGCATGGCGAAAGTCATTGAACGGGATGAAGAATCCAGTTTGTTTACTCGAGAAGGCGTTGTATGGATTACGTCAATCTGGCCTACGTTGGTACTGCAAATTAACCGAAAAGTTACAAGAAATGGGTCTTGAGGCAACCAAGGAAGACCCATGTATGTTTGTTAAGCGGCAAGGGAAGAAAATTCTTTTGGTCGCGATTTACGTCGATGATTTGTTATTGGCATCAAATTATGCGGAATGGCTACAACAAACCAAGGCATCCCTCGGACGATCATTTGAAATGAAGGACATCGGTCCAGTTAAAACTTGTCTTGGCATAGAGTTTCAACAAAACTTGGACGAGCACCAAATCTTCATTAGTCAGGAGCAGTACACTGAAGCAATTTTGAGGAGATTTGAAATGGCAGAATGCAAACCGGCATTAACTCCAATCGAAGCGAAATATACATTAAAGCGACCTACAGAGGCTGACGAGATCGAAATGAGGAAGTATCCTTATCAAAACTTAATCGGTGCTTTAATGTTTCTTTCAGTGACAACACGACCAGACATCGCTTACGCTGTGAACTTCCTGAGTCAGTTTAATACAAGTTACAACGGTGAACATTGGAAGGCAGCGAAACGATTACTACGGTACCTAAACGGTACAAAACAGCACGGCCTGTTATACAAGAAGACAGGCGACGACTTATATGGCATGGTAGATGCAGACTGGGGCGCAAACCTTACCGACAGGCGCTCCTATTCAGGTCTGGCATTCATCATGGCTGGTGGAGCTATAAGCTGGGAAGCGCGAAAACAGCGCACGGTGGCATTGTCAAGTACAGAGGCAGAATATTTGGCAATGTCTGACGCAGTTAAGGAGGCCTTATACTTGAAGGCGCTTCTTAAAAGGATCGGCCGAAAATGTGAGCAGGTGACGCTCTTAAATGACAATCAGAGCGCACAGAAATTGGTCAACGGGTTCGGCTTTCATCCTCGCAATAAGCATATTGATGTGCGCCACCACTTCATACAGGAGAAGCATAAGAGCGGCGACATCAATGTTGAATACCTGCAGACGGAACTGATGGCAGCAGACGTCCTAACGAAGGGTCTCAATAGCACTAAGCATCGAGAGTGCATTTCATCCTTGGGCGTCACTTGTATTTAATCTGCAGAACAGCTACTTTGAGGGGGCGTGTTGAAATATGGCCATTCATACCATATGCTTATATCAAAGTAGCGATCTGGCAACTTACTCTCTTTGTCTACTAGTTGCCTTATTCTTAAGTCCAGTTCGCCTTACACCTTCATCCTGTAAACTTCGACCTAAGCAAACGCGCATCGCGCAGTAATAAAACATTATTCACTTTAGTATACTCACTTATGTCTTTATATCTGATTACATTGGCGCGACTCCGCCAACAAATTGCAAACCGAAAAAGACGAAATTCGTAAAAGAAAATATTGCACATATTCAGGAAGAAAATCGACAGTCATATAATAAATCTAGGAAAACTGAGAATGAGCATGAAGTCGACGACATGGTAGCAATAAAACGTACACAGTTTGGACCAGGACTTAAATTAAAAAGGAAATTTCTAGGGCTATACAAGGTAGTTCGAAAGTTACGACATGGGCGCTATGTAGTGGAAAAGATAGGAGAAGATGAGGGACCCAATACAACAAACACTGTTGCGGAATTTATGAAAAGATGGTGTCCATCATTCGGGACGAATGTCTTGTCGGATGGCCGAATGTAGGAGTGGTAGAATATAACACAGTAGCCCTGCCATACTGCAGCCCTGGTTAGGAAATGACAGTTGGCATATGCAAAAGGGAAGAGAAGGAAATGAAAGAAAACGAAGTAACAGCATAAGTAGCGTCAGATCAATGAGTCGGGCCTGAGTTGTTGAGGCAGAAAGAGGTATTGAGTGTGCTCGTGCTAAAATAAAACGATGAATTAAATAAATGTTAAATAATAAATAACCTAGCAGACCTACATACCTAATGGTAATTATACAATAAAATAATTGAGAAAACTAAAGTGAGTGTATAATTTAATCGGAGTAAGGCCCTCGACAACCCATGCCCTACATTTATAACACAAACTTTTCATTTGAAATAGTGAATAAATATTAAAACCCCAACAATTCAAGCTCCAACACAAATTTCTGTTCGATTCAGGCAGTGATATATGCACCATCAGCGAGAAAAGTTACAATCGAATAACGGAGCTACGCATATTCTACGAGATACATACATCTGCCCGCAATGCGAAGCAGAATATGCGTAGCTCCGTTATTCGGTTTCTGCTTTACTATCGCTTACGCAGTCGTTGCCTAGCGACGGTAACTGTAAACTTTTGGCGTTTTGTCTTTGCAATTAACATTAAATGGTCAAAACGAAAGAAGAAGAGCGAGCTAATGACTTGCAGTTATTGTTGTTTTTAGAGCATTATTTTTTTTTTACAATCAAACAACTGTGTTCGATTGCCCAATGTATACATTAATACGAATGTACACACATGCTATATTCATACACAGGCATACAGACATATGTACATATGTTTCTCTTTACTTTTTCAACCGTACGTAGAGAACCGCACACATGGACAAGAACTGTTGCTTGTTGTATGTATTTCTGAGTGTGTGTATGTGATGTCCCCAACTATTTTATATTTGATATACATATGGCAAGTAGAAAACGTATTGCTATATTTTAATCGTTGAATGCCAATTTGTTGATATAGTTATGTTGATTAAATTACCCAAATTTGAAATCGATCGGACAAAATTGATAACACAAACTATTCATTTGAAAAAGTGAATAAATATTAAAACCCCAATAATAAAATGAAATGCGATATATCGAAAATATCGATACTTGTGTTGATATATCGTAATACATGTCGAATACAAATACATCGAAAAACATCGTTTGAGAGTTATTGATTATAATACTGTATTCGATTGTTCACTGTACACATACATACATACATACAAATGTATTTGTATGTGTACGGTAACTGTAAACTTTTGGCATTTTGCGTATGCAATTAACAGCCGTAAATGATCAAAACGATAGAAGATTTGCGAGCCAATAACTTGAAGTTGATGTTGTTGTTTTAAAAATTTTGATTTGAAACCATAGAACACTATTTATTACAATTAAACAACAGTGTTCAATGGCCCACTGCATACATACAAACCTATATATGTATATAAGAATGTATGTACATACTTATTAATGCACATATGTACATACTATACATACAGACGTATGTACATATGTATGTACGTATGTAATACATATGGTGCTGGTGTAATTCATAATGCGAAATTCTTTCTAGGGGGAGCAATGTCGCCCCTGCCCAACCTGCGTACGCCCTTGTAGTCCGTTGTCCTAAAACCCCCCCCAAATGTACTAAATAAAGAAAAAATAACATAAAAATGTTTATGTTATAATGTTAATAATTTTTAATTAATTAACATTTCTTGCCTGTCAGTGTACAAATGAACATTCACACATTAGTGTCTCACATTTTGCTTTGGCTACTTCAACCGTTTGCACGCAACTACACGAACAGCTGCTTGTATGTATGTTTGTGTGTGTATGTATACTTAGTTGTCCTCAACTGTTTGATATTTTGTATTGTTTGTTCTGCCTGCATTTGTAAAATGCATATTTTAAAAATCGTTAAATGCAAAGTTGTAATTTTAGTTACGTAGATTATATTACCCAAAATTGAAATCGATCTGACAAAATTTATAACACAAACTTTTCATTTGAAAAAATGAATAAATATTAAAACCCCATAATTCAAGCTCCAACGAAAAACCGAGTATGCAGTTTTGTTTGTATTCTTTTATAGATTATAAAAACCAAATTTAAAGTTGATCGATTCAGAAATGCAGAATTTTCAAACAAACTTTGGAGCTATTTTCCCCCCTTTTCCAAAATCCCTTCTTAGTGCGCATCTACACCATGATAGGATACTTGAGCCCAAATTTCAGTTTCCTAGCTTTTACCGTTTGGGCTGAGGGGTGTTGATTGTGTTTCAATTTTTCCACGGATAACCCCCCCTTTTCCATGCTCCAGGAAAAATGGTGAAAAACCAAGTATACAGTTTTTCTTGTATTCTTTTTGAGAGTATGCAAACTAAGTTAATTGGATGAAAATTGTAGATTTTTCATACAAACGTTGGAGCCCGTTTTCCCCCCTTTGGCGTTCGAATTTTCCAAAACTTCTTAGTGCTCACTTGCACTATAAGAGGGATCTTGTGTCCAAATTTCAGCTTCCTAGCTCTTACCGTTTGGGCTGTGCGTTGATTGCCAATCAGTCAGTCAGTCAGGATAAACTGTTTTATATATAGCAGGTATTGCCCGTCGTAGCCCAGGCAAGTTAATTTTATTATTTATTTCTTCGAATAAAAATTCTAAAATATAACAATTCACAATTTTAGCATACCGTTTAACTTTTGTCTTCGTCAAAATAACGTTAAACGTACAACTAAGCCCACTACAATTTATTATTCCTTTTTTTTTTTTGATAAGGATAGATACTTAATAATGCGCATTTTAATTAGACAAATCAATTTCATGTTTCCTCCTTTCCACACCACCTTAGAGGTCGAGGTTTGGGTGCGTTTTTATTAACGTGGTATCCCCTTTAGGCCTACTCCTCGGCACTATATAAACCATTAAAAAATCTTTAAGTTGCAAGTTTTTCATTATTTCTGTTGTAAAACTTCTCTATAAACAAGATTTGCCGATTTCCCCCCTTGTGCGAGAATCATTAAGCTGCTAGCGGAGCTAACCCTTGAACAGGTCACGTAAAACTGTCCATGAGAGTAGCAATCCTCCTGTTGGTCTAATCCAGCTAGCTTTAATGTCTGGCCCTGTGACTTATTTATTGTAATGGCAAAACAGACTTTGAGGGGAAATTGAAGTCTTTTAAATTGAAATGGAAGGTTTGATGGTATAAGTGGGATTCTAGGTATAAATACCGTCTCCCCTTTGGCACAACCAGTGAATACCGTGGCTTCAATAACATAGGAATGAAGACTTTTCACTTGCAATCTTGTGCCATTGCATAATTTGGGTGGATTAAGATTCCGTAGCAACATTATAGGTGCTCCCACCTTAAGAATAAGGTTATGTGGGGGAAACCCCGCTGGATTTTGCGAGTTGAGGAATTCGACAGGATAATGAACTGCATCCTCGACTTCTATTACAGAGTCGACGGACTTATAAGTAATTTCTTCTCCATCAAATGACTTTAAGAGTAGGTTATTTATTTTAGCGGCTCCTTCATTTTTTGAGGTTAAAATTGCTCGTTCAGATAACCAATCAAGTGATTTTGTTGAGATATTTGAAATATCTGGAAATATGTTGGAGGTAAGCTCTTTTAGAGACTTAACCAAAATACCCAAACATGATGGGATGACTATTTTTCCATCGGTTGTTGGATATACTCCGTCTCCTATTTTAAGAAGCGTTTCTGCGAAGATGCCGGCAGAAGTATCACCTTTCAGGTACACTCGCATATTTTTTGTTAATGCCAATTTTTGGATCTTGGGCCACAAAAATGAGGATTTCAAGCATGACTTTATTTCATCAGCTTTTGTTCCTCTAGGCACTACTGGAAGCGTTTGACGAAAGTCTCCAGCTAAAAGGACAGTAATTCCTCCCATTAAGGAGTTATTATCTCTTAAATCCTTTAGTGTTCTATCTAACGCTTCAAAGCCTCCTTTATGGGCCATAGTGTACTCATCCCAAACAATAAACTTGCAGTCCTTAAGAACCTTAGCCATATTGCATTGCTTTGAAATAGAGCAATGTGGTGTTTCTACATTTATTAAATCAAACGGGAGTTTAAATGCAGAGTGTGCTGTTCGACCTCCGTTGAGCAATGTGGCTGAAATACCAGAGGAAGCTACAGCCAAGGCTATTTTCTGGTTTTGCCGCACTTTCGCTAACAGTAAGTTTAGCAAAAATGTTTTTCCTGTACCACCAGGGGCATCCAAGAAAAAGATTTCACCTTTTTCAGCTTCAATGCTTTCTAATCTTTTTTTATATACCCCATTTTGCTCATCGGAGAGCAACTGTTCATTGTTATTAACAATATGTTCATTGTTTTCATAACTTATTTCTCTGAGGTACTCCTTATTTTGCAACACTTCTTCGGATTTACTTGGCTTAGGAAGTCCATATGCAGTAATATTTTGTCCGCCTATGGACAAAACTACATCTTCAATATGGATGAGACATTTATTGAAGATTATATCCAGAATAACTGAATCAATATTACCATCTGTAGGTAATTCCATAGCATTTACAATGTCTTCCGATAAGCTTTCTTTATACTTATCCCAAAGGCTTAAAGCGTCAGATATTTGACAAAAAACTAACATAATTGCGAAAAGCTCTCGCAATTTACGGGGACCTTGACATAGTACTGCTTCTGCTAAGGTAGAGTCCCAGTGCTTGTCATCCTCAAGTAAGCCTAAGGCTTTGCACGCTAATTGAAATGTGTCATAGCTGACACCATTTACTGTTTTTAGGTGCAAAAATGAGGTTGGTCCCCGTACTTCATGGAGTAGAAGTCTTAAGTAATAACATTCAGTATTTTTGGGGTGCACAGTGTACTTTCTACCCAAAGCTTGATATTTTTTCACTCCAGGAAAATTATCCACATCACAACTGCGTTTTCTTCTTTGAAACTTCTTGCTATTCCAAGTATAATATGAAGGAACTTCTACATACAGAAGTGTTTTTGCAAAGTCATCTATTTTGCATTAAGCGTCGTTTTAGATGGGTTGTTCAACTAATTGGTTGGGATTATTTGGATTAAAGTAAATACGATGGCCATTTTCTAAGCCAAGTGTGTGATAGCTGGAAACCTTTCATGTATGGGAAATGCAAGAATTCACCATACGGCTTCTGAACTACTAATGTATCTACCACTTTCATACGATTTAACCTCATCTCTGTGGTTCTCAAGTGTAAATGATGCTTAATCACTGCAAATGTATTTGATTGACTTCACAGAACTGCAGTACTCCACATTTATGTGAGCTTCAAAAGTTCGTGAAAGTACACAGTTGTACAACCCAACGATTATCTATGATGTTACCATTCATTTCGACAGTAAAGCCTCCATCATTTGGAGCTCTTCGCCGACATAGAGGGTAACCATCAATTCCCGCGTTAGTTGCATTAAGCAACTGCCGAGGAAACCGTTTGCTACATTTGCCATCTTTCATGCAGGGCGACTTTAGGTTTAATTTACCGCAAGGCCCATGAATCATATTAGCCTTGACGATTTCATGTAGAAGAGGATCCTGTTCAGGATCTGGTATCTCTGCACAGATAATCGCGTCTATTTGATTTGGCATAATATATTTTTCTAACCAAAGTAGTATATGGGCGTGGGGTAGACCACGTTTTTGCCACTCTATAGAATACATAAAGCATTGGACTTTACCAAACAAAGCACCCGTTGTCAATAGTGACATTAAAGCCTTGACTTTTAAATGAAAAACTCGAGCTATAATATCATGACGATCGTAAGACTTTTGACCTGGCATTAATGCATCTGTTATATCCTTCCACCTAGGATTACAGGTAAATGTAATAAAAAGGTCAGGGCGACCGAAATGTCTAACATACGTCATAGCATCTTGAGTTTTTTCATGCATGCATCGCGCTGAGCTGGTAAAAGAGGATGGCCCAATCTGAGCAACATCAATATCTTGCTTTCCTATAGCATCTTGGAGATGTATGTAACTGTCTGCTCTCAATTGGGCTTGGTTGTGGCGAATGTAATTAAGCCTTTCTGTTTAAATTTTGGCATACATATCAACCAAGAACTGACCGAATAGAGATCGACAGTAAACCAAATGATTGGCTTTAAATTGACGAATCATTATTCTGTAGCTATAAAAGCTTAGAGCAGAAACCGTCTTGGTCAGAGGCAGTTTTGTTATGGGGTTACATTGGGGTGTGTCAACGGAATATCCATCCTCCCTATAACAGAAAAGCAGTGGATATTGCAAAGCATCGTAAGAACGATGAACTTCACTGATTCGTTGCAATTTATTATTATGACTTTCAATAATAATATCGCGCTTCTCAAACTGCTGTCCGACTATTAGCAAAGCTACTTCGCTTGCCTGGGGTGCATTAAAGCGACCCTTATGAGCCCCAACTGGTGTTCTATCAGCGTGAATAATCATTTTATAGTCTTTATTATTTTTGGGTGCTTTATCAAGAGCAACTTTTAAATCTCTATATATATAAAACAGTTTGTCCTGACTGACTGACTGACTGATTGGCAATCAACACACAGCCCAAACGGTAAGAGCTAGGAAGCTGAAATTTGGACACAAGATCCCTCTTATAGTGAAAGTGAGCACTAAGAAGGGGTTTCGGAAAATTCGAGCTCCAAAGGGGGGAAAACGAGCTCCAACGTTTGTATGTAAAATCTACAATTTTTATCCGATTAACTTCAAACTTAGTTTGTATACTCTCACAAAGAATACAAAAATAACTGTATACTTGGATTTTCAATATTTTTCCTGCGGCCTGAATAATAATGATTTTCCGGTGGAAAATTCGGTAAACGAAAAGCTATGTGCAATCAACGCACAGCCCAAACGGTTAGAGCTAGGAGGCTGAAAATTGGACACATGTTGTCTTCAGTGGTGTAGGTGAGCACTAAGAAGCGGTTTTGGAAAATTCGAACGCCAAAGGGGGGAAAAGTAGCTCCAAAGTTTGTTTGAAAATTCTGCATTTCTGAATCGATCAACTTTAAATTTGGTTTTTATAATCTATAAAAGAATACAAACAAAACTGCATACTCGGTTTTTCGAAATTTGTGTTGGAGCTTGAATTATTGGGGTTTTAATATTTATTCATTTTTTCAAATGAAAAGTTTGTGTTATAAATTTTGTCCGATCGATTTCAAATTTGGGTAATATAATCTACGTAACTAAAATTACAACTTTGCATTTAACGATTTTTAAAATATGCATTTTACAAATGCAGGCAGAACAAACAATACAAAATATCAAACAGTTGGGGACAACTAAGTATACATACACACACACATACATATATACAAGCAGCTGTTCGTGTAGTTGCGTGCAAACGGTTGAAGTAGCCAAAGCAAAATGTGAGACACTAATGTGTGAATGTTCATTTGTACAAATGTATGTACATATATACATACATACATACAGTGACGAACAAAATTATTGGCACAGTTGGCACGTCTGACTTTCGCACAGTGTTTCTCCATGAAATATGGTGATATTTAAATAAAACAAATTTTATTCATATACATTGATCAATTTCCTACTAAAATTACTTTATTTCATTCATTTATATTTTTCCATTAATTTAAGAAAATTAAAAATATAAAAAAACAGCCGTTTTCGCCTGAACAAAATTATTGGCACACTTGGGTAATAGTGAACTATATTTTCAAAATTTCAACAATATAGCAAAATTTTTTTTCAAAACCCCGTTATGTTTATATTTGGAATGACATAGTTGTAAATGTTTGAGTTAAAAACCACGCAGTGCCTTTTTTTATAAGCAAAATCTCTAAGATTTTAACAAAATGAGCGGCAAACAAAAGGAAACCACTGAATCTCAGCGGAAAATAATTTTGTATTTGCATAATCAAGGCAAATCATATGCTGAGATTGGAGAAATTATGGATAGAAGCCGGTTTACCATTCGGAGCATTGTCCAGCGTTTTAAAGGAGCCTTAACATTGGAGAGTGCTAAGCACACTGGTCGACCCAAGGCTTTGACCGACCGGGAACGCACCGAGATCATCAGGAAGGTGAAGGTGAACCCAAAAATCTCTTCAACACAGATTGCAGCTCAGGTTAAAAATGAATTTAGAAAAGATATTCACCCGATTACGGTTCGGAGGACACTGCACAAAGCTAAATACAAGTGCCGCGTTGCTAGAAGAAAACCACTTATTTCAAAAGTCAACCAGAAGAAGCGCTTAGCCTATGCAAACGAATATTTGAGTAAGCCGATGGACTTTTGGAACAATGTCATCTTTTCCGATGAAAGTAAATTCAACATTTTTCAATCTGATGGCCGCCAAACTGTTTGGAGAAAGCCTAATACGGAACTGGAAAAAAAAAACATCGCTATGTCTGTAAAGCATGGTGGTGGAGGCGTCATTGTGTGGGGCTGCATGTCCGCTGGTGGTGTTGGCGAACTTGAATTTATAGAAGGAACTATGGACAAAAAGTATTATTTAGATATCCTTAAGAGAAATCTAAAAAAAAGTGCCGAAAAGTTGAACATACCAGCCACGTTCACGTTTCAATACGACAATGACCCAAAGCATACGGCTTATGATCTGCGCATGTGGCTTGCACATCATGTAAAACATACTTTGCTGCATCCGCCCCAATCTCCAGGTCTAAACCCCATCGAACATTTGTGGGAAGAATTAGATAGACGTGTAAAAAAACGCGCTTATCTACAAAGGCCGAGCTGAAGGTGGCACTGGTGGAGGAGTGGCGCAATATTGGATCAGAAACCACTCAAAGTTTGGTTTCTTCGATGCCCAGACGCTTGGAAGCAGTCATTAAACATAAGGGCTTAGCCACAAAATATTAATTTATGTTTAAAAACGGTTATTTATGTTAATTTTAAGTATTTTTGGTTAAGTGTGCCAATAATTTTGTTCAGGCGAAAACGGCTGTTTTTTTATATTTTTAATTTTCTTAAATTAATGGAAAAATATAAATGAATGAAATAAAGTAATTTTAGTAGGAAATTGATCAATGTATATGAATAAAATTTGTTTTATTTAAATATCACCATATTTCATGGAGAAACACTGTGCGAAAGTCAGACGTGCCAACTGTGCCAATAATTTTGTTCGTCACTGTATGTATAAAAGTACATTCGTCTTGCACTGACAGGGCAAGAAATGTTAATTAATTAAAAGTTATTAACATTATAACATAAACATTTTTATGTTATTTTTTCTTTATTTAGTACATTTGGCATAAGGGATTTTAGGACAACGGACTACAAGGGCGTACGCAGGTTGGGCAGGGGGGACATTGCTCCCCTTAGAAAGAATTTCGCATTATGAATTACACCAGCACCATATGTATTACATACGTACATACATATATACATACGTCTGTATGTATAGTATGTACATATGTACATCAATAAGTATGTATGTACGTACATACATTCTTATATACATATATAGGTTTGTATGTATGCTGTGGGCCATCGAACACTGTTGTTTAATTGTAATAAATAGTGTTCTATGTTTTAAAATCAAAATTTTTAAAACAACAACAACAAGTTATTGGCTCGCAAAACTTCTTTCGTTTTGATAATTTACGGCTGTTAATTGCATACGAAAAATGCCAAAAGTTTACAGTTACCGTACACACACAAATACATTTGTATGTATGTATGTACATATGTGTACAGTGAACAATCGAATACAGTATTATAATCAATAACTCTCAAACGATGTTTTTCGATGTATTTGTATTCGACATGTATTACGATATATCAACACAAGTATCGATATTTTCGATATATCGCATTTAATTTTATTATTGGGGTTTTAATATTTATTCACTTCTTCAAATGAATAGTTTGTGTTATAAATTTTGTCCGATCGATTTCAAATTTGGGTAATTTAATCAACATTATATCAACAAATTGGCATTCAACGATTAAAATATAGCAATATGTTTTTTACTTGCCATATATCAAATATCAAATAGTTGGGGACATCGCATACACACACTCACACATACATACAACAAGCAACAGTTCGTGCCTATGTGTGCCCATGCATACATACATATGTACATGCATATGTATGTATGCCTGTATATGTATGTAGCATGTAAATACAAAACAACAACAACAACTTTAAGTTGTTGGCTCGCACATCTTCTTTCGTTTTGACCATTTAATGTTAATTGCAAAGGCAAAACGCCAAAAGTTTACAGTTACCGTCGCTAAGCAACGACTGCGTAAGCGATAGTAAAGCAGAAACCGAATAACGGAGCTACGCATATTCTGCTTCGCATTGCGGGCAGGTGTATGTATTTATATGATTTGTTCTTATTGATGTCAATAAATAATTAGATTTTTTTATTTAAATATTCTGCTTATTGCATTCAAACTTCGATATTTTGATGGTATCGGTGGCTTCAACTATCGAAAGTTTTACTCTAGCAAATTGAGATGAGAATTGTCAGTGCTTTTTGATCGTGGCTCATCGCTGCACGGCATTGACACGAGTGCCGTGTTTCATATTCCGAGTTTGTGCGTGACCGTATTGACTCAATATGGGACGAAAAGGCTCAAATGTGAATTTAAAATTAGGATATACCCTTATAATTATTCCCCCTTTTTTGCAAATCGTCTATCTTAAAACGTTGCGTTATCTCTATATATAAAACAGTTTGTCCTGACTAATTGGTGATCAACGCACAGCCCAAACGGTAAAAGATGAAATTTGGACTCAAGTATCTTTTCATAGTATCCATCATAGTGTAGGAGCACACTAAGAAAGGCTTTTGGAAAATTCTAGCTCCAACGGGGCGAAAACGAGCTTTAAAAAATATTAGTTATAGTGGTCATGTTCGTTGAACGAAATAGTTTGGCAAGAACAAAAATGTAACGGACTACTGAACAATTTTTTGTCAAGAACAGAAAATGTTCATTTAAATACCTTAAATGCCTTCCTACTGGTAACTTATAAGGTGAAAACATATGGGTAGGTTATGCACACACAAAATAAATACAATTGGAAACATTATATTGAGCCGGGTTAAGACGGGCAATACCTGCTAGTCCTTCATATATGAGTTACTTATGCGCAACATGGATTGGAGCGCCTTTATTAAGTCAAGTTTGACATCAGAGATATTTTTGCTCCTCAGATGCGCTTCTCTGTCATCTTCACCAACAAAATATATTTGAAGAAACTGTTCTTCTTTTTGAGGGCAAGGGAAAAGACTACCAACTAAATGATAGACTTGACCCTGTACCTTAAATGTTGGCATAAACCCATCATTTACAATTCTTGTACTTCCAAATGAAGTCATTTGGAGGAAACTATTGTATTTTCTTATGCGGTCCATAAAATTGATATGGTTGGGATGGCCACCTAATATTAGGCTAGCAAGAGGTTCAGGTAATTCCTTAAATGAAGGCAGATTAACTTTTCCCTTTTTGCAGCACATCCCTAGAGACTCATCTTTCCATTTAAGAGCATTACAAAACTTGCATTTGCGATCCATGGAACCTATTGCAATGCTTAAGTCTGTACTATATGCCGTTTTGGAATCATACATTAAACCAGACATTGCTTTAACTTTCCATGGGAACAAACGTCTCTCTTCTCGCACTTTATTGCGTTCATAGCGGCGAATAGCTCTTCTATGAACATCAGGATTTTGATTCTGATATTTATCGGCTGCAGCACGGTGGATTCAGGATTATTTTCCTGGTATTTATCTGCTGCAGCTCGGTGCACTTCAGAATTCTCATCCTGATATTTCTGTGCTGCAGCACGCTGCACTACAGGATTATTTTCCTGATATATTTTTGCTGCAGCTCGGTGAACTTCAGGATTATTTTCCTGATATTCTGATAGCCGAAAATATTTAAATCATGCAAATACTTAAGGCACAAACAACAAATAATATTTTGAATATTTAAATATATTGCAAAACAATTTTACCGTAAATGTCAACTACTTTAAAAATAGTTTCATGCAAATTTTACGATATGTTGTATATTTCAGTATTAAAAATACTGTTCTATATGATCCCCAAAAATATTTCAATCATGGAAATATTTAAGGCAGAAAATACAAATATTTTGAATATAAAGAAATATAAGAAAGAAAAATAATTTTACCGTAAGAATTCAACTATTTCGAAAATAGTTTCATGCAAATCTTACGGATTTTATTTCAGTATTAAAAATAATGTGTTGTATGATAGCCGAAAATATTTAAATCATGCAAATACTTGAGGCAAAAACAACAAATAATATTTTGAATATTACAAAATTTTACCAAATAATTTTACCGTAAGATTTCAACTATTGCGAAAATAGCTTCATGCAAATCTTAAGGTTTTTATATTAGTATTAAAAATACTGTCTTGTTGTTTGATCGTCTAAAATATTATAAGCATGCAAATGTTTAAGACAAAAAATTAAAAACAATATTTTGAGTCATGTAAAAAAAATATTTTTATCTATATCGTTAAATGCCTACTATTTTGAAAATAGTACACGCATCTTTAACAATATTTATTATGCAATATCAAATTTAATAGTGCAAAATAGAATATAAAATATTTTAAAGCCCAAACATATTGTTTGGTCATCCGGCCAAAAACAGCCAAAACCAGCAGCACATCATAGTTAATAAGTAACGTAAATAACTCAATGCAAAGTGCTCGTTTTCTTGTCACTTGCTTTGCATAGCAAGCCGAGCACTTAACGTTTCCTTTTGTTGCTTGCCATAAATTTGCATAGGCTGCTGCGCAGCCGCCACATATGTACTAGTTATTGTCGCTAACTCTGCAAGTCAAGTTCGTTTTTCGTTATCGCATCTGGTACGGAGAAGCTTAGCTTTCCGTCTACCAGCATAAACTTTGTAAATCTCGGCGATCGCTACCTATGCAAAATAAACATCTGCGCACCTCTTTTAAATTGAACAATTTCGTTTTCGCTTATTTTGCAATTATTTCGCCAACATAATTTCGCATATTTGGAATCATAAAAAAGCTTATGATTATACATTTTGGTGACCCCGACGTGATTAATAATTCCACAAAACCTTGCTTAATCGCGTTAAAAAACAAAAGCGTACATAATTGAGTTCATTGTACACAAAAAATATTCAAGTACATAAGTGCAAAAGTATAAGTTCATAGTGCCTACTGTACCGCCAATAAGCAGCCGTGTGAAGCGACGTTTTTGAGGGCAACGAACATCAGCAGATAAAACAGTTATTCGGGCGCGTCATTTATCTCTGCTATTTTCGGTTTTCGGTTCTCTCTCGCGTTCACAATGTCTGAGAGCGACGGTCAAATGCGCGCCTTCCAAGCTGTCGCATCAGCTGCTGCTGACGTAGCTGATGCAGCGACGCTTGCGCCAACAGCTTCGACGTCAACAGCTGTGGGCAATGCAGTGCAGGCTACGAGCAATAGTGTTGAGTTTTATAAGCGCAAGGCGCAATCGTTATATGCGTGGGCGCTTTCTATTCAAAATAAAATAAATGATTGTGAAATTGACAATATTTCTGAAAGTGAGCTGCGAAAACGTGTGGAAATGCTTCAAAGTATTCAGGCCTCTTTTAATTTGGTGCATGACAAATTAGAGGAGCTGGACTTTGACGAGATCGGCAGCAGTTTGCGCTGCAACTTTTCTGAGCTGGTGGTCTGCTTGGAGGGCCGCCTGCTAAATGCAATACAAACGATGCAATCTGGCGCACCGCCGTGTTCGACGCTTCGGCAAGATGATCAGTCTACCATTGTGATAACTCGGTCTCGTTTGCCTGAGCTTAAGTTGCCTACATTCAGTGGTGGATATACTGAATATGCAGATTTCGCTTCGATGTTCACATCAGTGATCGCCAAGGATCCAGATCTCTCCGATGTGGAAAAGTTGCAGCATTTGAGGTCAAGCTTAAGAGGATCTGCGTTGGACACGATTCGTGCGCTTGAGATAAGTGGTGCAAATTATTCAGTGGCGTTAGACCTACTCGACAAGCGGTTTAACAATAAGCGTCTTATTTTCCAGGCACACATCTCCGAGATTTTGGGCATTAAAAAGGCTGAAACTACAAGCAAGCTGCGAGAGTTGTCCGACAAAGTCAACGCAAATATGCGTGCACTGTTGAGTTTGGGCAATATGCAAGATGTAGCTGGCAGCATCGTCGTTCAGACAATTTTGGGCAAGGTGGATGCTGCGACGCAGGCAAAGTGGGAGGAAGCCGCCCCATTGAACGATATATCGTCGTGGGAGCAATTTGCGACGTTCTTGGATAGCAGGTGCCAAAAATTGGAAAACATCGAGCATGCAATGGCATCATATTCGTCGAATTATCAGGTGGGAAAGAATAAAAACACTAACACCAAACGCTCGTTTGTCGCCACTAATCCATCCGCAAATGGTTGTCTGTTTTGTGACAATAATGCACACGAAATATACAGTTGCCCACTTTTTGGTAATTTGTCGCCTGTACTTCGTTTAAAGGAAGCGAAACGCCTCTCTCTGTGTATAAATTGTCTTAGAAAGGGACACAGAATGAGAACTTGCAATTCTGGATCGTGCAGAACCTGTGGTGCCAAACATCACAGTTTATTGCATTTTAATAATTCAGCTGCCGTAAATTTGATGCCTGAGCAATCGTCCGCTTCTGACTTACACTCGCGGCCGTCTTCATTGTTACTGCCACGTAGCGCTCTCGCAGCTGTTTCGCCATCATCGCTTGCTTCATTGCCTGCCCAAAATCTCGGCTCAGATGTTGTGCTCTTGGCCACCGCTGTCATCAGCATTCAAAATCGCGCCGGGACTTGGGTACCCTGCCGTCCACTGCTCGATTCCGGATCACAGTTGCACATTATAACTTCGCGATTCGCTCACCGGCTCCAACTTCGAAAGACCAAGTCGTCGGCCTCTGTGTCTGGTCTTGGTGACGTCAGTTTCAAGTCTGATGGTTGCACTGTGCACTTATGCTTGCAATCATTGGTCACTGACTATTCCGCAAATATTACTGCTTTGGTCGCTCCTTCCATTACTGAGAACCAACCAAATTTCACGGTTGACATATCTCATTGGGATATACCAAGCAATGTCCGCTTAGCTGATCCGGCGTTCTTCAAGCCACAGCAAATTGATATGCTTATCGGTGCCAATTTATTCTACGAGTTGTTGTGCGTAGGTCAGATTAAACTGGCTGATGGCCTGCCACTTCTGCAAAAGACTCGTTTGGGCTGGATAGTTACTGGAGGTGGCTCGCAGCGTCAGAAATCTGCTTTGGTTGCATCCAAGTCTCCGTCTACACAGGATTGCAATACACGAATCGAGCAGATGGTTCGCTCTTTTTGGGAACTCGAAAGTGGTGTCGATCCGGCTGTAAAACTTACGAAAGAAGAGTTCGACTGCGAGGAGCATTTCAAGGCTAATTACAGGCGCCTGCGTACTGGCGAGTATTCCGTCCGATTGCCTGTAAAGCTCAGCACAGATCTGCTTGGCGATTCCTATACGCAAGCCTATCGTCGGTTCATAAACTTGGAGCGAAAGTTAGAACGCAATCCACTTCTCAAAGCACAGTACTCTGCATTCATTAAGGAGTATTTAGAGTTGGGTCATATGTCGCTTGTATCGTCAGTTTCGCTAAATTTGTGCAAGTATTTCCTGCCGCACCATTGCGTTCTGAAGGAGGACAGCACAACGACAAAGTTGAGAGTCGTGTTTGACGGTTCCGCATCCACGTCCTCTGGTCATTCTTTAAATGACATCCTAATGGCTGGTCCTTCCATTCAGTCAAAGCTCGCAAACACGCTTGTTCGATTTCGCACGTTTCCTATCGCTTTAACAGGAGACATCTGCAAGATGTACCGCTGCGTGCGAGTATCAAATCCGGATAGCTATTTTCAATGCATTCTATGGCGTGACTCGCCTCAAAAGCCTATTCAAGTTTTCCGTCTTGATACCGTCACTTACGGTACAAAGCCTGCCTCGTTTCTCTCCGTTCGCACTATGCATCAGCTGGCTGAAGATGAGCATGAGCTATTTCCTATTGGCTCTGATATCTTGCGCCGCGATTTTTATGTTGATGATTTAATCACTGGTGGTGCTTCTACAAACGAAGTCATAGAAATTATGAGACAAACCACAGGGCTACTTGCCAAGGCTAATTTCAAGCTAAGGAAGTGGTGCTCCAGCAATCCTGATGTGCTCAAACAATTTCCGGAAGAAGACAAAGAAACTCTAGTTAAGTTTGATGATGGCAGCGACATAACAAAAACTCTAGGACTGTCGTGGGATCCTGCGACGGATTTATTCATTTTCACGTTTCTGCCAGCATTGACATCTGGTCGAATTTGCAAGCGCACTGTTTTGTCAACTATTGCCAGATTTTATGATCCGCTTGGCCTTATTGGACCAGTAATCGCAAAGGCTAAGATATTCCTGCAGGCGCTTTGGAGAGAAAGGCTTGATTGGGATGAAAGCCTTTCAGCATCATTGACAACATCTTGGCATAATCTTATTGCAGATTTTGAGCGCACAAAGCAGCTGAAATTTCCAAGGCTTGCACTTTCTGCTGGTGTTTCCATTGAAGTGCATGGTTTTAGTGATGCCAGCATAGATGCCTATGGAGCTTGCGTCTACATCATTTCGACCACGCAAGGCCAATCTCGTGCGGAGCTGCTGTGTTCCAGATCTCGTGTGGCGCCGCTCAAATCGTTGACCGTGCCCCGACTAGAGTTGTGCGGAGCCGTTTTGCTGGCACAACTCATAAACGAAATATCTCGTATGGAGTTATTCGACTGCAAGTTTTATTGTTGGTCTGATTCTGCAGTAGCGCTATCTTGGATTCGCAGCGAGCCATCCAGGTTTCAAATTTTCGTTTCCAATCGCATCGCAACTATTCAAGAGTTGACCTCTGGCATGGAATGGCGATATATTCCAACCGATTTGAATCCTGCGGACATACTTTCACGTGGAGCTTTGCCCAGCGAATTAGTCCAGTCCAACTTGTGGCTACATGGTCCCGCATTTCTGACGAAAGATAAATCTTCTTGGCCAGAGTCTTGCAATTCCGTCTCGTCGCTTCCTGAGCTGCGCTCTAAAGTGTTTGTAAGCACCACACTGTGCGAAGACATTGCACAGCAATGCAAATATGTTAACACATTTGGAAAGCTGCAGCGCGTGTTTGCATATGTATACAAGTTCCTGCACCGTGTACGAATTCCTGGGCTATCGGTGGACTGCATCCGTCATGGTACACTGCTGTTGATGCGCTCAATTCAAATGTCTACGCTTCGGGACGAATACAAGACCTTGCAGGCCGGACACACTTTGAAATCGTCTAGCTCCTGTCTTTATTTATCTCCGTTTCTCGACAGCTCTGGATTGATGCGCGTTGGTGGCCGTCTAAGTAACTCTGCGCTCGACATTGAAGCCCAGCATCCAATTATACTTCCAAGGCGTCATCCAGTCACGCGTTCAGTCATTATGCACTACCATGTCCGTAATCTGCATTCTGGACCTCGTGCATTGCTGGCCTCAATTCGGTTTCAGTATTGGCCAATTGGCGGTCGG
Source organism: Scaptodrosophila lebanonensis (assembly GCF_003285725.1). Classification (NCBI taxonomy): domain Eukaryota; kingdom Metazoa; phylum Arthropoda; class Insecta; order Diptera; family Drosophilidae; genus Scaptodrosophila; species Scaptodrosophila lebanonensis. The sequence continues at coordinate 288,165 of NW_022060765.1, forward strand.
AAAACAGTGTGCAGCGTAGTCAGCAAATGCACCATTTGTTTTCGAGCCAAGCCTCGTCTTGTGGAGCATGTTATGGCTGACCTGCCAAAGGATCGAGTTGATGCTTCACATACCTTTATGGTCACTGGTGTGGATTTTTGTGGGCCGTTTTTCTACAAAAGCGAGGTCCGCAATAAGGCACCAATAAAATGCTATATTTGCATTTTCATTTGCTTCGCCACCAAAGCTGTGCATTTGGAGTTGGTGAAGGATTTAACCACCGGAGCATTCTTAAACGCACTTAAACGCTTTATTTTGACGCGCTGTCGACCTACGAGGATCTGGTCTGACAACGCTACAAATTTCGTTGGCGCACGGAACGAGATGGCTGAGCTAAAGCGTCTTTTTGAATCCAGCGAGCACCTGCAGGCTGTGCAAGAATTTTGCCTTGCTGACTGTATTGATTGGCGTTTCATTCCGCCGCGCTTTGGTGGTCTATGGGAAGCGGCTGTAAAGACTGCCAAGCATCATTTCTACAGATCCGTTGGACTATCGCTGCTCGAATTTGATGAGCTGCGCACGCTTGTATGCCATATCGGGGCAATTATTAATTCTCGCCCATTGTTATCCCTTTCAGAGCATCCAGCAGATCTCGATGTCTTGACTCCAGCTCATTTTCTTGGTGCTGCTCCGCTGTCAACGTACGTTGAGCCTGATCTGACGAAGCTCAACTTCAATCGGCTGGATCGATGGCAGCGCGTAACGTACTACCAGCAGATATTTTGGGCTCGCTGGCGTGAAGAATACTTGACGCTTCTTCAACAGCGCTCAAAATGGCGAGTGTCTCGGCCTGGACTCTCCGTTGATGATGTCGTTCTGGTCAAGGACGAGAATTTGCCGCCCCTCAAATGGCCATTAGCAAGGGTGGTCAGCCTCATCAGCGGCGCAGATGGCGTGTCGAGAGTTGCAGAATTGAGGACTTCCACTGGAACCATTCGACGAGCCGTTCGCAAATTATGCCCGTTGCCGAAAAAAGATGTTGAAGACCTTGGTTCTTCAACAGGGGGAGTATGTTTGGTCATCCGGCCAAAAACAGCCAAAACCAGCAGCACATCATAGTTAATAAGTAACGTAAATAACTCAATGCAAAGTGCTCGTTTTCTTGTCACTTGCTTTGCATAGCAAGCCGAGCACTTAACGTTTCCTTTTGTTGCTTGCCATAAATTTGCATAGGCTGCTGCGCAGCCGCCACATATGTACTAGTTATTGTCGCTAACTCTGCAAGTCAAGTTCGTTTTTCGTTATCGCATCTGGTACGGAGAAGCTTAGCTTTCCGTCTACCAGCATAAACTTTGTAAATCTCGGCGATCGCTACCTATGCAAAATAAACATCTGCGCACCTCTTTTAAATTGAACAATTTCGTTTTCGCTTATTTTGCAATTATTTCGCCAACATAATTTCGCATATTTGGAATCATAAAAAAGCTTATGATTATACATTTTGGTGACCCCGACGTGATTAATAATTCCACAAAACCTTGCTTAATCGCGTTAAAAAACAAAAGCGTACATAATTGAGTTCATTGTACACAAAAAATATTCAAGTACATAAGTGCAAAAGTATAAGTTCATAGTGCCTACTGTACCGCCAATAAGCAGCCGTGTGAAGCGACGTTTTTGAGGGCAACGAACATCAGCAGATAAAACAGTTATTCGGGCGCGTCATTTATCTCTGCTATTTTCGGTTTTCGGTTCTCTCTCGCGTTCACAATGTCTGAGAGCGACGGTCAAATGCGCGCCTTCCAAGCTGTCGCATCAGCTGCTGCTGACGTAGCTGATGCAGCGACGCTTGCGCCAACAGCTTCGACGTCAACAGCTGTGGGCAATGCAGTGCAGGCTACGAGCAATAGTGTTGAGTTTTATAAGCGCAAGGCGCAATCGTTATATGCGTGGGCGCTTTCTATTCAAAATAAAATAAATGATTGTGAAATTGACAATATTTCTGAAAGTGAGCTGCGAAAACGTGTGGAAATGCTTCAAAGTATTCAGGCCTCTTTTAATTTGGTGCATGACAAATTAGAGGAGCTGGACTTTGACGAGATCGGCAGCAGTTTGCGCTGCAACTTTTCTGAGCTGGTGGTCTGCTTGGAGGGCCGCCTGCTAAATGCAATACAAACGATGCAATCTGGCGCACCGCCGTGTTCGACGCTTCGGCAAGATGATCAGTCTACCATTGTGATAACTCGGTCTCGTTTGCCTGAGCTTAAGTTGCCTACATTCAGTGGTGGATATACTGAATATGCAGATTTCGCTTCGATGTTCACATCAGTGATCGCCAAGGATCCAGATCTCTCCGATGTGGAAAAGTTGCAGCATTTGAGGTCAAGCTTAAGAGGATCTGCGTTGGACACGATTCGTGCGCTTGAGATAAGTGGTGCAAATTATTCAGTGGCGTTAGACCTACTCGACAAGCGGTTTAACAATAAGCGTCTTATTTTCCAGGCACACATCTCCGAGATTTTGGGCATTAAAAAGGCTGAAACTACAAGCAAGCTGCGAGAGTTGTCCGACAAAGTCAACGCAAATATGCGTGCACTGTTGAGTTTGGGCAATATGCAAGATGTAGCTGGCAGCATCGTCGTTCAGACAATTTTGGGCAAGGTGGATGCTGCGACGCAGGCAAAGTGGGAGGAAGCCGCCCCATTGAACGATATATCGTCGTGGGAGCAATTTGCGACGTTCTTGGATAGCAGGTGCCAAAAATTGGAAAACATCGAGCATGCAATGGCATCATATTCGTCGAATTATCAGGTGGGAAAGAATAAAAACACTAACACCAAACGCTCGTTTGTCGCCACTAATCCATCCGCAAATGGTTGTCTGTTTTGTGACAATAATGCACACGAAATATACAGTTGCCCACTTTTTGGTAATTTGTCGCCTGTACTTCGTTTAAAGGAAGCGAAACGCCTCTCTCTGTGTATAAATTGTCTTAGAAAGGGACACAGAATGAGAACTTGCAATTCTGGATCGTGCAGAACCTGTGGTGCCAAACATCACAGTTTATTGCATTTTAATAATTCAGCTGCCGTAAATTTGATGCCTGAGCAATCGTCCGCTTCTGACTTACACTCGCGGCCGTCTTCATTGTTACTGCCACGTAGCGCTCTCGCAGCTGTTTCGCCATCATCGCTTGCTTCATTGCCTGCCCAAAATCTCGGCTCAGATGTTGTGCTCTTGGCCACCGCTGTCATCAGCATTCAAAATCGCGCCGGGACTTGGGTACCCTGCCGTCCACTGCTCGATTCCGGATCACAGTTGCACATTATAACTTCGCGATTCGCTCACCGGCTCCAACTTCGAAAGACCAAGTCGTCGGCCTCTGTGTCTGGTCTTGGTGACGTCAGTTTCAAGTCTGATGGTTGCACTGTGCACTTATGCTTGCAATCATTGGTCACTGACTATTCCGCAAATATTACTGCTTTGGTCGCTCCTTCCATTACTGAGAACCAACCAAATTTCACGGTTGACATATCTCATTGGGATATACCAAGCAATGTCCGCTTAGCTGATCCGGCGTTCTTCAAGCCACAGCAAATTGATATGCTTATCGGTGCCAATTTATTCTACGAGTTGTTGTGCGTAGGTCAGATTAAACTGGCTGATGGCCTGCCACTTCTGCAAAAGACTCGTTTGGGCTGGATAGTTACTGGAGGTGGCTCGCAGCGTCAGAAATCTGCTTTGGTTGCATCCAAGTCTCCGTCTACACAGGATTGCAATACACGAATCGAGCAGATGGTTCGCTCTTTTTGGGAACTCGAAAGTGGTGTCGATCCGGCTGTAAAACTTACGAAAGAAGAGTTCGACTGCGAGGAGCATTTCAAGGCTAATTACAGGCGCCTGCGTACTGGCGAGTATTCCGTCCGATTGCCTGTAAAGCTCAGCACAGATCTGCTTGGCGATTCCTATACGCAAGCCTATCGTCGGTTCATAAACTTGGAGCGAAAGTTAGAACGCAATCCACTTCTCAAAGCACAGTACTCTGCATTCATTAAGGAGTATTTAGAGTTGGGTCATATGTCGCTTGTATCGCCAGTTTCGCTAAATTTGTGCAAGTATTTCCTGCCGCACCATTGCGTTCTGAAGGAGGACAGCACAACGACAAAGTTGAGAGTCGTGTTTGACGGTTCCGCATCCACGTCCTCTGGTCATTCTTTAAATGACATCCTAATGGCTGGTCCTTCCATTCAGTCAAAGCTCGCAAACACGCTTGTTCGATTTCGCACGTTTCCTATCGCTTTAACAGGAGACATCTGCAAGATGTACCGCTGCGTGCGAGTATCAAATCCGGATAGCTATTTTCAATGCATTCTATGGCGTGACTCGCCTCAAAAGCCTATTCAAGTTTTCCGTCTTGATACCGTCACTTACGGTACAAAGCCTGCCTCGTTTCTCTCCGTTCGCACTATGCATCAGCTGGCTGAAGATGAGCATGAGCTATTTCCTATTGGCTCTGATATCTTGCGCCGCGATTTTTATGTTGATGATTTAATCACTGGTGGTGCTTCTACAAACGAAGTCATAGAAATTATGAGACAAACCACAGGGCTACTTGCCAAGGCTAATTTCAAGCTAAGGAAGTGGTGCTCCAGCAATCCTGATGTGCTCAAACAATTTCCGGAAGAAGACAAAGAAACTCTAGTTAAGTTTGATGATGGCAGCGACATAACAAAAACTCTAGGACTGTCGTGGGATCCTGCGACGGATTTATTCATTTTCACGTTTCTGCCAGCATTGACATCTGGTCGAATTTGCAAGCGCACTGTTTTGTCAACTATTGCCAGATTTTATGATCCGCTTGGCCTTATTGGACCAGTAATCGCAAAGGCTAAGATATTCCTGCAGGCGCTTTGGAGAGAAAGGCTTGATTGGGATGAAAGCCTTTCAGCATCATTGACAACATCTTGGCATAATCTTATTGCAGATTTTGAGCGCACAAAGCAGCTGAAATTTCCAAGGCTTGCACTTTCTGCTGGTGTTTCCATTGAAGTGCATGGTTTTAGTGATGCCAGCATAGATGCCTATGGAGCTTGCGTCTACATCATTTCGACCACGCAAGGCCAATCTCGTGCGGAGCTGCTGTGTTCCAGATCTCGTGTGGCGCCGCTCAAATCGTTGACCGTGCCCCGACTAGAGTTGTGCGGAGCCGTTTTGCTGGCACAACTCATAAACGAAATATCTCGTATGGAGTTATTCGACTGCAAGTTTTATTGTTGGTCTGATTCTGCAGTAGCGCTATCTTGGATTCGCAGCGAGCCATCCAGGTTTCAAATTTTCGTTTCCAATCGCATCGCAACTATTCAAGAGTTGACCTCTGGCATGGAATGGCGATATATTCCAACCGATTTGAATCCTGCGGACATACTTTCACGTGGAGCTTTGCCCAGCGAATTAGTCCAGTCCAACTTGTGGCTACATGGTCCCGCATTTCTGACGAAAGATAAATCTTCTTGGCCAGAGTCTTGCAATTCCGTCTCGTCGCTTCCTGAGCTGCGCTCTAAAGTGTTTGTAAGCACCACACTGTGCGAAGACATTGCACAGCAATGCAAATATGTTAACACATTTGGAAAGCTGCAGCGCGTGTTTGCATATGTATACAAGTTCCTGCACCGTGTACGAATTCCTGGGCTATCGGTGGACTGCATCCGTCATGGTACACTGCTGTTGATGCGCTCAATTCAAATGTCTACGCTTCGGGACGAATACAAGACCTTGCAGGCCGGACACACTTTGAAATCGTCTAGCTCCTGTCTTTATTTATCTCCGTTTCTCGACAGCTCTGGATTGATGCGCGTTGGTGGCCGTCTAAGTAACTCTGCGCTCGACATTGAAGCCCAGCATCCAATTATACTTCCAAGGCGTCATCCAGTCACGCGTTCAGTCATTATGCACTACCATGTCCGTAATCTGCATTCTGGACCTCGTGCATTGCTGGCCTCAATTCGGTTTCAGTATTGGCCAATTGGCGGTCGGAAAACAGTGTGCAGCGTAGTCAGCAAATGCACCATTTGTTTTCGAGCCAAGCCTCGTCTTGTGGAGCATGTTATGGCTGACCTGCCAAAGGATCGAGTTGATGCTTCACATACCTTTATGGTCACTGGTGTGGATTTTTGTGGGCCGTTTTTCTACAAAAGCGAGGTCCGCAATAAGGCACCAATAAAATGCTATATTTGCATTTTCATTTGCTTCGCCACCAAAGCTGTGCATTTGGAGTTGGTGAAGGATTTAACCACCGGAGCATTCTTAAACGCACTTAAACGCTTTATTTTGACGCGCTGTCGACCTACGAGGATCTGGTCTGACAACGCTACAAATTTCGTTGGCGCACGGAACGAGATGGCTGAGCTTTTTGAATCCAGCGAGCACCTGCAGGCTGTGCAAGAATTTTGCCTTGCTGACTGTATTGATTGGCGTTTCATTCCGCCGCGCTTTGGTGGTCTATGGGAAGCGGCTGTAAAGACTGCCAAGCATCATTTCTACAGATCCGTTGGACTATCGCTGCTCGAATTTGATGAACTGCGCACGCTTGTATGCCATATCGGGGCAATTATTAATTCTCGCCCATTGTTATCCCTTTCAGAACATCCAGCAGATTTCGATGTCTTGACTCCAGTTCATTTTCTTGGTGCTGCTCCGCTGTCAACGTACGTTGAGCCTGATCTGACGAAGCTCAATTTCAATCGGCTGGATCGATGGCAGCGCGTGACGTACTACCAGCAGATATTTTGGGCTCGCTGGCGTGAAGAATACTTGACGCTTCTTCAACAGCGCTCAAAATGGCGAGTGTCTCGGCCTGGACTCTCCGTTGATGATGTCGTTCTGGTCAAGGACGAGAATTTGCCGCCCCTCAAATGGCCATTAGCAATGGTGGTCAGCCTCATCAGCGGCGCAGATGGCGTGTCGAGAGTTGCAGAATTGAGGACTTCCACTGGAACCATTCGGCGAGCCGTTCGCAAATTATGCCCGCTGCCGAAACAAGATGTTGTTGAAGACCCTGGTTCTTCAACAGGGGGAGTATGTTTGGTCATCCGGCCAAAAACAGCCAAAACCAGCAGCACATCATAGTTAATAAGTAACGTAAATAACTCAATGCAAAGTGCTCGTTTTCTTGTCACTTGCTTTGCATAGCAAGTCGAGCACTTAACGTTTCCTTTTGTTGCTTGCCATAAATTTGCATAGGCTGCTGCGCAGCCGCCACATATGTACTAGTTATTGTCGCTAACTCTGCAAGTCAAGTTCGTTTTTCGTTATCGCATCTGGTACGGAGAAGCTTAGCTTTCCGTCTACCAGCATAAACGTTGTAAATCTCGGCGATCGCTACCTATGCAAAATAAACATCTGTGCACCTCTTTTAAATTGAACAATTTCGTTTTCGCTTATTTTGCAATTATTTCGCCAACATAATTTCGCATATTTGGAATCATAAAAAAGCTTATGATTATACACATATGTTTGTATGTATGTACGTTCAAAATATATATACATATATATACATATATATGAATGTAGGTACAAAATATACATATGTATGTATATGCTTGTATGTATGTCTATATGTACAAACTAAACATATGTATGTACAAAAAATGTGCACTCGCGACTTGTTGTAACAATTTTACTTTAAATCGTTAAAAAGCAGCTATGGCACTAATCGACACTCACGCACTGTATAAACCAACTAAAAACAATAAATATTTTTCTGAAATATACGTGAAGCGTAATTACAAAAATATTTATGCTACATTCGATTGAACCGCGTGCCGTGGGTAATTGACTAATTGTAGTGTTGTAAAAAACATAGATTTTTTTACATCGTCGATTACTTCGAGTACTTATTACTCGATTTTTCGATGTTTTTTTGAACGCGATACATCGACGGCCATCCATGCTTTGGCAAAAACAGCGCAAACTTACTTTTAAAATCAATTAAAAAGCTAACGGAATCTTGCGGGAAATGCAGTAAATAGGAAACTCATATAAATAGCAAAAAAAAACACAAAAATAAATGAATCGATGCATCGCCTTTTTGTCGCGATACAATCGATGGAACTTGACGATATATCGATTGTGTGTACTTTATTTACAATCATATGTATTTATGTAAATATAATATGTTTTGTTTATGTATGTATGTTGTATGTATGCATGTATGAACATATGCACTGTAACAAAAACAAAGTAAACGGCAAGCATGTGACTTTATTGTAAAGATAATATGCATGTACATACATACATATGTATGAAATTGCATGGCGAGGATCAAAACAAAAAGGTAATACAAATAATGAATAAAAAACAGTAGCAAGTGTATTTCATTCATTAATATACAGCAGCTCACAACTTATTTGATCCAGGGCTTTTGTTAAACTTTGAATCGCTATATAATCCAAACAATGTAACGACGAAAGACTTAGTTGAAACTACACTATAAACATTTTAATACATTAACTAATAAACAAATTAATTTATAATTTATGACAATATTTAATAAAACCAAAAATTCTGGCAACCTTAATGTTATTGGTGCTGTAGTATTTTCATTTTCGCATCAAATCGACCAATGTCCATTAACATACACACATACTATATACATATGTATGTACTTATGTATACATCTGCCCGCAATGCGAAGCAGAATATGCGTAGGTCCGTTTTCGGATTCTGCTTTACTATCGGTTACATAGTCGTTGTTTGTGTGTGTATGTATACTTAGTGGCCCCAACTGTTTGATATTTTGTATTGTTTGTTCTGCCTGCATTTGTAAAATGCATATTTTAAAAATCGTTAAATGCAAAGTTGTAATTTTAGTTACGTAGATTATATTACCCAAATTTGAAATCGATCAGACAAAAAATATAACACAAACTTTTCATTTGAACAAATGAATAAATATTAAAACCCCATAATTCAAGCTCCAACGAAAAACCGAGTATGCAGTTTTGTTTGTATTCTTTTATAGATTATAAAAACCAAATTTAAAGTTGATCGATTCAGAAATGCAGAATTTTCAAACAAACTTTGGAGCTATTTTCCCCCCTTTTCCAAAATCCCTTCTTAGTGCGCATCATACACCATGATAGGATAATTGAGCCCAAATTTCAGTTTCCTAGCTTTTACCGTTTGGGCTGTGGGGTGTTGATTGTGTTTCAATCTTTCCACGGAAAACCCCCCTTTTTTCATGCCCCAGGAAAAATGGTGAAAAACCAAGTATACAGTTTTTCTTGTATTCTTTTTGAGAGTATACAAACTAAGTTTGAAGTTAATTGGATGAAAATTGTAGATTTTTCATACAAACGTTGGAGCCCGTTTTCCCCCCTTTGGCGTTCGAATTTTCCAAAACCGCTTCTTAGTGCTCACCTACACCACTGAAGACAACATGTGTCCAATTTTCAGCCTCCTAGCTCTTACCGTTTGGGCTGTGCGTTGATTGCAAATAGCTTTTCGTTTACCGAATTTTCCACCGGAAAATCATTATTATTCAGGCCGCAGGAAAAATATTGAAAATCCAAGTATACAGTTTTTTTTGTATTCTTTGTGAGAGTATACAAACTAAGTTTGAAGTTAATCGGATAAAAATTGTAGATTTTTCATACAAACGTTGGAGCTCGTTTGCCCCCCTTTGGCGTTCGAATTTTCCAAAACCGCTTCTTAGTGCTCACTTTCACTATAAGAGGGATCTTGTGTCCAAATTTCAGCTTCCTAGCTCTTACCGTTTGGGCTGTGCGTTGATTGCCAATCAGTCAGTCAGTCAGTCAGGACAAACTGTTTTATATATATAGAGATAGATATATATTGACCGTGTGACCGTGGTGTTAGCTTTACAATAATACCTTAATTAGATTTCGATAAATACCAAACATAATATCCATCAATATATATATATATATATATATATATATATATATATATATATATATTATTGTATTATTATAAAGCTAACACCACGGTCACACGGTCAATATATATCTATCTCTATATATATAAAACAGTTTGTCCTGACTGACTGACTGACTGATTGACTGACTGATTGACTGATATATATATATATATATATATTGATGGATATTATGTTTAGTATTTATCGAAATCTAATTAAGGTATTATTGTAAAGCTAACACCACGGTCACACTCAATAAATATACACACTTCTACTTGAAACAGCGTGTAAGACACTACATAATTGGCGACGAGATAAAAAAAAAACAAGATAGAACGCTACAGTCGAGCAGGCCCGACAGTAAAATAGCCTGTACTCTCCACAAAAAGGAAAAATTAAAAAAAAAAAAAAATTTTAAAAAAATTAAATTATTAAAAAAAATGAATGAATTAATTAATTAAAATAATTAATTAAATTAAATTATAATACATGTTTATGTTCAGTTTAAACAGCATACATTTACATCACGTACCTATGCGTGTTTATATGCGTGTATGTATGCAGCACAAAGTTGAACAAAAGCAGTAACAACAACAACAGCTGCGGGCAGCGCTGCCGACAGAGCTGCAGGCAGCGCATGAGCAGCGATTTTACTTATGGCTATAACTTTCTTCAGAATTGACCTATCATAATGAAATTTGGCACACGGACACATTAGTACTAACGGTTTGATTTTAAAATTCCGAGAATTACGGAAGTTATAAGAAACAAGAGAGAACGCTACAGTCGAGCAAGCCCGACAGTGTAATACCCTGTACCCAGGTAAACTTCCCTCACTGAGTTATATGCGCCCAAAGCATCAGCAAAAACAGGAAGAAGAAGAGCGAACTTGTTGCTGCAGTTTGTGGGGGTTGTACTGGCGAGAATTTGTTTTGCTAATAACTTTTCTTAGAATTGACCGAATTGAATAAAATTTTGAACAACAGTAGACAATTATATATAAATTGTGTGTGCAAAGGTTTAGGTAGCATTTGAAATGTGGACGCTATTGACGAAATTCTGTAGCGGGGGAAGGGGGGGAAAATTAAAAAAAATAAAATAAACTCGTCCTTACTCGGACCTAGGAGAATCTGGATGCCAACTTTGGTTATTCTAGCTTTTATAGTTTCTGAGATCCTCGCGTTCATCCAGACGGACGGACAGACGGACGGACAGACGGACGGACATGTCTAGATCGATTTCTCTCGTCATGCTGATCAAGAATATATATACTTTATGGGGTCGGAGATGCTTCCTTCTGTATGTTACATACTTTGCACAAACCTAATATACCCTTTTTACGGGAACAGGGTATAAAAACACGAATTGCGGGGGAATGGGGGGGGGGGGGTGTATCAGAAAAAATAAACAACCTCGATCTGCTTAGGGCTTATAGGAACCTTGATACCAATTTTGGTTATCCTAGCTCTTGTACTTACTGAGATCCTTGCGCTCATACAGACAGACGGACAGACGGACATGGCTATATCGACTCGTCTTCTCATCCTGATCAAGAATATATATACTGTGTGGGGTCTGACACGCCTCCATCTGTGTGTTACATACATGCGCACAAAACTAGTATAGCCTTTCACCCTTTGGGTACAGGCTATAAAAAAGACAAGAAAGAACGCTACAGTCGAGCAAGCCCGACAGTAAAATAGCCTGTACTCTCCACAAAAAGGAAAAATTAAAAAAAAAAAAAAATTATTTAAAAATTAAATTATTAAAAAAAATGAATGAATTATTTAATTAAAATAATTAATTTAATTAAATTAGAATACATGTTTATGTTCAGTTTAAACAGCATACATTTACATCACGTACCTATGCGTGTTTATATGCGTGTATGTATGCAGCACAAAGTTGAACAAAAGCAGTAACAACAACAACAGCTGCGGGCAGCGCTGCCGACAGAGCTGCAGGCAGCGCATGAGCAGCGATTTTACTTATGGCTATAACTTTCTTCAGAATTGACCTATCATGATGAAATTTGGCACACGGACACATTAGTACTAACTGGATGTACCTACCAAAATTGATTTTAAAATTCCGAGAATTACGGAAGTTATAAGAAAAAATACGAATTGCGGGGGAGTGGGGGGGTGTATCAGAAAAAATAAACAAACTCGTTCTGCCTAGGGCTTATAGGAACCTTGATACCAATTTTGGTTATCCTAGCTCTTGTACTTACTGAGATCCTTGCGCTCATACAGACAGACGGACAGACGGTCAGACGGACAGACGGACATGGCTATATCGACTCGTCTTCTCATCCTGATCAAGAATATATATACTTTGTGGGGTCTGCCACGCCTCCTTCTGTGTGTTACATACATGCGCACAAAACTAGTATAGCCTTTCACCCTTTGGGTACAGGCTATAAAAAAGAAGTGCGAAGCGTACATATGGGCAGTTAAATGTACATACATAAAACACGTGTCAATACTTAAAAACTTGTATGCCAACAATTGTAAATACATACATTTGTTCAAAATGACACAAGCTGCAGTTACTACTACTACGTTATTACAAACGGCAACGCTACCAGAGTTCTCGTATGCAACGGAATCATGGTGCATTTGGAAAGAAAAACTGGAGATTCATTTGTGCGAAATAAAGTGCGAAGAGGAGGAAGTAAAAAAAGCAATTTTGTTAAAATCAATTGGATCTGATCCATACCGTTTGCTACATAGTCCTGGTTCGCCGGTATCAAAAACATACAAAGATTTGTGTGCCATGTTGGCTACTCATTACACACCACCAACAATTGTTTTTCATGAGCGTAAAAAATTGTATGCCGCTGTCAAAAGTGACTCTGAAAACGTGACCCAATGGTTTGCTAAAGTTAAGCAACTAGCCATTAATTGTAAATTTGGTTCAAATTTGGACGACTTTGTGTTGGATCGCTTTGTCACAGGGCTTCCAGAAAATATTTTCGACAAATTATGTGAGGAAGATAGTCCCTAACCTTGACAAACGCATTACGTAAAGCCACGATTATGGAAACGTAGGTCATCGCAACGGCAACTGAAACTTCAAACATGAGTGCAGTCAACGAAGTACGGCACAAAGGGCAGCGCAGAAGTAACGGTCTCAGTATTACCAGACGTAGCAACAACAACAGCAACCGAAGCAACGAGAAGGCAGCGGGCAGCAGCAACAACAACAACTACAAGAAGAACGGAAGGCAGAAGCAGAACGAGAAAATCACATGTTCACATTGTGGTTGGCGCAATTACAGCTCAAACTCATGTCGCTTTAAGAATAGCGAATGCCACAATTGCGGTAAAATTGGGCACCTTGCGAACATATGCAGAAATAGAGATAAGAATATAAATGATGTTAACAATTTTAGCATAAATTCTGTCAATGATTTTTCTGTTTACAGTTTAGCTACAACGAATAATCAGTTGATACTGGGTCTCCATGCACATTGTTCCCTCAGAAGCTTCTTGATGTGAATCAACGCAAAAGACTAGAGCATTGTAATACCAAGTTCATAAGTTACACTGGCGATATAATTAAAACAATGAGTGAGTTTTGTGCAAATATAACATACAACGGGAACGAAACCTTTAAAAATAATTGTTACTCAAGGTAATAGTCAAGCCATTCTAGGTAGAGATTTCCTTAGAGAGTTTAAATTTGAATTCAGTCAAGTGAATAGCATAAATACTCAGAATATTGCAGAACAGATTAAAAGTGAGTTTAAAGATTTGTGCGGTATCAAACACTCGGAACGTTCAGTTTAGGTGAAATTTCATTACCGATTGATATCAATGCTAAACCCATATTTTTCAAAGAACGTAGCATTCCTCTTGCTTGGAAGAGCAAAGTTGAAACTGAACTAAATGATCTAATTAAAAAAGGCACAAGTTGATCACTCAGAATGGGGTACACCATTAGTACCAATATTAAAGCCGGATGGCAAACTCAGAATATGTGGTGCTTATAAGGTTACAATTACCAAGTGGTTAGTAGATTACAAATATTCCTTACCACGCATAGAAGAAATATTTGCAGCATTAAGTGGCGGTCAAAAGTTTTCAAAACTAGATCTGTCGAATGCATACAATCACCTTTTATTAGATGAAAAATTGCAACAGCTTTGTACTTGGAGTATAGTACACACATAGGTACACTGAAAATGAAAAGACATCCATTTGGAGTTAAACCAGCAGCGTCCATATTTCAAAAGACAATGGAATCGATTTTGAGTGGTATACCTAACGTAGTTGTGTATCAAGATGACATTACAGTCACTGGAAAAAACGAACAAGACCATATCAACACTTTAAAGTTGGTTTGAAGAAGAACATGGATAGGTGCGAAAGTGTATTCAATTGTCCAGTTCCCAGAAATATCACTGAAGTGAGAGCATTTATTGGCATGGAAAATCATTACTCAAAGTTTATAGCGAACTTCACACAGAAAATTAATCCTTTATACGCGAATAAACTAAACAACCCTAGACAACAATAAGTATAACGGAGCCATAGAGAAGAGGCGAAACTACAAAACTACGAAGGCGAAAATTATGAAGTGATCGACGGCGCAAGCATAGAGTTCGGCGAAATGACGAGAGGCGACAACAATGGCAGCAAGAAGTGCAACACAAAGCTATGACGGGCGGCATGTAAAAAGAGTCTAGGAGAGTTCGTCGAATATGACAGACGGTCCCTTAAGATTCGATGAGAATTCGCCGCGAGGGACAGACAGTCCGTTAACGACGATAAAAAGTAGTCGCCTTGAGACGTAGTGAAGGACAGACGGACCGTCAACGATGTATAAGACGAGCCAACTATGTTAAATGAAGTTTAATCACTTTTATATTTCAAATACTACTAATTATTATATTGTAATCCAAATATCAGCCTCACCAATAAACAGAACCCCACATACCTATGTATATAAAGTGCACTTAATTAAATGTAGTAGTTACTGTTGTTTAGGCCAGAAAAGAACACCGACATTTCCGGCGAGCTAATACCGAGTCTAGCAAGAGTGCACACCATCTGAGTCTAAGAACACCATTAACATCTCTCTTCAGCTATTTAACAACACTACTGAAACCTGTACTCTACACATTTATGGCGCCCAACGTAAGAGCCCGAAACAGCTTGTATGAAAGCACGGTTGCTTTAGTTTGTTAAACTATGTAAGCAGAATGCGGTTTTGTTAATAAGATAACTTAAGCTTGATTCGCTCTCCACTTTTTGGCTAGATTATCCATCGTTCTACAACATTTTTTTGGTTACAAATTTCATTAAGTTTATTAAGTAAACGTGCTAGATTCTATTTTAGGATCTTGCGGTTGCAATTCTGTTAATTGGGATTGACCGACCAAAGTAGATCTAGATGATTCACTTGTATGATCCACTTGTATAGCTGTATGAAAACAAAATATTAGCATTGCATTCGGATTGTTTGGATTACAAGATACTGGAGTTTGTGCGGATTTTGTCCAATAGTCCAAAGCATCCGTTATAATAGCGAGTCATACTGAGATCCTACCTATCGTTATTATATATCTTGTTTTGGCAATAGAGAAAGACAGACCTTAATAATATATACAATCGTAATCGAATTATTTCTGTATATAGTGAGTAAATACCAGTTTGTATCTGTTTCACATAAAATTGTTTTTCTTTTTTTAAATAATTCGTATTATATAAAATGGCTGTAAGACACAGTACGGAAGATATTGCGTCAGCTTTAGAAGTGGTAGATTCATTTGGCGGCATTTGTAATGAAGTAATGACTTGCACCCAGCTGATAGCTAAAACACCTTGTCAACATAGTTTTCACAAACTTTGCATAATAGAGCATTTAAAAACGAACCCAGCATGTCCGTTCTGTGAAGGCGATTGCACAGCCATGGCCCTTACATTTTAAAATAACACTTTGTTTGCTGAACTTACGGCAGATCAAGAACGACCTGTTAGCATAAATGAATCTTGGCGTAGTCGCAGTTCTGACAATAGACCGAATACATCCAAAAGAGGTCAGAAACCCATCCGATCTCTAGACTCGATCGTGTCCTTGCCGAACCGCCACAAAGTTCAAACCTTTCACTTAGTACTCCGGTAGAGATAGCAAATTACGTCCAATCTAATGTGAGCGCACATCAATCAGCCTTATTTGAAAGTCTCACATCATTTTTAAGTAGGTCCTTAGAAACCTCAATCCAAAATCAATTAGCCACGTTGAACTTGGGACAACGTAAAAGTGCACCTGAATCAAGTCAGTCGGTTAATAGTTGACTATGAAATATCGCAGGAAGTCCGTCGATTATGATTTGCTTTGCGACCATTTGTATCTTTTGTTCGCTGGTAAAGCCAGTGATTGGTATTGGAAATTCCACCGTACTCATATACTTTTGTGAAGAATTCAGGCGAAGATTCGAGGATGTTGAAACTGACTATGACATATGGGAAAAGGTTAGAAAACGTCGCCAGGGCGAAAGTGAATCTTTCGATGACTACCAATATGCCATAGAAGACCTTGCAGACAGACTTCAAAATCCAGTATTGGAGAACGAATTGTTAGAAGTGTTAATTCGAAATGCCAAACCTAACGTTCATCATGAATTGCTCCACTTGCCTATTTCAAATCGTTCACAGCTCAGAGAGAGATTCGCAAACATGAAAACTTTTACAAGTATATTGATTTGAAATTTTTCAAACCGAGGGCTTTATGTCCGCATGTTTCAGAGTTAATCAGCTTCAACGATAATGATAATAGTACAGAGATAGGAGAAATGACGGAAGAAGTCTTGCAACTTCAACGTGTTTCTAATCATATACCAACTTGCTGGAATTGTGACATTAAAGGACACACATTTGTAGATTGCGTAGGTCCACGTAGTATGTCCTAAATGTACCCAAAAGAGGGATGTCACCACAACTAGACACATCCATAAAAACACAAACTTCATTTATTGCACCAGAAGTTTTCTGGACAAGTAAAAGTCACTTACTTAGTTGCAACACTGGTACACAGACTTTCGAATCAAATTTAGATAATTCAAAACATTTTTCATTTATAACATTACATAAAAGGTTGGAGAATTATAACTGTATTCGTAATGGGATTTTTAATGAAATTTCTAGATTTAATTTAATTACCAAGCCGAAACGATCAACGGGATGGCTACGTACCTTTTGGAAACAAGTCTGTAAGGACAGGAAGAAATTTATTTCTGCTATTTTGCAGGAGTCCGATAACCGAATCTTTACTAACGTTCAGATTGAAAACAAGGAATATGTAGCTTTATTAGATTCTGGCGCTACAATTAGCTGCAGTGGTGGTTTAGCAGCCATTGATCTGTTAGAAAACCCCCTAAGACGTAAGTGTTCTGGAGTGGTTCGAGCGGCAAGCGGCACTGAAAGCAAAGTTGAAGCCAAGCTAGTTACATCTATTAAATATAACGATCGTATATTTGACATAGAATTATTTATCATCCCTGGAATTAAACAAAAAATCATTTTTGGTATGGATTTCTGGGATAAATCCGGACTTTCCGACAAAATTAGGTCTTCCGCACAGATTTCTGAACTTGACGTTGGCACTAATGAAGAAGATCCAGATTTGCATAAACTCCATGTTCTGTCATCAGGAGAAAAGCGACGTCTGCAGGAAGTTATAGCTACTTTTCCATCATTTGCTTCTGAAGGCTTAGGTCGAACGAGCTTGGCAACTCACTCTATAGACGTTGGTGATGGAATTCCGGTTAAACAACGACATTGGCCCGTTTCACCAGCCATTGAAAGATTAATGTTTGCTGAGGTGGACAATATGCTAGGAATCCACAAGCCCATGGAGTAGTAATTGCATCTTGGTCAAGAAAGGGGAAAAATATCGTTTATGTCTTGACTCTAGAGACATCAATAAAGTCACTTATTCGTGACGCTTACCCTCATCCAAATATTGATGGTATTCTAAGTATACTACCACCAGCACGTTTCATTACAGGGTTAGACATGAAACACGCGTGTGGGCAGATACCTCTATATGAACAAGAGAGAACGCTACAGTCGAGCAAGCCCGACAGTGTAATACCCTGTACCCAGGTAAACTTCCGTCACTGAGTTATATGCGCCCATAGCAGCAGCAAAAAGAGGAAGAAGAAGAGCGAACTTGTTGCTGCAGTTTGTGGGGGTTGTACTGGCGAGAATTTGTTTTGCTAATAACTTTTCTTAGAATTGACCGAATTGGTTTAGGTAGCATTTGAAATGTGGACGCTATTGACGAAATTCTGCAACGGGGGAAAATTAAAAAAAATAAAATAAACTCGTCCTTACTCGGACCTAGGAGAATCTGGATGCCAACTTTGGTTATTCTAGCTTTTATAGTTTCTGAGATCCTCGCGTTCATCCAGACGGACGGACAGACGGACGGACATGTCTAGATCGATTTCTCTCGTCATGCTGATCAAGAATATATATACTTTATGGGGTCGGAGATGCTTCCTTCTGTATGTTACATACTTTGCACTAACCTAATATACCCTTTTTACCCTACGGGTACAGGGTATAAAAATCACGACAGTACACAGCTTTTGCGGTACCAAATAGACCTTTGTACCAGTATAAAATGATGCCATTCGGCTTATGTATTGCTGCCCAAACTTTATGTCGCCTAATGGATCATGTTATCCCAGCCAATTTACGTTCACGCATTTTCATATATATTGATGACCTGCTTGTTCTTTCAGACGATTTTAGTTCACATCTGGTGTTATTACGTGAAATAGCATTTTGTCTTCGTAAGGCCAATCTCATGATTAACATTTGCATGAAAGAGATTACATATCTAGGATTTATCATCGGAAATGGACAAATCAGAACTAACCCTGCTAAAATAAAGGCCTTAACCGAGTTCCCAGTACCCACTACAGTGAAGCAGTTACGTAGATTTTTAGGTCTTTCAGGATACTGTAAGTTTCACTTTGACAGAGCTGCTTAAGCAGAAGAAGAATTTATCTTGGAATGAAAATGCTCAGAAATCCTTTGAAACTCTTAAATCCATCATATGTCGAAGGACAAGAATTTACGGTAATACCCGATCACGCATCGTTAAAATGGCTTATGCGTCAAAAAGATTTGTCTGGCAGATTGGCAGGATGGTCAATGAAACTCCGTTCTTTCATTTTTGAAATTTTGCATCGCAGTGGTTCTCAGAATGTAGTCGCAGATACTTTGTCGAGACAAAATGAATTGGAAATTGAATCTATAGATAAAGTATCCCCGATAATCGATTTGGAATCAGACGAATTTACTTAACAGTATCTAACACACTGCTACGGACGAAACAACTTCTCTTCACGACGTTCTCAGCTCGACCTTTTCTCACGACTCCCCTGCTCTACTCTGTTTCTCTGTGCGGAAAAGGCAGGCTGGCAATACTCTTGTGTGTTGCCACCTTACATTCAGCCCTCCTGATCTTCGTCATCCGACCCCGATGACAACAGCTCCTCGTTTTCGACGAAATACTTCCACAGCTTAATTTTATCACAGCTAGTTGCTGTGATACATGGTCCTTCGACGTTTGCGTCTGCTTTCTTCACATCGTAGCGGCCATTTCGCTTAACCTTTACAATTTCGTAAGGGCCCAGAAATTCGCTTGCTAATTTCCGGCCCGCCACAAATTGATAGCGACGAGATCGCCCAACTTGTAGCCTTTCTCGCTACAGCGCCTCTTGTCGTAGTTTCGCTTGTAGTCCTGCTGTGCCTGCTGTATGTTGCGCTTAGACTCTGCACGCAACTCTTCTCGCTCCTTGTTAAACACTTCGACACATTGTCAAGGGACACATAGCTGTCGTTTGCAAGTCCAAGCAACAGAACAAAAATGATCATAAGATACGAAGGGATGATCAAAGTAAAACCGTCAACGACGCACAACGTTTTCGTCAGCCAGAAATTATACACAGTGTTACAGGTATAGTGAAATTTGATTCAAATAAACACACTATTGAAGTCGAAGTTTTGCATAAATTTATAACATTTCAAATGGATTCAGGTGCAACCGTTTCAGTTATAAATTTACAAGCATATCAGCAAATCAACAGCCCGAAGCTGCAAAAGAGCAACAAAATATTGCACGCCTTCGGTAAGCAACCAATTCCAATATTAGGTGAGCTACACACTGTCGCAAGATGTGGTAATAAAGAAGACAAAATAACATTAATAGTCGCAAATGTCGAGAGCGCAAACAATCTTTTTGGCTTAGATTTATTTCAAACATTCGGTTTCGAAATTCAACAAGTGGCAAACTTGGTTGAACAATACGCGCCTCAAATATCTGTTCTGTGTACTAAATACAAGGAAGTATTTGAACCGGCTCTTGGAGTAATCAAAAACTTTAAGGCAACCGTCACATTGAAACAAAATGCAACACCAAAATTCTTCAAATCAAGACAAATACCTTTCGCTCAACTAGCAGATTTCAAATTTAGCAACTGGGCATCACCTATTGTTTTAGCTCCGAAACCGGATGGAACAATACGAATTTGCGGTGATTTTAAACTAGCTGTCAACGCGCAAATTGACATCGAACAATACCCGTTGCCTACACGAGAGTCGTTGTTACACACCGTTCGTCGTGGTACACATTTTTCAAAAATTGATCTCAAAGACGCCTATCTACAAATGGAACTAGACGACTCATCTAAGCAATTTATGGTCGTGAGTACACCTTTGGGTCTTTTTCAATATCAACGATTACCTTACGGTATAGCTAGCGCTCCTGCTATTTTCCAACGTTACTTAGAACAACTTCTAAATGGCATAGAAGGTTGTGGTAACTATCTCGACGATATAATTATAACGGCCCCAACAGTAAAAGAACACATTAGTCGTGTGGAACAAGTCCTAAAAGTTCTACAAGATAATGGTGTTAGATGCAAAAAGCAAAAATGCTTTTTCCTAAAGCATGAAATTGAGTATTTAGGCCGACGTATTAGCGCACAGGGAATTCTTCCTGACCTATCGGGATTGCGTGCTGTAAAGGAATTAAAACCGTCGACTAATTTAAAGCAACTAGAAGCCTTCATGGGTAAGGTAAACTACTACTGCAATTTCATACCAAACTTCTCCGAGCTGTCCGCACCACTCAACCAGCTGCGTAGAAAAAATGTAGAGTTCACTTGGGGTCCAAAACAACAAAACGCCTTCGACGCACTTAAGTCTCACATCATCAACGCAACACAATTAGCTCATTTTCATGAGGAATTGCCTGTTATCTTAGCAACAGATGCATCAGAACATGGTATCGGTGCAGTCTTATCAAACATCCAGCCTGACGGAATGGAACGCCCCATCGCTTTCGCATCTAAAACACTTGATCAGCATCAGGTCAACTACAGTCAAATCGATAAAGAAGGTCTTGCTATAATCTTCGGCGTAAAATACTTCCATCAGTATCTTTATGGGAGAAAGTTTATTCTAATAACAGACCATAAACCGCTTGTAAATATTTTCAGCCCCAGTAAGCATTTACCTACGATTGCTTCACGTCGACTGCAACGCTGGGCGATCACATTGATGGCTTATTCCTTTGACATCAAGTATCGTGCTACATCCGCACATGGCAATGCTGACGCATTATCACGCCTTCCTGTTGGAAATGATGAACAATTTGATAGGGAAGAGGCATGCTACAATATCACCGATATTACACCTCCTATCAACGCCGATGTCATACGGAAACACTGCGAAAACGATCCAACGATTAAAAAAGTCCGCAACTATGTCATTAACGGTTGGCCGGAAAAGTTCTCTAAAAAAGACGACGACCTTAAGCCATATTTTAACAAGAAAATCAGTTTAGTCTTACTACAAGATAATCTGTATCTACAATCGGAAGCAAACCGCATCATAATTCCGAGTTCTTTAAGACCTGTCATCTTAAAGCTACTTCATGATGGTCATTGGGGAATCATGAGAATGAAGCAAGCAAGCAGACAACATGTTTGGTGGCCTGGTCTTGACGACGACATTTCAAAATTGGCTTCAACTTGCGATATTTGTAAACGCAACAATTCATCGCCAGTGAAACAGTACCAAAGTTGGCCAAAGGCTACTACGCCTTGGGAACGAATACACATTGATTTTGCGGGTCCAATTTTTAATTCAATGTGGCTGATTTGTGTCGATGCTTATTCACAGTTTCCTTTTGTTACAGAGCTATCTTCAACCACATCGCAAAGTACAATAGCAGCTCTTACAGATATTTTCGCCATTGAAGGATATCCAAAAACGTTAGTCAGTGTTAACGGTACTCAGCTTACATCCGAGACATTCAAGGATTTTTGTAACAAACATGGAATAAAGCACATCACAACAGCTCCATTTCATCCAGCATCGAATGGGTTGGCCGAACGGTTCGTCCAAACATTTAAAACATCTGTAGCAAAAAATCTCCAAGAGGGACATACAACTAAAATGGCAGTAATTAAGTATCTAGCTTCATATCGATTCACACCGAATGCAGACAACAAAACCCCAGCTGAGTTACTTCACGGAAGACCAGTTCGCACCTTGTTGAGTCAACTTTTTGAGCAATCACACGACAATCATCGTAGCCATCACTCCGAAAAGTACGCAATTGATCAACAAGTCTTTGCACGAAATTACGCCAAGGGAGAAAAATGGGTAGAAGGTACCATAGTCCGTTCCCTGGGTAAAATGCTGTACATCGTAAATACACACGTATTTGGTCATATCAGACGCCACATAAACCAACTCAAGCCGAGATTTGGTCCAGAAACCACTAAAACAGATACTTCTGAATTCTGGTGGCATCATCACTTGGAAAAGTCATCGACACCAACAGAGCAACGATCTACATCGCCATCGCTAGGTGCTTCCCAACCACTAGAAGCCCTACAGCCATCTTCAGCATCACGGTCAGCAGTCTTGCCTTCGCAACCGGAAGTCCGACAAGGTTCCAGCCACCGCCGCTCTGGCATTCCTGTTCGAAGAAGCACTCGGATTCGCCAGCTTCCCGACCGCTACAGCCCTACTAACATTAGAAATAATTAACAGCGAATGTGTTGTAATTTAAGGGAGGAGATGTTGTATATCCTCATATACATAAAATAGCTTTTAACCATTCGCACTTGTTAACGTTGCTCCAGTACTCATTGTCAATGTACTCATTCACATATGCCACTAACAAAATACTCATACACAGTCAGTCTAGAATAAACGCTGATTCTTGCAAGTAGACTCAAACATCTCTCGCATCATTTATTGCTCGGCCACCCCAAAACACAACACCTTACCCTCCAGATGTGGGATAAAAAACTGCTGTTGAATATTATGAATCGTTTTGCGCACCGCAAAGTGACCCGACTCGTGAGCGTTCTTGATTACCTCACGCTCCATCAGCTTTGGGACGACCAGCAATTCGCTACCGTTGACTTCTTTAAATAGCAGCCCGCCTTTCATCTTATAGTTCTCGTATCATCATTTCTTGTACTTTAGTTGGGCCGACAAAAGTGTTGATACCATAAACACATTTTGTGGGTAACGGCTTATATGATCGACGTGTCTCATTTTTTCGGCTACACGGTGCTCCATATCGATACAAAAGTCTTGTAAATGCAAAACCCACTGCGCGACCTCTCTCGGCATATCCTGCTTGCTCGTGGTCTGCTTAAAAGCGATGCAATCCGTCACCAGCTTAAACTGGACTCCCAGCAGATAATGGCGGAACTTTTTCAATGCCAAATATGCCGCCTTAACCTCCAGGACGTAACTATGCTGCTTCGACTCCGCTTGCGACGTTTTCTTGCTCCAATAGTAGATTGGATGGATCCTTCCATTGAATGACTGCAGCAACACCGCTCCATAAGCCTCTTTAGACGCGTCTGTATGTAACTCAGTGGGTGCTTCTCTGGCGTAAATATGCAAAACTGGTTCACTCGTAAGCATATTCTTCAACTGTTGCATGGACTCTAATTCCGCAGGACCAATTTTAAATTTCACATCTTTCCTCAGGAGATTCGTAAGTGGACGCGCCACCTGCGCATAGCTCGGCATAAATTTCCGGAAAAATCCCGTTAGACCAAGGAACGACTGCACGCCTTTTATATTTTTCGGCGTGGAAAACCAGCTGACAGCAGTAATCTTTTCATTACCAGGCCAAACTTTACCATTTTCGACGACATGGCCAAGGAAACATATACGTTGATAAAGAAATTTGCATTTTTTCCACTTCATCATTAGCCCGTATAGAGCAGCGGCTTCCAACACTTTTCTCGTCTTCTGCAAACATTGTTCGGCTGAGGAGGCATAAACTATTATGTCGTCCATGTATAGTTGCATAATATCTTCATTTATTAGCTTCTGGAAGATATGGTTCACGAAACGTATAAAAACAGCTGGAGAGTTTCGGAACCCAAACGGTGCCTTGTTGAATTCAAATAATCCTTCTCTTGTAACGAACGCTGTGTAGAGTCTACTGCCTTCTTCCACTGGTACATGCAAAAATCCATTTTCAAGATCCATTATTGTGAAATACTTAGCTGCTTGTAGTTTCTCCAGTACATCTTCAACCATGGGCACAGGAAAGCGGTCCTGTAACACCATACTGTTCAACTTGCGGTAGTCGATGCATAATCTAAGAGTCTGATCCTTCTTTTTGACTACGACGACTCTGATTGCAACGTGTGATGACGATTTCCGTACAATTCCTTTCTCAAACCATTCTTCGACTTTGAACTTTACAGCTTCGGCTTCTTTGACAGACAGACGACTTGGTGAGTGGCAAAATGGTTTCAGTACTCCACCGGGAATAATCTTCAGCTCGATTGGGCTGCAGACGGCTGACAACTGTTCTTAATCAACTGCTCGACGACGTTTTGAAACTGCGGAGGGGCTGAAACGACACAAGACTCTTCAAAAACACTGTAAACATCGAGCGGATATTCATCTGTGGATTTCTGTTCGGCTTGCAACTGTTCAAAAGAATAGCCATTGCTATCGGCAGAGAACTTGAACTTTTTAAGAAAGTCGTGTCCCAACAGCGCAGTACAATCCATCCTGTGTCTTGGTACGACCAAAAACTTCTGCTCTGTACACAACTGGGCTACTTCGACCTTGGCAAGAAAGCATCCAACTGGCTTCGTGCTGGCATTACCCAACGTAGAATAACTTTTCAGCAACAAACAACAAAGTCGCACTTTCTCGACTTTTTTCTTGCAGTCCCGCGCTATATGTCCGCTTTCGCTGCAATTGAAGCACTTTGTATCCGCTGTATACTCTCTTCTTTTGTTTTCTGGTGAGCCACAATTAAAACAGAACTCTTTTCTTTTGTCACTATTGTATTGTTTACCAGTTGCAATAGTTGTATTTTTCTCGGAGCGTTTTTTCTCTTGCTCATGAACTAGTTCGTAAATTGCGTACTCCTCTTTGAGCGACTTATACGACTTACATCGATACATGGCACATTTAAATTCATTCTTTATATTGAGGCCATTAACTATGTGGCGTAAAACGGCTGCCTCTTCTACATCTCCTACACTTGCCAACTTTTTCATATGCAAAATGTATTCATGAAAGGACTCAGACTTTTTCTTTTTTCGGTCACTTAACAGCTGGTGAACATTCAAACTTATCGATTAGCTTTTGTTTAAGCTCTTTAAAATCACTCACACATTCTGACTCCAAGAACAATCTGGCATTACTTTATTGCGAGTGTTTAGTTTTGTGCGAGTGCACATGGAAGACACAGAAGGAGGCTTGGTAGACCCCACAAAGTATATATATTCTTGATCAGCATGACAAGCCGAGTCAATATAGCCATGTCCGTCTGTCCGTCTGTCTGTCCGTCTGTCTGTCTGTCTGTCTGTATGAACGCAAGGATCTCCGAAAGTATAAGAGCGAGAATAACCAAACTTGGTACACAGATTCTCCTGAGACCGAGAAAGGACGAGTTTGTTCATTTTTTTCTGATCCACCCCCCCCCCCACTCCACCCTATTAACGATTTTCTATAACTCCCGTAATTCTTGGAATTTTAAACTGAAATTTGGTAGTCACATTAGGTTAGTGAATATATATCCGGATACCAAGTTTCATGATAAAACAAGATAGAACGCTACAGTCGAGCAAGCCCGACAGTAAAATAGCCTGTACTCTCCACAAAAAGGAAAAATTAAAAAAAAAAAATTTTTTTTTACATCACGTACCTAAGCGTGTTTATATGCGTGTATGTATGCAGCACAAAGTTGAACCAAAGCAACAACAACAACAACAGCTGCGGGCAGCGCTGCCGGCAGTGCTGCAGGCAGCGCATGAGCAGCGATTTTACTTAAGGCTATAACTTTCTTCAGAATTGACCTATCATGATGAAATTTGGCACACGGACACATTAGTACTAACGGTTTGATTTTAAAATTCCGAGAATTACGGAAGTTATAAGAAAAAACACGAATTGCGGGGGAGTGCGGGGTGCATCGAAAAAGGGAGAATATGGAAACCAAGTACAATAGCAGCTCTTACAGATATTTTCGCCATTGAAGGATATCCAAAAACGTTAGTCAGTGTTAACGGTACTCAGCTTACATCCGAGACATTCAAGGATTTTTGTAACAAACATGGAATAAAGCACATCACAACAGCTCCATTTCATCCAGCATCGAATGGGTTGGCCGAACGGTTCGTCCAAACATTTAAAACATCTGTAGCAAAAAATCTCCAAGAGGGACATACAACTAAAATGGCAGTAATTAAGTATCTAGCTTCATATCGATTCACACCGAATGCAGACAACAAAACCCCAGCTGAGTTACTTCACGGAAGACCAGTTCGCACCTTGTTGAGTCAACTTTTTGAGCAATCACACGACAATCATCGTAGCCATCACTCCGAAAAGTACGCAATTGATCAACAAGTCTTTGCACGAAATTACGCCAAGGGAGAAAAATGGGTAGAAGGTACCATAGTCCGTTCCCTGGGTAAAATGCTGTACATCGTAAATACACACGTATTTGGTCATATCAGACGCCACATAAACCAACTCAAGCCGAGATTTGGTCCAGAAACCACTAAAACAGATACTTCTGAATTCTGGTGGCATCATCACTTGGAAAAGTCATCGACACCAACAGAGCAACGATCTACATCGCCATCGCTAGGTGCTTCCCAACCACTAGAAGCCCTACAGCCATCTTCAGCATCACGGTCAGCAGTCTTGCCTTCGCAACCGGAAGTCCGACAAGGTTCCAGCCACCGCCGCTCTGGCATTCCTGTTCGAAGAAGCACTCGGATTCGCCAGCTTCCCGACCGCTACAGCCCTACTAACATTAGAAATAATTAACAGCGAATGTGTTGTAATTTAAGGGAGGAGATGTTGTATATCCTCATATACATAAAATAGCTTTTAACCATTCGCACTTGTTAACGTTGCTCCAGTACTCATTGTCAATGTACTCATTCACATATGCCACTAACAAAATACTCATACACAGTCAGTCTAGAATAAACGCTGATTCTTGCAAGTAGACTCAAACATCTCTCGCATCATTTATTGCTCGGCCACCCCAAAACACAACACCTTACCCTCCAGATGTGGGATAAAAAACTGCTGTTGAATATTATGAATCGTTTTGCGCACCGCAAAGTGACCCGACTCGTGAGCGTTCTTGATTACCTCACGCTCCATCAGCTTTGGGACGACCAGCAATTCGCTACCGTTGACTTCTTTAAATAGCAGCCCGCCTTTCATCTTATAGTTCTCGTATCATCATTTCTTGTACTTTAGTTGGGCCGACAAAAGTGTTGATACCATAAACACATTTTGTGGGTAACGGCTTATATGATCGACGTGTCTCATTTTTTCGGCTACACGGTGCTCCATATCGATACAAAAGTCTTGTAAATGCAAAACCCACTGCGCGACCTCTCTCGGCATATCCTGCTTGCTCGTGGTCTGCTTAAAAGCGATGCAATCCGTCACCAGCTTAAACTGGACTCCCAGCAGATAATGGCGGAACTTTTTCAATGCCAAATATGCCGCCTTAACCTCCAGGACGTAACTATGCTGCTTCGACTCCGCTTGCGACGTTTTCTTGCTCCAATAGTAGATTGGATGGATCCTTCCATTGAATGACTGCAGCAACACCGCTCCATAAGCCTCTTTAGACGCGTCTGTATGTAACTCAGTGGGTGCTTCTCTGGCGTAAATATGCAAAACTGGTTCACTCGTAAGCATATTCTTCAACTGTTGCATGGACTCTAATTCCGCAGGACCAATTTTAAATTTCACATCTTTCCTCAGGAGATTCGTAAGTGGACGCGCCACCTGCGCATAGCTCGGCATAAATTTCCGGAAAAATCCCGTTAGACCAAGGAACGACTGCACGCCTTTTATATTTTTCGGCGTGGAAAACCAGCTGACAGCAGTAATCTTTTCATTACCAGGCCAAACTTTACCATTTTCGACGACATGGCCAAGGAAACATATACGTTGATAAAGAAATTTGCATTTTTTCCACTTCATCATTAGCCCGTATAGAGCAGCGGCTTCCAACACTTTTCTCGTCTTCTGCAAACATTGTTCGGCTGAGGAGGCATAAACTATTATGTCGTCCATGTATAGTTGCATAATATCTTCATTTATTAGCTTCTGGAAGATATGGTTCACGAAACGTATAAAAACAGCTGGAGAGTTTCGGAACCCAAACGGTGCCTTGTTGAATTCAAATAATCCTTCTCTTGTAACGAACGCTGTGTAGAGTCTACTGCCTTCTTCCACTGGTACATGCAAAAATCCATTTTCAAGATCCATTATTGTGAAATACTTAGCTGCTTGTAGTTTCTCCAGTACATCTTCAACCATGGGCACAGGAAAGCGGTCCTGTAACACCATACTGTTCAACTTGCGGTAGTCGATGCATAATCTAAGAGTCTGATCCTTCTTTTTGACTACGACGACTCTGATTGCAACGTGTGATGACGATTTCCGTACAATTCCTTTCTCAAACCATTCTTCGACTTTGAACTTTACAGCTTCGGCTTCTTTGACAGACAGACGACTTGGTGAGTGGCAAAATGGTTTCAGTACTCCACCGGGAATAATCTTCAGCTCGATTGGGCTGCAGACGGCTGACAACTGTTCTTAATCAACTGCTCGACGACGTTTTGAAACTGCGGAGGGGCTGAAACGACACAAGACTCTTCAAAAACACTGTAAACATCGAGCGGATATTCATCTGTGGATTTCTGTTCGGCTTGCAACTGTTCAAAAGAATAGCCATTGCTATCGGCAGAGAACTTGAACTTTTTAAGAAAGTCGTGTCCCAACAGCGCAGTACAATCCATCCTGTGTCTTGGTACGACCAAAAACTTCTGCTCTGTACACAACTGGGCTACTTCGACCTTGGCAAGAAAGCATCCAACTGGCTTCGTGCTGGCATTACCCAACGTAGAATAACTTTTCAGCAACAAACAACAAAGTCGCACTTTCTCGACTTTTTTCTTGCAGTCCCGCGCTATATGTCCGCTTTCGCTGCAATTGAAGCACTTTGTATCCGCTGTATACTCTCTTCTTTTGTTTTCTGGTGAGCCACAATTAAAACAGAACTCTTTTCTTTTGTCACTATTGTATTGTTTACCAGTTGCAATAGTTGTATTTTTCTCGGAGCGTTTTTTCTCTTGCTCATGAACTAGTTCGTAAATTGCGTACTCCTCTTTGAGCGACTTATACGACTTACATCGATACATGGCACATTTAAATTCATTCTTTATATTGAGGCCATTAACTATGTGGCGTAAAACGGCTGCCTCTTCTACATCTCCTACACTTGCCAACTTTTTCATATGCAAAATGTATTCATGAAAGGACTCAGACTTTTTCTTTTTTCGGTCACTTAACAGCTGGTGAACATTCAAACTTATCGATTAGCTTTTGTTTAAGCTCTTTAAAATCACTCACACATTCTGACTCCAAGAACAATCTGGCATTACTTTATTGCGAGTGTTTAGTTTTGTGCGAGTGCACATGGAAGACACAGAAGGAGGCTTGGTAGACCCCACAAAGTATATATATTCTTGATCAGCATGACAAGCCGAGTCAATATAGCCATGTCCGTCTGTCCGTCTGTCTGTCCGTCTGTCTGTCTGTCTGTCTGTATGAACGCAAGGATCTCCGAAAGTATAAGAGCGAGAATAACCAAACTTGGTACACAGATTCTCCTGAGACCGAGAAAGGACGAGTTTGTTCATTTTTTTCTGATCCACCCCCCCCCCCACTCCACCCTATTAACGATTTTCTATAACTCCCGTAATTCTTGGAATTTTAAACTGAAATTTGGTAGTCACATTAGGTTAGTGAATATATATCCGGATACCAAGTTTCATGATAAAACAAGATAGAACGCTACAGTCGAGCAAGCCCGACAGTAAAATAGCCTGTACTCTCCACAAAAAGGAAAAATTAAAAAAAAAAAATTTTTTTTTACATCACGTACCTAAGCGTGTTTATATGCGTGTATGTATGCAGCACAAAGTTGAACCAAAGCAACAACAACAACAACAGCTGCGGGCAGCGCTGCCGGCAGTGCTGCAGGCAGCGCATGAGCAGCGATTTTACTTAAGGCTATAACTTTCTTCAGAATTGACCTATCATGATGAAATTTGGCACACGGACACATTAGTACTAACGGTTTGATTTTAAAATTCCGAGAATTACGGAAGTTATAAGAAAAAACACGAATTGCGGGGGAGTGCGGGGTGCATCGAAAAAGGGAGAATATGGAAACCAAGTACAATAGCAGCTCTTACAGATATTTTCGCCATTGAAGGATATCCAAAAACGTTAGTCAGTGTTAACGGTACTCAGCTTACATCCGAGACATTCAAGGATTTTTGTAACAAACATGGAATAAAGCACATCACAACAGCTCCATTTCATCCAGCATCGAATGGGTTGGCCGAACGGTTCGTCCAAACATTTAAAACATCTGTAGCAAAAAATCTCCAAGAGGGACATACAACTAAAATGGCAGTAATTAAGTATCTAGCTTCATATCGATTCACACCGAATGCAGACAACAAAACCCCAGCTGAGTTACTTCACGGAAGACCAGTTCGCACCTTGTTGAGTCAACTTTTTGAGCAATCACACGACAATCATCGTAGCCATCACTCCGAAAAGTACGCAATTGATCAACAAGTCTTTGCACGAAATTACGCCAAGGGAGAAAAATGGGTAGAAGGTACCATAGTCCGTTCCCTGGGTAAAATGCTGTACATCGTAAATACACACGTATTTGGTCATATCAGACGCCACATAAACCAACTCAAGCCGAGATTTGGTCCAGAAACCACTAAAACAGATACTTCTGAATTCTGGTGGCATCATCACTTGGAAAAGTCATCGACACCAACAGAGCAACGATCTACATCGCCATCGCTAGGTGCTTCCCAACCACTAGAAGCCCTACAGCCATCTTCAGCATCACGGTCAGCAGTCTTGCCTTCGCAACCGGAAGTCCGACAAGGTTCCAGCCACCGCCGCTCTGGCATTCCTGTTCGAAGAAGCACTCGGATTCGCCAGCTTCCCGACCGCTACAGCCCTACTAACATTAGAAATAATTAACAGCGAATGTGTTGTAATTTAAGGGAGGAGATGTTGTATATCCTCATATACATAAAATAGCTTTTAACCATTCGCACTTGTTAACGTTGCTCCAGTACTCATTGTCAATGTACTCATTCACATATGCCACTAACAAAATACTCATACACAGTCAGTCTAGAATAAACGCTGATTCTTGCAAGTAGACTCAAACATCTCTCGCATCATTTATTGCTCGGCCACCCCAAAACACAACACCTTACCCTCCAGATGTGGGATAAAAAACTGCTGTTGAATATTATGAATCGTTTTGCGCACCGCAAAGTGACCCGACTCGTGAGCGTTCTTGATTACCTCACGCTCCATCAGCTTTGGGACGACCAGCAATTCGCTACCGTTGACTTCTTTAAATAGCAGCCCGCCTTTCATCTTATAGTTCTCGTATCATCATTTCTTGTACTTTAGTTGGGCCGACAAAAGTGTTGATACCATAAACACATTTTGTGGGTAACGGCTTATATGATCGACGTGTCTCATTTTTTCGGCTACACGGTGCTCCATATCGATACAAAAGTCTTGTAAATGCAAAACCCACTGCGCGACCTCTCTCGGCATATCCTGCTTGCTCGTGGTCTGCTTAAAAGCGATGCAATCCGTCACCAGCTTAAACTGGACTCCCAGCAGATAATGGCGGAACTTTTTCAATGCCAAATATGCCGCCTTAACCTCCAGGACGTAACTATGCTGCTTCGACTCCGCTTGCGACGTTTTCTTGCTCCAATAGTAGATTGGATGGATCCTTCCATTGAATGACTGCAGCAACACCGCTCCATAAGCCTCTTTAGACGCGTCTGTATGTAACTCAGTGGGTGCTTCTCTGGCGTAAATATGCAAAACTGGTTCACTCGTAAGCATATTCTTCAACTGTTGCATGGACTCTAATTCCGCAGGACCAATTTTAAATTTCACATCTTTCCTCAGGAGATTCGTAAGTGGACGCGCCACCTGCGCATAGCTCGGCATAAATTTCCGGAAAAATCCCGTTAGACCAAGGAACGACTGCACGCCTTTTATATTTTTCGGCGTGGAAAACCAGCTGACAGCAGTAATCTTTTCATTACCAGGCCAAACTTTACCATTTTCGACGACATGGCCAAGGAAACATATACGTTGATAAAGAAATTTGCATTTTTTCCACTTCATCATTAGCCCGTATAGAGCAGCGGCTTCCAACACTTTTCTCGTCTTCTGCAAACATTGTTCGGCTGAGGAGGCATAAACTATTATGTCGTCCATGTATAGTTGCATAATATCTTCATTTATTAGCTTCTGGAAGATATGGTTCACGAAACGTATAAAAACAGCTGGAGAGTTTCGGAACCCAAACGGTGCCTTGTTGAATTCAAATAATCCTTCTCTTGTAACGAACGCTGTGTAGAGTCTACTGCCTTCTTCCACTGGTACATGCAAAAATCCATTTTCAAGATCCATTATTGTGAAATACTTAGCTGCTTGTAGTTTCTCCAGTACATCTTCAACCATGGGCACAGGAAAGCGGTCCTGTAACACCATACTGTTCAACTTGCGGTAGTCGATGCATAATCTAAGAGTCTGATCCTTCTTTTTGACTACGACGACTCTGATTGCAACGTGTGATGACGATTTCCGTACAATTCCTTTCTCAAACCATTCTTCGACTTTGAACTTTACAGCTTCGGCTTCTTTGACAGACAGACGACTTGGTGAGTGGCAAAATGGTTTCAGTACTCCACCGGGAATAATCTTCAGCTCGATTGGGCTGCAGACGGCTGACAACTGTTCTTAATCAACTGCTCGACGACGTTTTGAAACTGCGGAGGGGCTGAAACGACACAAGACTCTTCAAAAACACTGTAAACATCGAGCGGATATTCATCTGTGGATTTCTGTTCGGCTTGCAACTGTTCAAAAGAATAGCCATTGCTATCGGCAGAGAACTTGAACTTTTTAAGAAAGTCGTGTCCCAACAGCGCAGTACAATCCATCCTGTGTCTTGGTACGACCAAAAACTTCTGCTCTGTACACAACTGGGCTACTTCGACCTTGGCAAGAAAGCATCCAACTGGCTTCGTGCTGGCATTACCCAACGTAGAATAACTTTTCAGCAACAAACAACAAAGTCGCACTTTCTCGACTTTTTTCTTGCAGTCCCGCGCTATATGTCCGCTTTCGCTGCAATTGAAGCACTTTGTATCCGCTGTATACTCTCTTCTTTTGTTTTCTGGTGAGCCACAATTAAAACAGAACTCTTTTCTTTTGTCACTATTGTATTGTTTACCAGTTGCAATAGTTGTATTTTTCTCGGAGCGTTTTTTCTCTTGCTCATGAACTAGTTCGTAAATTGCGTACTCCTCTTTGAGCGACTTATACGACTTACATCGATACATGGCACATTTAAATTCATTCTTTATATTGAGGCCATTAACTATGTGGCGTAAAACGGCTGCCTCTTCTACATCTCCTACACTTGCCAACTTTTTCATATGCAAAATGTATTCATGAAAGGACTCAGACTTTTTCTTTTTTCGGTCACTTAACAGCTGGTGAACATTCAAACTTATCGATTAGCTTTTGTTTAAGCTCTTTAAAATCACTCACACATTCTGACTCCAAGAACAATCTGGCATTACTTTATTGCGAGTGTTTAGTTTTGTGCGAGTGCACATGGAAGACACAGAAGGAGGCTTGGTAGACCCCACAAAGTATATATATTCTTGATCAGCATGACAAGCCGAGTCAATATAGCCATGTCCGTCTGTCCGTCTGTCTGTCCGTCTGTCTGTCTGTCTGTCTGTATGAACGCAAGGATCTCCGAAAGTATAAGAGCGAGAATAACCAAACTTGGTACACAGATTCTCCTGAGACCGAGAAAGGACGAGTTTGTTCATTTTTTTCTGATCCACCCCCCCCCCCCCCACTCCACCCTATTAACGATTTTCTATAACTCCCGTAATTCTTGGAATTTTAAACTGAAATTTGGTAGTCACATTAGGTTAGTGAATATATATCCGGATACCAAGTTTCATGATAAAACAAGATAGAACGCTACAGTCGAGCAAGCCCGACAGTAAAATAGCCTGTACTCTCCACAAAAAGGAAAAATTAAAAAAAAAAAATTTTTTTTTACATCACGTACCTAAGCGTGTTTATATGCGTGTATGTATGCAGCACAAAGTTGAACCAAAGCAACAACAACAACAACAGCTGCGGGCAGCGCTGCCGGCAGTGCTGCAGGCAGCGCATGAGCAGCGATTTTACTTAAGGCTATAACTTTCTTCAGAATTGACCTATCATGATGAAATTTGGCACACGGACACATTAGTACTAACGGTTTGATTTTAAAATTCCGAGAATTACGGAAGTTATAAGAAAAAACACGAATTGCGGGGGAGTGCGGGGTGCATCGAAAAAGGGAGAATATGGAAACCAAGTACAATAGCAGCTCTTACAGATATTTTCGCCATTGAAGGATATCCAAAAACGTTAGTCAGTGTTAACGGTACTCAGCTTACATCCGAGACATTCAAGGATTTTTGTAACAAACATGGAATAAAGCACATCACAACAGCTCCATTTCATCCAGCATCGAATGGG
This sequence comes from Scaptodrosophila lebanonensis, assembly GCF_003285725.1. Lineage (NCBI taxonomy): Eukaryota > Metazoa > Arthropoda > Insecta > Diptera > Drosophilidae > Scaptodrosophila > Scaptodrosophila lebanonensis. Next base: position 323,340 of record NW_022060765.1, read on the forward strand.
TTGGCCGAACGGTTCGTCCAAACATTTAAAACATCTGTAGCAAAAAATCTCCAAGAGGGACATACAACTAAAATGGCAGTAATTAAGTATCTAGCTTCATATCGATTCACACCGAATGCAGACAACAAAACCCCAGCTGAGTTACTTCACGGAAGACCAGTTCGCACCTTGTTGAGTCAACTTTTTGAGCAATCACACGACAATCATCGTAGCCATCACTCCGAAAAGTACGCAATTGATCAACAAGTCTTTGCACGAAATTACGCCGAGAAAAATGGGTAGAAGGTACCATAGTCCGTTCCCTGGGTAAAATGCTGTACATCGTAAATACACACGTATTTGGTCATATCAGACGCCACATAAACCAACTCAAGCCGAGATTTGGTCCAGAAACCACTAAAACAGATACTTCTGAATTCTGGTGGCATCATCACTTGGAAAAGTCATCGACACCAACAGAGCAACGATCTACATCGCCATCGCTAGGTGCTTCCCAACCACTAGAAGCCCTACAGCCATCTTCAGCATCACGGTCAGCAGTCTTGCCTTCGCAACCGGAAGTCCGACAAGGTTCCAGCCACCGCCGCTCTGGCATTCCTGTTCGAAGAAGCACTCGGATTCGCCAGCTTCCCGACCGCTACAGCCCTACTAACATTAGAAATAATTAACAGCGAATGTGTTGTAATTTAAGGGAGGAGATGTTGTATATCCTCATATACATAAAATAGCTTTTAACCATTCGCACTTGTTAACGTTGCTCCAGTACTCATTGTCAATGTACTCATTCACATATGCCACTAACAAAATACTCATACACAGTCAGTCTAGAATAAACGCTGATTCTTGCAAGTAGACTCAAACATCTCTCGCATCATTTATTGCTCGGCCACCCCAAAACACAACACCTTACCCTCCAGATGTGGGATAAAAAACTGCTGTTGAATATTATGAATCGTTTTGCGCACCGCAAAGTGACCCGACTCGTGAGCGTTCTTGATTACCTCACGCTCCATCAGCTTTGGGACGACCAGCAATTCGCTACCGTTGACTTCTTTAAATAGCAGCCCGCCTTTCATCTTATAGTTCTCGTATCATCATTTCTTGTACTTTAGTTGGGCCGACAAAAGTGTTGATACCATAAACACATTTTGTGGGTAACGGCTTATATGATCGACGTGTCTCATTTTTTCGGCTACACGGTGCTCCATATCGATACAAAAGTCTTGTAAATGCAAAACCCACTGCGCGACCTCTCTCGGCATATCCTGCTTGCTCGTGGTCTGCTTAAAAGCGATGCAATCCGTCACCAGCTTAAACTGGACTCCCAGCAGATAATGGCGGAACTTTTTCAATGCCAAATATGCCGCCTTAACCTCCAGGACGTAACTATGCTGCTTCGACTCCGCTTGCGACGTTTTCTTGCTCCAATAGTAGATTGGATGGATCCTTCCATTGAATGACTGCAGCAACACCGCTCCATAAGCCTCTTTAGACGCGTCTGTATGTAACTCAGTGGGTGCTTCTCTGGCGTAAATATGCAAAACTGGTTCACTCGTAAGCATATTCTTCAACTGTTGCATGGACTCTAATTCCGCAGGACCAATTTTAAATTTCACATCTTTCCTCAGGAGATTCGTAAGTGGACGCGCCACCTGCGCATAGCTCGGCATAAATTTCCGGAAAAATCCCGTTAGACCAAGGAACGACTGCACGCCTTTTATATTTTTCGGCGTGGAAAACCAGCTGACAGCAGTAATCTTTTCATTACCAGGCCAAACTTTACCATTTTCGACGACATGGCCAAGGAAACATATACGTTGATAAAGAAATTTGCATTTTTTCCACTTCATCATTAGCCCGTATAGAGCAGCGGCTTCCAACACTTTTCTCGTCTTCTGCAAACATTGTTCGGCTGAGGAGGCATAAACTATTATGTCGTCCATGTATAGTTGCATAATATCTTCATTTATTAGCTTCTGGAAGATATGGTTCACGAAACGTATAAAAACAGCTGGAGAGTTTCGGAACCCAAACGGTGCCTTGTTGAATTCAAATAATCCTTCTCTTGTAACGAACGCTGTGTAGAGTCTACTGCCTTCTTCCACTGGTACATGCAAAAATCCATTTTCAAGATCCATTATTGTGAAATACTTAGCTGCTTGTAGTTTCTCCAGTACATCTTCAACCATGGGCACAGGAAAGCGGTCCTGTAACACCATACTGTTCAACTTGCGGTAGTCGATGCATAATCTAAGAGTCTGATCCTTCTTTTTGACTACGACGACTCTGATTGCAACGTGTGATGACGATTTCCGTACAATTCCTTTCTCAAACCATTCTTCGACTTTGAACTTTACAGCTTCGGCTTCTTTGACAGACAGACGACTTGGTGAGTGGCAAAATGGTTTCAGTACTCCACCGGGAATAATCTTCAGCTCGATTGGGCTGCAGACGGCTGACAACTGTTCTTGATCAACTGCTCGACGACGTTTTGAAACTGCGGAGGGGCTGAAACGACACAAGACTCTTCAAAACACTGTAAACATCGAGCGGATATTCATCTGTGGATTTCTGTTCGGCTTGCAACTGTTCAAAAGAATAGCCATTGCTATCGGCAGAGAACTTGAACTTTTTAAGAAAGTCGTGTCCCAACAGCGCAGTACAATCCATCCTGTGTCTTGGTACGACCAAAAACTTCTGCTCTGTACACAACTGGGCTACTTCGACCTTGGCAAGAAAGCATCCAACTGGCTTCGTGCTGGCATTACCCAACGTAGAATAACTTTTCAGCAACAAACAACAAAGTCGCACTTTCTCGACTTTTTTCTTGCAGTCCCGCGCTATATGTCCGCTTTCGCTGCAATTGAAGCACTTTGTATCCGCTGTATACTCTCTTCTTTTGTTTTCTGGTGAGCCACAATTAAAACAGAACTCTTTTCTTTTGTCACTATTGTATTGTTTACCAGTTGCAATAGTTGTATTTTTCTCGGAGCGTTTTTTCTCTTGCTCATGAACTAGTTCGTAAATTGCGTACTCCTCTTTGAGCGACTTATACGACTTACATCGATACATGGCACATTTAAATTCATTCTTTATATTGAGGCCATTAACTATGTGGCGTAAAACGGCTGCCTCTTCTACATCTCCTACACTTGCCAACTTTTTCATATGCAAAATGTATTCATGAAAGGACTCAGACTTTTTCTTTTTTCGGTCACTTAACAGCTGGTGAACATTCAAACTTATCGATTAGCTTTTGTTTAAGCTCTTTAAAATCACTCACACATTCTGACTCCAAGAACAATCTGGCATTACTTTATTGCGAGTGTTTAGTTTTGTGCGAGTGCACATGGAAGACACAGAAGGAGGCTTGGTAGACCCCACAAAGTATATATATTCTTGATCAGCATGACAAGCCGAGTCAATATAGCCATGTCCGTCTGTCCGTCTGTCTGTCCGTCTGTCTGTCTGTCTGTCTGTATGAACGCAAGGATCTCCGAAAGTATAAGAGCGAGAATAACCAAACTTGGTACACAGATTCTCCTGAGACCGAGAAAGGACGAGTTTGTTCATTTTTTTCTGATCCACCCCCCCCCCCCCCCCCCCACTCCACCCTATTAACGATTTTCTATAACTCCCGTAATTCTTGGAATTTTAAACTGAAATTTGGTAGTCACATTAGGTTAGTGAATATATATCCGGATACCAAGTTTCATGATAAAACAAGATAGAACGCTACAGTCGAGCAAGCCCGACAGTAAAATAGCCTGTACTCTCCACAAAAAGGAAAAATTAAAAAAAAAAAAATTTTTTTTTACATCACGTACCTAAGCGTGTTTATATGCGTGTATGTATGCAGCACAAAGTTGAACCAAAGCAACAACAACAACAACAGCTGCGGGCAGCGCTGCCGGCAGTGCTGCAGGCAGCGCATGAGCAGCGATTTTACTTAAGGCTATAACTTTCTTCAGAATTGACCTATCATGATGAAATTTGGCACACGGACACATTAGTACTAACGGTTTGATTTTAAAATTCCGAGAATTACGGAAGTTATAAGAAAAAACACGAATTGCGGGGGAGTGCGGGGTGCATCGAAAAAGGGAGAATATGGAAACCAAGTTTGGTTATTCTAGCTCTTATACTTTCTGAGATCCTTGCGTTCATACGGACAGACGGTCAGACGGACAGACGGACGGACGGACAAGGCTATATCCACTCGTGTTCTCATCCTGATCAAGAATATATATACTTTGTGGGGTCTGCCACGCCTCCTTCTGTGTGTTACATACATGCGCACAAAACTAGCCTTTCACCCTTTGGGTACAGGCTATAATAATCGGAAAGAAAGTTATAACCATATAACCAGGCCCAATGCACACATACATACATATGTACAAGTACACAAACACGCATAAGGCACGATTCTGATGTAAATGTATTATATATTTAATTTAGTTAATTAATTAAATAAATTTAGTTAATTAATTAAATTAAATTAATTAATTAATTTAATTAAATTAATTTAATTACTTTTTTGTGGGGTGGTACAGGGTATTTAAGAGTTGAGCCTGCTCGACTTTAGCATTCCTTTCT